>NC_092042.1:2381859-2748730 GCF_003086295.3 Arachis hypogaea | reverse complement strand
TTCATAAACTCAATCACCCACCCGCGCATGCCTCTTGCTAGTTATTACATATAGAGAAAAGAGAGATAAATAGAATAGATGTTTTGAAATTGACACTGCATAATTAGGAACTCTCATCAGGCCGGGCCGTGCAACTCGAATTCTGACCCAGACTCAATTGAGTTGTTTTCTGGGTTTTTCTCGGGTCAGCTTTGTGCCATTTCATGAGGTGGATCTAAATGCTTCAGGCTCGGATCGTATACACTTCTAATTAAGGATAACAATCAATAGGGTAGAATTTGGATTTAATCTTAATTTTACTCGAAAGCTGAGATTTTTTATTCGATTATAATTTAAAATAGGATAAATTTTTATGTACAAAAAATATATTAAATTATCAATTAATAATATTTTTTTAGCGGCTAAAGATTTTTTGTATTTAATGCGAAGTCTTTAAGTCAACATTCACTTAAAAACATATTTCTATATAAATATATAACATATAAAAGGTGCGAGTGCGAGTTAATCAGGTAGAATTGAGACTCAACTTGCACCCGACCGATAGAGTGCATGTTGCCAACTACAATAAATCTTTAGATGTTTACAAGTCCAGTTACAATGTGAGTGTTGAGAAAAAATTGTGGTTAATTTTTTCTTTTTGGCTAATGTCTTAAACAAATCATTCGCACAAGCTATATTTGTTTGTTAATAATTTTTAGTGAGTAAATAGCTAAAATTGTTTCTAAAAAATATCCCGATTTTCATTTTGGTCTTCGAAAGATAAAGTTAATCAAAAACGTCTCTAAAAGATATACGATTGGTCACGTTAGTCATTCCGTCAGTTAAATGATGACGTGTCACGTTAAGTGCCACGTGGCATATGATGACGTGGAGGGCTAATGCCACGTGTCACAAGATGATTGGTTGACGTGTTAAATTAGTGACACGTGGTATGCCACGTGGCACTTGACATGTAAAAAAATTATTTATAATTAAAATAGTCCTTAAAAGTTTATACGTAAGTCATTTTCATTCCTAAAATTTTAAAAATTAATCAAATTAGTCCTTATATATTTTTTTATTTTTTTTTATAATATTAAATTTAAAATATTTTTTGATACTACTAATTTTAATAGAAATATAATTGACAATCAAAAAATTAGTAATTATATCTTTTCTTCTTAAAAAATTTTTCAATAAAAATCTCTCTCCTTTAATTCTTGTCAAAATCTCTCTTATTCTTTTCTATTCTAAAACATTTTTCTTACATTATTACATTTTGCTGGAATATATATATATATATATATATATATATATATATATATATATATATATATATATATATATATATATATACTCAAAATTAAAATGTAAGTATTTGTTAGCCTAAACAAAATTATATGCTCAAAATCAAGTTTATGTATGTTAACCTAAATGAAAGTAATACCGTAATTAAAAAAAAAAGATGTATAAATTTTTATTAACTTTGTTTATGGTATTATTATTTTTTTCATTACGGTATTACTTTTATTTAGGTTAACATACATAAATTTTGATTGAGCATATAACTTTGTTTAAGTTAACAAATACATACATTTCAATTTTGAGTATATATATTCCAGCAAAATATAATAATGTAAGAAAAAGATTTTAGAATAGAAAAGAATAAGAGAGATTTTGACAAGAATTAAAGGAGAGAGAGATTTTTATTGAAAAAATTTTTAAGAAGAAAAGATACAATTACTAATTTTTTTATTGTCAATTACATTTCTATTAAAATTAGTAGTATCAAAAAATATTTTAAATTTAATATTATAAAAAAATAAAAAAATTATATAAGGACTAATTTGATTAATTTTTAAAATTTTAGGAATGAAAATGAATTGCGTCTGAACTTTCAAGGACTATTTTGATTATAAATAACTTTTTGATATGTTAAGTGTCACGTAAAATGTCACGTGTCACTGACCTGACACGTGGCATGCTAGGTGTCACTGATCTAACACGTCAACCAATCATCTTGTGACACGTGGCATTAGTCATCCACATCATCATATGCCACGTGGCATTTAACGTGACACGTGATCCAACTGACGGAAGGACTAACGTGACCAATCGTGTATCTTTTGGGGACGATTTTGATTAACTTTATCTTTCGATGACCAAAATGGAAATCGGGGTATCTTTCCGGACGATTTTGGCTATTTACTCAATTTTTAGTAGATTGTATTTTATAGTGTAATTTTAAAGTTTTTCTTTAGTGTATTTAAAAATAATTAAAAAATAAGTTAGGAAAAAATAATTGTGAATGAGAATAAAAAATGTGTAAGATAATATTATAAATATATTTTACTAATCATGATATATACATAGTAAACAAATGTTGTGTCATTATACACTTTAAATATTTGTAACCAAAAATGGTTATTATTATAATTTTAATATAATATTAATTGTATTTAACAGTTATTTTTTAATTCAATTGGTAATTATAAGTATTGAATTTAATCACTTTTGTATAAATATTATATAAAAATCTATTATTTTTATTTTATAAAATTATAAAACTGTTATCTATGCAAAAAAAACTGACGTGACACAATAAAAAAAATTAATATATTATAAGCTCATTCAATAATAAATTTATATCCTCTCTTATATAATAAAAATAGACATGTATTCAAAACTACTAGAACTGATGCAAACACGTAAAATATAAAAACATGAATGTTTGAGTTAGCTAAGTAGCCATGAATTCAGAATATAACTTAGAAGCCAAAATGGCTATACTAGAAATTAGAAAATTGAACTTAGTATTTAAGGTTATAACGGTTGCTTACACATAACCCTTAACCGTTAAAGTATAATTTCATTTGTTCTTTGTATCATATAAAAATATATACATCTAAATCTAAAAATGCAGCTTGATGGACATTAAGTGTTGGACAAGGCACTAATAATAATAACAATAATAATAGGTTTAAAACTCCATGCTCTCATTCTAAAAGGATGTTAAAAATAAGTTGACATCACATTACATTACATCTAAAGAACAATTTAATCCGAATAACCCTAAATCCAATCATATTTGTAATCCAAATGTTCAGAGAATCTAAATCCTTACATTGTCCCTTTATCATCACAATCATAAAATTCTACTGCCTTGAAATACCAAAATGGCTTCCATTTGATTAATAGACACTAAAGCATGTCCCAACAATCTTGTATCTTCTCGCAAAAACTGAGATATCTCTCTCTTCATGTACAAACAAGGGCCAATCTCAACTGAGTTTAGGTGAAGAACACCAAGATGAATAGGAAAATAAACAGTGCCAGCAAACCCAATATCATCATGATCTGACCCTTTGCACTAGCTTTCTTCATCACCATTGCCACTTTTTTCTGAAATCATAATCCAATATTACATTTCAACTCTCACATCAATATTCAAAGGTTTTTCCCATTTATATACAGAGGCATGTCTAATGAGAGCCTTAACTTTACATGAGAAGTAAGTATTGACTGTTATACCAATATAAATGGTAAATATTGAAAGTTATTTAAAGATCACATAACTTTATATATGAATTTTGAACATTAATACAAATTATAACAATGAAGGTTTCGAGGGACAAGACTTGGGTGTTGCTTTTGTATATAAATTATAATATGCAAGAGTTTATCATCCCTTTCTTACAGTGAATCCTTTGCTCACTTAATAGATATTCAATTAGTTAGTGACAGCAATTATAAAAGTATAAATCACAAACACTATAACATTATTAAGAAAACAAGAAGCAGAAACTCACTTGTACGAAATCTAGACGATTGGATGTACTGTCCATCTCATTACCCAGTTCATCTATAATCTTTTCCTGAAAAAACACCATCATTTCTACAATTTTAGAATAAGAAACATTTCGTACGAACAGAGTGAAGTATGAGAACAAGTTTCATTAACACAACTAAACAAGTGTTACCTAGGCTCCTAGTATTGAACCGATATAGCAAGAATCAGAGAACAAAAACTCTCACAAATATACCTGTGCAAGGAGTTCTTCATGTATCGTAAGTCCAACACCTCCAATTCTTTGTACACTTAAACTAAGCTCATCCAACTCCTCATCCTGTTTTCTATCCGTACCAAATAAATCTAATTCAAAATCCAAAATAAAATAGCACGAAGAATGGTTTTTGCATGGGGAGATGCATTATCATTAGGGATGCCAAAGTAGGACAAATGACATGCTTAATCAAGGCTACATGCAAGATAGAGAGAATGAAATGAGAAAAGGGGGAGTTAAGTACTTCATAAGAAGCATCTGTCTGTCAGATTCTGATTCAATGAAATCATCATTATGGTTGGCAGTATACTGGTTGGATGTATCAGCTTGATGTGAATTAGGAAGCCTCATCAATTCCCTGCGCATCCCATTCACACTTGCATGGTTCGCCACATTCGAGGCCTTTCCGGCTTCCACTGAATTCTTCATTGTGCGCACCTAATTGAATACAAGAATCGTTTAGGATTGCCACAGGCATGAAAAGCCGGGAATATGATGTGAGGAACACTAATAAAAGAAAGTAGTGGTAGATGAACCATTAACATTAGGTTGAGAAAACAATTTGACTATAATCCACCCTTCTCTTACTAAAATCTGGAATACATCATGGATACCTGAGTGCGAGCACTGCTGGTCCACCTTCTCCGGTTTTCAATCTCGACCTCATCAATGCCATACCAAGAAGGATCTCTAGATGCAACAGAAATCGCTTTGTCCAATTCATCCACCTTTCTATCAAAAAAACCATATGTCAGCACTTTGCATGGTTTGTGTACACAACCATAATACAGCAAAGAGAGGATTCAATCCAAATATTAGCCTTGCTTATGATGTGTACCGAACACTATGTTCCCACAGAAACGAAAGAACTTAATAACCCTCTTGTGTTTTCACAATCGACAGAGTAAAAACCAAAACAATTCTACATAACTCCAAACGTCAATCCCATCCTTATTTTTAACCTTTTCTAGCATCCCCCGCCCAAATAGCATGAACAAAATCAAAACAAACCTTAAGCATGCCACATATAGTTCTCAAATCCGAAATCATGTAAATGATTACAATACAATATAGGAAAATAAGGAAAAACTTTACAAGGTAGTGTGTGCGTGGTTCTGCATATGCAATAGGTATACCTGCCATTCAATGCTCTCACAAGCAGTAAGAACTTCCTTTGAGAGATTTGTTCGATCCCCACCGTCAGAAGTGCTTTCCCATTGGTGATAAGAAGATTGCAACTTATCAATCTAACAACACACAAAATGTTTTCGTATAATTAAGAATATCCTGCTCTACGAAATAGAAGAATCATATAACCATTAAATAAAAAAAAAATGATCCTCAATCCTTTCATTTCTTTTCAGTATTTTTCAGGTATAATTACATGCAATACCATAAGATCGCAATTGTATTGGGATCTGTTCAAAATCCAGAATTCAAATTCAATAATAGCATGATCAGTTCAAAAAATCCCAATCACTATAGTAACCATTCACCCAAATAGGTGTTATCACAGTTCAGTGATCAGATTTGAGTTGGTGGATCGACAAAATTCACGGATCGAGTAATACGAGCGACAGAGAAATCATTTGGCAGTTTCAATTGTTGAATAAAAATTGCAAAATTCAATGTCGAAATTGTACAGAAAAAGGAAAACCTAAAGGATTTGAAGAAAAAATCAAAATAGCAAAACGATGCGAACTTACGGAATCTTGAATCTCCTCTTTGACAACGTAGAATGGATCTTGAGCTGAGGGCATATTATCTTATTGTTATTGTTGTCTGAACTCTCTCTCTCTCTTTCTCTCTCTCTCTCTCGACAGAGAAGATAAATGGCGAAAGAGTGACACACTGTTGCTTTCTCTGTTCCCTGTAACTTCGCTTTATTTTCAATTTACCCTTTAACTTTCTTAAATTACAAATTGACCCCTTTTAGTTTGCCTCATATTATAATAGTTAATACAAATTTCCTTTTTCTTTCTCATTGATACTTACAGTAACACTCTGAACTATGATACGATCACTTCTATAAGTTATCGTATTATTGTGTAAACCGTAAACCGTATGTTAATAAAAAAATAAAATATTTTATTTAATTTTTAATATATATTATTAAAATAAAATATTAAAATAATTAAAAAATTAATTAATATTTTAATATTAATAAAATATTATTATAATTTATCTAAAAAATATTTTATATTATATATGCATACTCTCATATCTTATGAAATTTTAAAATTTGTGTGTTACATCGTGATAGTGCATCATAGTTCTAGACCACTATATTAGTGAGAGATAAATTCAATCTAATTTCTATTTTTTTCATAATATTTTTTAGTTTAATAAATTAAAAATTAATTTGTTATAATTTAAACTTTATTTAAGATTTTATTGGTTGTTCACATTGTTAATTCATAGATTGCTGTATATATAATATATATTTTAAATTTTTATACTTAATTAAATTATGTAAGCTAATTATTAAATTTTAAATTTTTGATACTTAATTAAATTATATGAATTAATAATTCAATCAACTCAAATAAAGAGTAATTTTTTATTTTAATTAGCTAACTAATCTAACAATTACAAGTTTTTAGTTTGATGGCGATGGTTATTAGTTTAGTAAAGATTGTTCAATTTTTGAAAGAAAATTCAATTGATTTAAACTACAACATAAAACTTTTATAGTTAATTTTTAACTTAATTAAATTGAATGAATTATTTGGAATTTAATAAAATTATATAAACAAAAAATCAAACTATGTTATAGTAATGCTTAAAAGAGACCTAAACTAAAAATAAAACATCATTCGAATAAATATTACGATAAATATATTCATATAAATAAAAAAAATGGATAAAACGCACATATAAGCCAATTAGATACTCAGTCAAAAAAAAAACGAGACATGAATCAATCAGGAGAATGTTTTTATGTAGTTCGAATTAGACAAATTCGAACTAGACCAATAAATAACAATTCGAATCAGTCTATCTCGAATTAGACATGAACATGGTAATTCGAATTGGTGCAATTCGAACTAGGCATGCATGAAAGCATCATAGTAATTCGAATCAATCTTATTCGAATTACACACACAAATAAACACATATTAATTCGAATTGGACTGATTCAAACTAGCACCTGGTATATTAGTTCATAGTAATTCGGAGCATGCTGATTCGAATTATAAAATATTTGCCAAAAATATTAGAAAAAATATTAGTAAAATATTGACCAAAAATATTAGAAAAAAATATTATATAATATAAAAAATATAAGGTTAAGTATTGTTTTCATCCCTAACGTCTTGGGTCAAAATCAAAATCGTCTCCGACATTTTTTTGTTATTAAAATCATCCTCAACGTTAAAAAACGCTTTAAAATCGTCCTTTTTACCAAGGAAAAACAACCATTTGTACCCATAAACTTTACGAACGCTGACAAAAGTACCCATTAAAGAAGGAAACTAACGTTGTATCCATCAAAGATGGATTCCGTACGACAAAAGTATCCAAATCATAAATTTATGTTGACTTTTTAATAAAATTCCAGAATTACCCCATCCTTTATCTTCAACCCATCATCTCTTCTTTCCCAAATCTCAAACACCTCCAATGCCACTACTTTAACCACCTTTTATTCTCTACTACTCTATTAACCACAACAGTCACCTTTTTTCACGCTGACGATGACAAAGACAACAACAGGACAACTAGGCAATCCATCCGTTTCCACGTAACACTAGATGGAAAAGCTCCGGAAGTGAGACTGAACCGAGATCCAGCACAAGGTCCTGTGGTGTGATTCAACTCCTCCTAGATCCACTTCAAGTTCATGGACTCCATGGAAAAATGTACTATATTTACAACAGTACAAATTACAAATTTATTATATAATTAACGAAGTTGAACTTTCTCACTCTCCCAAATCACCATCATCATGTGCAAGATTCCTGTGTTACTCACATGCGACCCCACCAAAGCGATCTTGCCAAAGTTTCAATTTTTAGCATCCAAAGGTGCTTCTCTTTCTGACATTGTAAGTGATGGAGGAAGGGTTGTGATAGTAATGGTGGTAATAGAGTGTTGATAGGATTTGAGATTGGAAAAGTGATGATGAGAAGTAAAATTAAAAATTAGAGTGAAGTTGTTTTTGTTTATGGCTGTGACAGTGGAGAAGGAGGAAGATGAGGCTGACGGTTAGTGACGGTGGCGGTGATGATGGTATTAGTGAAGGAGATGGTAAAATTGATGAAAAGAATAAAGAGATGGTTAAAATTTGCTGAAAGGTGTATTGAGATTAGGGTTAGAAAAATGGTAATTTGGGGTTTTTAGGTATTGAGATTAGGGTTTTTAGGCAATGGAGGTGTTTGAGATTTGGGAAAGAAGAGAGGAAGGGTTGAAGATAATGGTGGGGGTAATTCTGAAATTTTATTAAAAAGTCAACATAAATTTAGGATTCGGGTACTTTTGTCGTACGGAATCCATCTTTGATGGATACAACATTAGTTTCCTTCTTTAATGGGTACTTTTGTCAGCGTTCGTAAAGTTCATGAGTACAAATGGTTGTTTTTCCTTTTACCAATTTTATTTTTTTTATTACCAAATTATCCCTTATTAAAAAAATTATAAAATAAAATAAATATAATTATAAAATAAAATTAAAAAAAAAAGAAAGAAAGGGGGATACAGAGAAGCGGGGTGGGTGGGGAGAGAAAGAAAGAAAAAGGGGGGAGGGTGGAGCGGGGAGAGAAGAGGGACGCCATGCCGCTGCACCGCCGCACCGCCGCACCGCCACCCGCCGCTTCTTCTTCTTCTTCTTCTTCTTCTTCCCTGTCTCAGACTCCTCGAACAAGAGCTCACCGCCGGCGTGCCTTTCCTGCTTCACCATCGCGCAGCAACATGGAGCATCTCCTGCTTCACCACCGCCAGCGAGCCTCCCTGCTTCCCCTCCCTCAATTCCTGTCACAGAAAGAATCAGAGCTCACTGCCGCCCGTTACCCTCCCTCCAACCCCTTTCTGTCATGCCCAGACCACCGGCGCTCCACCACTGCCTTCCCTGTCCCCTCTTTTCTGTTTTCTATTTTCATAATCCAGTTATCATTTTGCTTTCAATTTTTGTTTTTTGTTAGTGTTAGATGCTTGATTTGATTCTGGATTAGTTTAGCTGGATTTTAATTTTCTGTTAGTTGATTTTAGGGTATTGAATTGCTTGAAAATTGCTGCTAAATTGTTGTTGTTGTTGAACTTTTGTTATTGAATTGCTAAAAATTGCTTCTGCTGTTCTTCCGCTTCTGCTTGATGTTCTGTTTTTAGTTGATGGTTCTTCTGGTTTTCAATTTTGTTGATGGTTCTGATGATGATGATAATGATGATGATGACCATGATGATAATGGTGGTGGTGGTGGGTTCTTCTGCGTTTGTTCATCTGCTTCTGCTTTCGTTAATGTTGAGGAAGAAGAGGGGTGTTGAGGAAGAAGATGGGAGGGGGTTGTTTTATTTTTTTAATATTATTTTTATTAATTATAAAGGGTAATTTTGTCAAAATAATAAAATCGAAGTGGTAAAGGACGATTTTATAACGTTTTGTAACGTTGGGATGATTTTAATAACAAAAAAAGATCGGAGACGAATTTGATTTTTGTCCCCGACGTTAGGGACGAAAACAGTACTTAACCCAAAAATATACTATAAAAAATATTTAAAAAATTATAAATATTAGTTGAACGTGAATTCTATAGTATAAATCTAATCTATGTAATTATTTTAATACACCAACAATTCTAAATCGAATTTAATTAGTTTGATAATACGAATCTATGAAAAAAATTGCATTTTATAAAATTTAAAATTTTTTATTATATGATAGATTAGTAACGAGTACATTACAAATCTTTTATAGTACTCATCATAACAATGTTTAATTTAATAATTGTTATTAAAATTTTAGTTGTACTCATTACAAAATAAATAATCACAATAAATTTTTTTTATAAAACTTTCTTAAAAGATTCCATCAGTATTATAAAAAAAATACTATAAATCGATTTACATAAATTGACTTATAAATTTCTAGTACTCAAAAAATCTTCTAACAAATTTTCACATTTTATAAAATTATTTACAATGAGATAATAATAATAATAATAATAATAATAATAATAATAATAATAATAATAATAATAATAATAATAATAATAATAATAATAAGGTTTAAACATACTTTATTATATTAGATTAGACAAAAATTAAACTATTTAAATAAATAATTCGGTATTTAGAAGTCAAGTGTTAGAATAGATTTTTGGAAAGTATTTATCATATTATAAATTCATAATTATGTAAGTATGTGAATGATTTATTTTTTAAATTACATTTTTAAATTAAATGACTTTTAATATTATTAAGAAAAAACTACCATTTGTAACCATGAATTTTGCGAACGCTAACAAAAGTACCCATCAAACAAGAAAATTACCGTTGTACCCATGAAAGATGGGTTCCGTGTGACAATAGTACCCAAACCGTGATTTTTCATTGACTTTTTAATAAAATTTTCAAATTACCCCTTCTATCTTCTTCCCCAAATTTTAAATTTCACAACCCTCATCCTTCGTCTTCCTCCTCTGCTGCTGCCAGCCACCAGGCATGAAGACGTTTCCTCCCTCCGACACCTTTTACTGGTACAAGAATGAAGACGTTTCCTCGTACCGAAGTGGCTTGGAGCTGTGGAACCATCATCATCATCATCACCAACCGGAACACGACCTCATACCTCAAGCAAGGCCTCTCTTCCACCAAGATCTTTACAGCTTCGCGGCTGCTCTAGGAGTGGGTCCAACCACCGTGTCCGACGATCAGTCACCCTCGAGATCGGCCTTCCTGGTGACGGCGTCGGCCGTGGGGAGCGGAGCAGCAAGTGGAGCAGGTGGGATTAGCTGCTAGGACTGTGGGAACCAGGCGAAGAAGGATTGCCCTCACATGCGGTGCAGGACATGCTGCAAGAGCCGTGGCTTCGATTGCCAAACCCATGTGAAGAGCACTTGGGTTCCCGCTTCCAAGCGTCGCGAGAGGCAGCAACAACTCACCTCTATCCAACAACAGCTTCTTGCTGCTGATGTTCCCAAGCGCCAAAGAGATCATGCCTGGTGGCTGGCAGCAGCAGAGGAGGAAGACGAAGGATGAGGGTTGTGAAATTTGGAATTTGGGGAAGAAGATAAAAGGGGTAATTTGGGAATTTTATTAAAAAGTCAACGAAAAATCACGATTTGGGTACTATTGTCACACGGAACCCATCTTTCATGGGTACAACTCTTGTTTAATGGGTACTTTTGTCAGCGTTCGCAAAATTCATGGGTACAAATGGTAGTTTTTCCTATTATTAAACTACTCTTCCACCTTAGTCCATGACAATAATAAAGAAATCTTGTGGCCCACAAATTTAACTCAATAGAATACATAAATTCAATTACAATTTTAGTCTTTATTATCTTATCTTTTCTTTTTTTTATCTTATCTTTAGTTATTCTTATCTTATCTTTATTTGCTTTTATCTTTCATAGGACAATGCTCTATATATATTTAGTTTTATCTTCATAGTTTACAATTCAATTCAATCAATCAACAATCAATAAAAATTTCTTCTTCTTTTCTTTTCCTATTCTTTCACAATTTTATTAAAGAAGAAGAAAAAAAACGTGTAACAGGAGATACGCGTTGTGAACAAATTCGTGAGAATAAGTGACATTGGAGCAGTTGCATCCCTCAAAAGAGGAGCAGAGGGTACAGAGTGCCAAAAGGAAAAAAAGCAGAAGATGAGAAGGATCATGGATTTGAAAGCATCTCGCCAATGTTCTACCATTCTCAATGTTTTGTCCACTCACAAACATGGGTGGCTTTTCAATCAGCCAGTGGATCCTGTTTTGTTTCAAATTCCTGATTATTTTGATATCATAACACATCCCATGGATTTAGGCACAATTAAATACAAGCTCGAGTCAAATAGCTATCCTTTCATGGAGAATTTTGTGGCTGATGTCAGATTGACCTTCTGTAACTTCATGATATACTATGCCCATGGTGAGAAAGTTTATAAAATTGCAATGGAGCTCAGCCAAATATTTGAGGGTAAATGGGAAGAGTTTGAGAGAAGTTTAAAGTGTGAACAAGATCCTAAAAAAAGTATAAATCAAGAAAATGATACTTTGTCCAACAAGCCACCTCAAAGACTTGCGAGAATTTGTTACACACCAACTCTTAGTGCTACGTTCAGAGTAATTTCGAGAGGTATGCACAAAGGATCAAAAGGACGTGTACACAAATCTGGTGCTGATAAACTAGAAAGACGAGGTCATCGCAACTCACATTTGCAGAAGAAATCTGATGCTGATTCTGTTGAAAAAGAGTTAGGATTGAGACCCAAACTAAAGCTGCTGAAAAAGAGCCTAAAGAGACAGAAAAACATAGAAAGAGAAATTGCCATTGGATTAGAAAAGATTAAGATAACTGCGGATGAAAAAAATAAAAGTCTGAAGGAATTTGAAATGCTATCTTCTCAATCCCCAAGCAGTAAAATTGTAGCCAAATTGGGGCAGCTTAGTTTATTTGACAAAGATTATAATAATATGCAGATGAGTAGGTTTTGAATGGAAGGAAGAGATCATCCTTAGTTGAAGTACTTTTTAGCCATTTTATTTATTTGTACATTTTTTTAAAGTTTAAATTTAAAGGTTGGTGGATTTGTGTGTCTATGGATATGAGTAAAGCATATGCAAGTTTTCATGTGTGACTTGCATTTAAATGCATCTTAATCAAATAACATACTTTCCTTTAATAAAAAAAATCACCCTACTTCTTTTTCAACCTCCTCCCATTGTGAATAATCAATCTTTTAATTTAGCTCAGAATCCAACCATCTCTATTACGTCTACCCAAGTAAAAATCCAACATCAAGTTCCGCCGCAAGCATTTTTTGAAGATCGCTGCTCAAGCACAGCATCTCCTTTTACATTTTTACCGCCGGCAGCTCAAACTCCGCCGCACGCATTTTCCTCCGCGTCACCATCAGACGCTCAACAATTTCATCGGAACTTATCCAAGCTGTGGATTATTGACATCTTTCATCCACCAGTTTGCGGGGGCGTATTAAACTACTATTTTACTTTAGAGCATGACAACAATAAAGAAGTCTTGTGGCCCACAAATTCAATCCAACAGAATTACAATTTTAGTCTTTATTATCTTATCTTATCTTTTCTTTATTTTATCTTTAGTTGTTCTTATCTTATCTTTATTTGCTTTTACCTCTCATATGACAATGCTCTATATATATTTAGTTTTACTTTCTTAGTTTACAATTCAGTTCAATCAATCAACAATCAATAAAAGTTCGCATTCTTTTCTTTTTTATTCTTTCACAATTTTATCAAATATTATTAGATTGTGCTATTTTTAAATCGGTCAATTCATTTTATATTTATATATTGTAATTATTTATTTTGTAACGAGTACAACTAAAATTTTAATAATAATTATTAAATTAAATATTGTTACTATGAGTACTATAAAAATTTGTAATATACTCGTTACTAACCTATCACATAATTAAAACTTTTAAACTTTATAAAATGCAATTTTTTTCATAGACTCGTATTATCGAACTAATTGAATTCGATTTAGCATTGGTTCTGTAAGGTCCCACATCGGTTGGAGAGGAGAACGAAGTATGCCTTATAAGGGTGTGGATACCTCTCCCTGGCATGACGCGTTTTAACGAGTGAGTGTGGGAGGCTTCGGCTATCATTTCTATCGTCAAAGGCAAAACCGTGAGGCCTTATGCGCCAATCTTCCTAATTGATTGATGTCTCGTTTTTCTTTTTGACTGAATTGTGTATCTAATTAGCTTATATGCGCATTTTTCTCTAAAAAAATTATAATAAAAATGGAAATTAGACATAGAATAGATTCAAGGATTTGACATTATCATATTCACATAGTTTTTTATACCACAGTTAAATACAAATTTAATAATAAAAAATAAAATGATAAAATGATAAAAAAATACTTAAAAAGAATATATGCAGTAAGTTGTTCAAATGCAATATTGTCTGAAAATGATGGTAAATGATCAATACTTCCATCATATTAATCATTACGTGAAAATGGTGAGGTTTGGAACATTGCGTGAGAATGATGGTGGAAGACAATACTTCTAGCAGACCTTGCATGAAAATGGTGGTGAAAGGTCAGTATTTTTCACAAAATGAATAAGAAAAGTAGATTTTTTTGCTTTGAAATTAATTTTTTTAAGTAAGTGGTAGAATGACTTATCAAAAAGTAAAAAGTCATATATTTTTACTTCTTCAAAAAGTTACAAATTAACTTTTTGAAATGTTAAAAACCTTTTTTAAAATGGTGCTAAACACACAAATTGTAACTTTTTATAATTCAAAAATAAAAAAAAATAACTTCTACTATTTCCTAAACGGACTCTATATATGCCAGTTCCATCTGCACCACATGTTTCAAAAATTAGTATACCAAATTCTCCTGCCACTCGTATAAAAAATACAATTATTATTAATTAATTATACATTTATATTATTGTTTAACAAGATAAAGATAATATGTATTAATTAAGAAAATAATAATATTAAAATGATGCATACCATAATATTAAAACAAGGTTGCTACGGTGGATTCTGTCAAAGCTCTTAAGCAATTACTGCTTTCTCGCCCTATTCATTATCTCTAATATTAAAACATGACAATTCTTGGATTTGTAAAATCATACACTAACTTCTCTTAATATTTAAGTAAGTAAAAAAATTCAAATACAGTTACCTATATATAAAAAGGAAAAGTATAGGTAACTAATAATATTTTTGAACAATGTGTAAACAATATAAATTAATACGATTAAAAGAATAAATTAATCTTAAATTTAATTAGTAACATTAAATTAGAGTATATTGTATTCTTATTTAATTGGTGGTTGTTCATATTGTTTAAGATAGTCATTGTTTACCTAGTACTACCCGTAAAATCATAATTAAAAACCATTAAATATATAATTTCGCTATGTTACCGACAACATTTCTGCCAACTCTTATTTATAACTGTGTTTAATAAAAATATCTTTATAAATGTGTCTAATAAAATATCTTTTTTATGACTGTATTTAATAAAAATGTCTTTATGGATATATTTTTTGAATGTATCTTTTTATATATGTGTTTAAAATTTAATAATTAATTATTGTTGGTAATAAGTTGGCAGATTTCCAATGTAAAAATGTGTGTCCCGAGATTCTAAAACAGTCGCCAAACGCAGCCTAAATTCATTTTTTCCATGATTTCACTTTTCTTTTTACCTATGAGACCTCTTTAGTACTAGGCCATATATCTTTTAAGTAGACATTGTTTCCATTTCCAATTGGCTGTACTAAAATCGATGTCAACCAGAAAAGCAAGTTATCATTGTAGTTAAAAAATAAGCATGTTTAACATTTTTTTTGAAGTTAGTTCTTTACATCTGCTACAAAACGGATGCAGAAGACATTCTCTGACCGTGCCGACTAGCAGATGAACACGCCCTTCGAAGTTTCTGTTTCCGGGGAGAACAGAAGCAGCAATAATGTCTGCAAAATTTTGCATTGAATATTGTTAAATTTAGACCAATCGGGTGAACAATGTTATGCAGATTGACATGTACTATATATTTTTTCGCCAAGTACCCTTATTCAAAATTCCCAATGCAAGTTGTGCATCCATAGCCAACAGTGTGAAAGCCTAGCTGGTTCAAATAATTTTGCAGGCCACTGTATATAAAGTTTAATATAAATATGCTATGCACTTATACTCAAATATAAACGCAACTAATAACAAACGCATAGGCAATATGTATCAAAAACCTTTGTCTAAGATATTCTGTAACTACCCTTGATCCAGGAGCTAGACTTGTTTTAATCCATTGCTTGATCTTATGATCAAGAACAAGTGTGAAACATAATCATAAGATTGAATCAATTAGAGATTAATTAACCTCTAGTATATACTCTTTCATCATGATACTGGAAAACCAGCAAAGATTTCGTGATCACAGAAATCCGAAACTTCTGTTAAGTACTAACTTGACTTGTTTGCTTGCAAATATGATTCGATCATTGAAACCAGTAACCAAGTAAACTTGGACATGTAATCAATTTCAGAGTTTTATAAAGATCATAGTCATTGGCTGTCACACCAAAATGTGAGTGCACTTATCAGGATCATCAAAGCTAGAAAAATGTGAAAACAGACATGTAATTCACATTTGATTCAAATATTAAAAAAGCCAACTTAAGATAAGCATTTGAAAATTCAGAGAGATGTAATTCACAATCAGATTATACTACTAAAACTATAAGCTGCATCAAATAGTTCATAACATGGAACTTTTATCTTGATTTATATCTAAAAACAAACCACCTTTATTATATATACTTAACCTGGCCAAGCATTGCTGCCTACTCCCATCAGCTTCAAAAACCACCAGTCGAAGGTATTCAAGATTCACCTACAAATTAAGTTGAATCTCTCATTTATGAGTCCAACTATGCACAGAATTCTACAAATGATATATATCTTACCTGATGGACTATTCCAGAACCTGGAGGAACAACAATCATGTTATCGAGAGCTGACGAACCCCATTTAAGGAAACCAAATCTCTCTCTATTCCTATGGAACTCACATTCCATATTTGCTTGTAATGCATCATCTGATCTTGCTACATCAACCTGAATGAAATAGCTAAACCTAATTAACCAAAAACATGTTAAATGCATTTACTAGCAAAGTGATTAAATAATTGGATGGTGAAAACTCGCATGCAGTTGTCTTAACGTGAAGTTGATAACTGAGAATAGTTAGGTGACACTTTAATCAAACATATCAAACAATCTAACAATTCTTACTATCATCTTTATATGAACACAATTGCACATGAGTTTTTACCTATTTGGATTCATAACAGAGGACAAATCTTATTAGGATCACGGCCAAGATTCTTCATGGCATCCCTCAAAGAAGTAAGATCAACCAAAGCCGGAATGCAGTTACCATCCTTGTAACAAAATCAAAAAGCTAAGGAAACAAAAAGTTCAATCATTCAAACTAGTCCTTGATTCATGGAAATGGAACAAACCTGACGTAGAACACGAGCCGGCATGAAAGGAATCTCAGTTTGCTTAGTAGAAGTGTTCTTCCAATCCATAATCAATTCAACATCATTCTTAGGTCCTGTTTGGGTAAACAATTTAATTAGATTCCTTTTGAAAAAATAACTTAATCAATAAATGTTTATATTAAAAGTAACTTATAAATAAGTTATTTTTTTATTTGTTTTTTTTGTTCTAAAAGTGTTTATTTTAAGAGAAAAGTAATAAAAAAAATTTTATTACAAAAAAAATCATTTTTTTTTAACTTTTACGTAAGTACTAAAATAACATTTTAGAAAGCTACAATTTGATTTTAAAAATTATACCAGACATTAATACTATATTTTTTCATAAGTTAAAAAAAAAAAAGTAACTTATGATCTTATCCAAACAGGCACTTAGTAACTTTGAAGTTGTTGCAATTTCGAATTGCAGATTATAGGAGAATCCTTATGGAATATGGCAAACTATCTTGAATGTAACAAAAACACAATGTAGTTAAATTTTATTAACATAAGTAACATAATCCAAAAGAAAGTGACCGTTTGTATAAATTTAATTTTGTAGAATTAATTTTGATTGAAAGTAAGTTAATATTAACTTGGTTTATGTTTGGTAATTTTTATTCAAAATGGATTATAGTAAATTAAATATTGTTTGAATTATATTATTCAAAATTATTTTTAAATAAAAAATTACAAAAAATGACATGAATTTAAATAATTATTTTATGTTATCTTATAATTTTTTTTAAATATTTAAATAAGTTTTAATATTTTTTTAGTACTCTCAATATTCTTTAGTACTCTAATAGGATTAATAAAATTATATTATAAAGTAAAAAAATATTCCATACAAAAAAATAACAATAACAGTAAAAGAACTCATCTAAAAAAATAGAAGTTTTATAAAAAATAATAATATGCATAAGAGAGTATTAGAAAAAAATATTATAAAAAAAACATAAACATATGAATAATGAAGTACATAATTGGTACATAGAACATATTAAATCCAACGTGAAAAGGTGGATGGAAAAACTAAAATTTTTAGTTTGTTTACAGTATAAAAATGCTGCCAAACATAAAAATGAAGCGTTCAAAGAATTCAAATGGACTTCTCTTTTTTCCAACCCAAATTCAAACACATTCTAAGACTTGTAAAAATTCCCTTGAAAACATCTTCGGAAGGTGGGGATATTGAACATTGATTTCATTCTTCTATTAAACTAACTGAATACTAATGCATTGAAGATTTGAACCAATACATTGTGAGAATACAATGTAACATTTTAAAGTGAATCCAACAAGTTACAAAGTTGTTTTACTCAGGTTGCAATTTTTGAATTTGAGTTAATTTAGTAATTTAGAAAACCATAAAACCAAAAGAAAAAAACTCACCAAACTTCTTCAGAATCCCTCTGTGCTGTTGTGCTGCCGGAAGAACCACTGGCCGGCTCCAATTCTTTTTTCTCCTTCTTCCCACTGTGTGAAGTTCTCTTTACCAAAAACAAGTAAAATGTAGCATCTATAACAGTAACATCTTGAGAATGCATTTATTGCATTTTTTAAAGAAAAGAATAATTTCTGAATATTATGAATGAGATTTAGAATCCTGGTTAAAAAGCTAAGTTAAGTTCGAAAGATAACGAGGATGTAGATAGTTAGTAGCAGAGAATGATAAAAAAATTTCAAAATGAAGTCTTTCTTTTTTTTCTGTTACGGTCTGCTACCAAGTATCTACATTCTTCGAATTTAATTTGGCCTTTAACCAAAATGTCAAATCTCATTCATAATAATTAGAGATTATTCTTTTTTTCAAAAGTGCAACAAATCATCTTCAAGATGCCGTCATAAATGCTGCATTTACTCTCTTTGAAACAAACGCTTTAATTTATCAATTAACTTCTGCCATATGTCAATGCTGCACAACTTAATTGAAGTAATTTAATACTTAAAAAGAGTGAAATAAAATAAATAGTCAATTAAGTAAAATAAAAAAACAATAAATTAATTTAAAAAAAAAGTGACATAATTTTGTTTTTAACTAAATATTAACACAACAAGAAATATAACAGGAAATAAAAAATTATGACAAAAAATAATATAAAATAAAAATTAAACTCCAATTTTACCTTGACAACATGGTGGCAGAGGAAAGGGTTTAGGCAAAAGGTAGGGAAACGATGATTAGTAGGGGTGGCAAAGCGGGCTGGCCCGCCCCAACCCGTCCCGTCCCGCCTAGGCCCGCCTCATAAACGGGGCGGATCGGCCCGCCCCGCCAACTAAAATGGGTTCAAAATGCTAGTCCGCCCCGCTTTATGGCGGATTGGAGGGTTGGCGGGCTAGCCCGCTTGACTCTTTTTTCTTTTTTTTTTGAAAAATAAAATTCATTAAAATTAACCAAAAAATAATAATTAAAAAATAAAATACAAATAAAAAATAGTCAAATTTTAATATAATTTGTTTACTATTTATTTTTAATTTTTAACTTCAATAAAATTGTTTAAAATAATATTTGTCAATAAAATCATCTTTATTTTAAAAATAAGTCACATAATTTGAGCATATATACGAAATTGTAAAATAAAATAAATAAAGTTAATAACTAAAAGAAGAATAAAAACAAAAAATAAAAAAAAAGTGTTTAAAAATTCTATAATTATTAATTTTATAATAGTAACAACTATTTTATTTAATAAAAAAAAAGAAAAATATAAAGTTTCGGCCCGGCGGACCGGCCCGCCCCGCCCCGCCAAAACCCACCAATTTGGCGGTGCGGGTTTGGCGGGTTTTCTTAATTTGGCGGGTTCGAAATCCTAGCCCGACCCGCCTTTTTTAGCGGGTTTTGCGGATCGGCCCGGCGGGCTCGACCCGTTTTGCCACCCCTAATGATTAGTGAGGGTGGCTGGTGGGGTTACAATTGAAAAAAAAAATAATTTTTACGAACATACATTTTAATAATTCTAAAAATGTTAGTGTTTAAATAACTAATGAAAAATTTTAACTAATAAAAAAATTTGTTGAAAACTATAAACTTTTGTTAAATTTTTATTTGTTATCTTTTTTTTTCGAATATCTACAATTGTTCTTTTATTTATCTTTAATTTGGTCTAATTATTTTATATTGGTAGTCTTCTCTAATTATTATGGAGATAAAGATTAAATAAATAAAAGAAAAAAGAAAATAAAGAAGAAGAAAAGAATATTGATACATAGACTGATAATTTATTTATTGTTTAATTCAAATGATGATATAATCTTATTAAAATTTCATTCGACGATAAATGAATTTTAAGTTAGCATGTAAGTCACTCGAAATAGAAATAAAATATCACGACTCATTTAATAATGATAATAAAAAAATTAAATATCAAATAATAAATTTATTTGTAAAAAAATAATAAAAATTTTAGTATTTAAAATTTAATTAAATAATATTATTTGAATTAAAATATTAATTGAAAATCGAATTTCAAAAGACACATAACATTTTTCATTGTGACATAACATTACAATGACTTATTGTAAATGTGGCCTCTGATTCACATTCTCAAGATATTACATTTTCCAATTTCATCCTCGTCGTTTCTATTTCATGGCTCGGAAACGTAATTCAAATAAAAGAAAACGAGAAAAATTATTATTACTCTTAACATTTTCCCATGTTCAAGATAAAAAAGGTTTTTTTATAGAAAAAGTATAGGGTACCAACATATTATCTGCCAACTTATTATCAACAATGATTAATTATTATATTTTAAACACATATAAAGAGACACATCCAAAAAATATATCTATAAAGACACTTCTATTAAACACAGCCATAAAAAAGACATTTTTATTAGACACATCCACAAAGACACTTCTATTAAACACAGTTATAAATAAGAGTTGGCAGATATTGGCAGAAATATTGGTGGTAACGTAACAGGATTGTTTTTTATATATAAGACCTTTTGCACACCTTTTTTATTGTTATCGTTATCACTCATGTTCAAAATTATTAATACCCTTTTTACACACTTATGTAACACCCATCGTTTCTTCTCATTTATAGTTTCTTTCTTGTAATTGGGTCATTTTCCATGTTTGCAGTTTTAAATCTTGTTGTGTGGTGGCCTCACTTTTCTCTCTTGCATGGGTCGGAGGGGGGATTGTGATTTGTAATTCTTGCCTCATTTTTCTCTCTTGCGTGGGTTGGAAGGAGAGATTGTGATTTGTAATTCTGATTTGTAATTGGAAACAAGTGAATTCAAATTATATAGATATGTATACTAATGGTAAATCAAAACTACCTAATTCGATTTATCTTAGCCTCCTTTTCTTATAAATAAAATGTAATTATTTCTTATAAATCAAATTTAATTGTTTCAATTTACTATGGACAGGTCAAAATCAAAGCATTTTCCTACTAAATCGACGCTAGTTAGTTTGATTTACCACTATCCATGCTAATTCAAATCCCATTTGATTCGATTTATATAAATATGAAAACAAGACATCCATATAACCTGTTTAGATTTAGGACATTGGTGCAATATTGGAATCCATATCGTCTGTTTATGTGAATTATTCTAAAAAATACACATATTTTTTGTAGTTCAAAATATATTTTCTATTAGTATATTTCTATAATACATCTTATATAATTTATTTGCATAAATCTTATTTTAAAATTATATTATTAGCCCCATAATAATATTCTGAATCCGTACATGTGTTTTTTTCATTCTCCAAGGTAGAATTGGTCAAATGTTAATATAGCTCAATTCTTGAATAAGGGCTTCAAAACTAAATGGTATTTTCCTTTGCTTCCTCATGATCCCAAACAAGGTGCATGAACAGAATAATATAGTTTATTTCTTTCTTGTCAAAATGGTGAAATGCAATTGAGATATAGTTTAGAGGGAGTAAATTGTACTTAACCACAACAAAATTCAGAAAAGGAATCAAAAGAAAAAGCAAAAATGATCAGAAATCAGAATTGAACAATAAAGTAAAAACCATAACATCCTCATCAGTTCAAGCATTAGTCAAAACAACAAAGATTCTTTTCAAACCAAAACATGAACGAAAATAACATCTTATCCTTAATGATTTTATAACACTAATGACCATATAACAAAAAAGTAAATTAATTCATCCTTCTAATGAGCTCATTTATGTAAGCTTCCCTGTTACCTGCATCACCTCCTTCGAGATAATGATTCCTTTTCTTTGTCAAACCACCCAATGGAGCCTTCAATTTGAAGGGCCATAGAAAGTTGTTTGCTTCTCTAAAGTGATCACCAACCGTCATTATCTCGTGGACCAGATCTTCAATGCATATAATTTCGTGCTTCCCCAATGTCTAACATTGAATATTTTAATCATATAAGGGCAATTGAACATATCAATACAACAACAATCACTTAATTTGTTTCCTTTTTCCGTCACCATCATGGTTTAACACCATTGGATCAATGTACAAGTATGTGAAGAGTGATGGTTTCAGTGGCTAAGAGAAGGGGTAAGGGTGCATATGGGGCGGGTAAAATCGGATTTGATGTGATCCAAATCCGGCCCGAAATATACACCGGATCTATTTATTAGACCCGAACCCGGCTCTAGACCCGATGAAATCAATACACTTTCGGGCCACAATTATACCGGCTAAAAATTGGGCCGTTAACATTACATTACGTTGATACCTTCTTGTAAACTAACATGTAAAAATATCCAAATTTCCAAGGCTCCAACCATTAGTTAACATGGTAAAATTCACTTAGAAAAATATAACAAGAACCAACCATTCTTCAAAATTAAAGCATAACCACAATCAATATTAAAGCATAACCACAATCAATACTAATATTGTCTAATAATACCAAATATTTAAATCAATACAAATAACACAATCTTATGTATTAGTCTAAAATCTTATGCATTCTAAACATAAAACATTAACTTATAGTCTTATAATGACTAATAACACAAAATATTAAGGTTTATAATACTTAAATTCCACGTAAGAATAGTCATGATTCATCACTAATAACACAAAATATTAATTGTGTATGATGACCGGGCCACCGGGCCGACTTCGGGTGACCCGAGCTATGGCCCGGACCCGACCCGAAATAATGACCGGGTCTATTTTTGAGACCCGTACCCGACCCTAAACCCGATGAAATCACTCCAAATTAGTTCCTAAAGTGTTCAGGACCGGGCAGGGCCTTCGGGCCGGGCCGGGTCTGTGCACCCCTAAGAAGGGGGGTTAAATCTTAACCCCCTTTTTGCTTGCTAACACTTGCTGGACTTAGAGGAGACTTTTCTGTTTTTAACTCATCTCTAGCCACAAGACATTTTCATTTTGTCTCGTCACTTGGCACGAGACATTTTTGGATTTTGCTCCTATGCCGTAGAAACATAAATGGAGTAGGAGAGAAGGAAGATTACACCCAGATATATCCTGATTCAGCTGCTAAGTGCAGTGCAGCCTACATCCAGTCTCCATCACAACAATGATGGAAATTCACTATAATCAACTTGATTACAAATTGTAAAGCGCTAACCCAACTTACAAGGGGATTCCCACAGAATCATGAAACACAACATAGATGAACAAAGGAACTCTAAGACATCTATGGCTTTTTCTTTTAATTTTGCACTCTCTGCCTTTTTTCGCTTTATGGCTTTTCCATACAAACCTCACTGTTTGTCTTTTTTCCATGAGACTCAAGACATGACAAAATTAAACAGAAAAATACTAAATAGAATACATTGAAGGTGAAAAAAAACTGTAAACTTAAGTAGCTATGAGACTTCTGTGCCTTGCACTCTCAAACTTACTCCTTGCTTCAAACTATGATTGTTCACCCCTTTTATAGAGAAGTAAAGCCTTCACAGTTGAAATACAAAACCAAGCTTAGCTTCTTTTCCTTCAAAACAAAACCGATTCGACCATAGAGAGAGAAGAGCTAACTCATGCAAAACCCAACATGCAAATACCTCTAGTCCTTCCTTGGTCATCACTATTCATCAATCCGAGCTCTCCATCCTTGGCTTGCTCTCCAAGATGGATTTCTAGCTCTTGATGCTCCATGATGATGATGGCTTCATCTGCTCTAATCTCTGTCTCTTCTATCACTTCTCCACTCTAGCTACTTCCTGTGGGGGTTGAGCAGAATCAGAGACAAGCCATGCCTCCAAGAATCTCACATTGCTGGCCGAATCTTCTTCTTCCTTTTTGAGCATGAAGAGCTCAATATTACCTCACCAAATCTAACCATATTTGGTGAAAATCTCAACCACAGCTCATTTTTATTTTAGTATGATTTCTTGCCATTATTGTGATGGTCTTGTAAAGTGTTCTTCCTCCACCTCGGTAGCTCCATTTTGCTTTCATGGTTTCCTGGTTAATGACCGAAGAAGAGAAAGAGACGGATGAGAGAGAGGAAAGAGAAATTATGAATAGTGGTTAATGAAACAAAAGATAGAGAATAAAAGTGAAACAATTTCCCTTTCTCTTTGCTGACAAGCATGTAGCCTTGGTGCTTGCAATCAAATCAATTTGTCAATTTCTCTCTCATAGTTCCCATGCAATAAATGATAGTTGAGTGTAATTTGAAATCCAACACAAGTTTAAATTTTTGGATCCGTTGAAAGCAATTTTGCTTTCTTTCTTCCACTTGTTTCAGATCATGCATGAGGAATTAGATTGGGCTTAGTTGTTTCAATCATTTAATTCTGGCCCAATAGTAACATTTGCTTTCCTGGTAAATTTTTGAAACATGCATAAAGCAAATAGGAAAGCATTTTTAACTTGAACTTGTAACTTTTAATATATTAAATTTGGCCTAAGTAACATAAAGAATCAATTCAGCATATTCATCATATATTGTCAAAACCAAATGCTGAATGTAATTGGGTTTGCACCAGAAATTTGTTTTTCGCCCCAATATTAAAACCTGCAACAAAATTATTTAATCAATATATGTTAAATAAAAATCAGATTAATAATTTTGTAATTATTATTTTTAATAATGTTTAGTCATCACAAATATTAATTTAGAGTTTTCCAAACTCATCAATCTCCCTCTTGATGACAAACATTATTAAAATTGAAATGGAAAGAAATTTAAAGATTGAGTAAATAATACTCCCTTTGAATTTGAATTTCTCACCCTTTCAAATTGTCACATGGCTCTCCCTCAATATATGTCATTTTTATTAAGGGAAGCACTAACCTGTAACAATTTAATCAAGCTTCAAATAACAATGTTATTCAACATATAATTTTTGAAATGTTAAATGCTTGATTTATGAGCAGAGTTTGGTGATATACAAAACTCATTTGTTATCAATAATTTGATTATCTACTCAATCTTTACACACATCAACTGAGCACAAAACAATGTTGTTCAAAAAATTTCAAATATTTTCCAGTCAAGATATCATAGTCATATTATTCAAGTAAGGAAAATATTTTTGAATCACACATGATCAAAACATGGCAGCTGTTAAATATCATAGTTTAAAGGAACTGCCAAAAATAAGTTTTCAAACCAACATGTTTACCAAATGCCAAATGCATTTTCAGCAGCAGTAACCATAGTGAAACAAATGCAATAACAACATGCATTCTTTAAAAAAAGGTGATCATAAATTTTCAATTGAAAATTTCATCCCCTGTTTCGGCAGATCCTCCCCTGTTTCATTAGTTTCAATTTCAATTTTGAAAACTAATTTTTCTCCCCCTTTTGTCATCAAGGGGTACCTGCACAAAATATGAAAAACATAACAAAATATCAAGCATAAAGTAACAAGAGTGTATCAAAGTATCATAGAGCAGTGAGTATCAAGTCATGCTCCTACAAAAAAAAAAACAGATTGAGCCTAATGGAGCCAATATCAAATAAAAGTAAAGAAACAGTCATTAATCATCAGAAAGATTGAACTCTGAACCGGAATCTTCTTCGTAATTCCCTGTTCCCATTTCATCATAAAAGCTCTTAATCATGAAGCCAACTCTTTCGTGACATTTCTTCCAAGCCCTTTCCTATTCATATTCCAATTTCCGGGCAGTCTTGTGGGATTTGAACATCAACTTGGACATGTTGCGAAACTCATTGAGAACCTCCCGGATTGATGCAGTGACATTTGAGGGTTCAGGACGGCTCTCCAAATCGCTGAGAGATGGTTCAGAGTGAACAGACCGTTTGCCTTTCTTGCTCAAAACTCCTCCTCTTTTAATCATTGAAACCTTGTTCTCAACAGATTCATTAGACAAATTAACCTTAAAATACTCAAATATACATGTGAGGAACATGCCATATGGAAGATTAGCCTTTTTAGTACTTTTTATTGCTTCCCACATATGACGTATCATAATGTAAGCAAATAAAATTAGAGAAGAAGTAATGAGAGCAAATAGGATAATAGAATCAGAAACTGTTACTCTATGGTGAGAATCGCTTTGTGGAGTGAGGATGTGAGTGATGATACGGTGCAACAGAGAGTTCTCAAGGCCGAGTGCTCGATGAGTTGGGATTAGTCCATCCAAACCAGAGAGATTTGCACAGATGTGTTCCAAAACTGTTTGCTGTGCGACGCCAACTTGATCATCTCACTTATCAATCATGTAAACTTTCGACCCTTCATTTTCATACCCAAGAGCAGTGCCTATGGTTTGAGGAGTGAGGGTCATGTAAACACGTTTGATGTAAGAGTGGATCGAGCCATCAATCAAGCGCATGTTTGCATAGAACTCCCGGACCAGTCCCGGGTAAACAAGTTTCTGAATCTGAACCAAGGGGGTCCATTTCAGAGCATCAAACAGGGGAGAAAAGTTTTCAAGATTCACCAAGTAAGAGGGGCATAGATGACGTTTTATCAAAACATCTTTGTGAAACTCATAGAAAGCACATGAGTAGAACTGAGAAGGGTCAAAATGCATATATGAAATAAAATTGATACAAGTGACATGTATTTATCTCGTTTACAGTGTAAATGAAATATATATATTTTTTAAAAAAAATTAAAAATAATAAAAAATATTAATAATATCAAAAATCTAAACTTTTGGCATGTAATTAATACATAAAAAGATTGGTAGAAGAAATTAAAATTGATATGTTTGATCAATTTTAGTCCATTTTAAATGATAGGAATTAACACGTTATTTAGAAACTATTAAATTGTTGACTGTTAACACGGTTACCTCTTTTCTAACTACCCACTGTTTAAAAATTTAAAATATAATTTAAATACACGTGATTTATTTAATATGTGATTTATTTAATGAGCCAGTTAATACATGTCACTACTCTATTAATATATAATATGAAATTCTTTTTACTTAAATTATATTTCAAATTTTTATGTACTCCTATGTAACAAATAAAATTTATATATACTCCACGATAACAAACAAAAAAATAGTGAATATAGAAGAAACAAATATATTAATAATGTATAGTTAAAAATATATTTGTAACGGTCTATTATTAATAATGTATTAAAAATATATTTGTAACTATCATTATCAATAATAAATAGTATATTTGTGTTTTTCATATTCACTCATTCCTTTTTTTGTATGGGAGTACAAATAAATTTTATTTGTTATATATGAATACATCAAAATTTAAAATACAATTTAAGTAAAAAAAATTTCAAAACCACCTGCGGGTTCCAACTTTTTTTTTTCTCCTTCTTCTTCTCACTTACGGCTGGAGCGCAATTCGAAGCAACCCTAACTCCGGTCCATTCCTTTTTTTTCTAATTGGAGTCTTTTCTCTATGTTTTCGTTACTTTTTATTTGTTCTGTTTGTTCTTTTTTTATGTTTTTTTGTTGAATTAATTGCATGTCTTGTCGGTAGAAAATTGTTTATATTAATTAGATTTTTATATTTATTACATGTGTAGTTTCTTTTCATGTTTTTTGTACATATATATTTTTTATGCCATAATTTTATCAAATTTTTTATTTTAACAAATAATTTAATTATAATAATTACTGAAATAAATAATTTAAAAAATATTTATCAAAATAAATATCACTCTTTTATCTCGTTTATAATATAAACAAGATAATTTTGCATGTATCTCACTTACGGTGTAAACGAAATAGATGTATTTGTAAATATAAAAATATATTTTTTGAAAATAATAAAAAAATTAATAATATCAATAATCCAAATTTTTAATATGCAATTAGTATTTAAAAAAGTTGGTAAAAAAATTAAAATGAATATGTTAATCAAATAATACTCAAAAAGAGTACATAACAATTTTAGATTAAATCGTAGATCGAATTGGATTAATTTAAAAATAAAAAACTTGTACAATGGTCAGGTTCCATGATGAACTTCATATTTTCCATCCTATAAATATATTTTCATATAACAAACGAAATTTAAATATATTTCAAATTTTTATATACTCTCATACAACAAATAAAATTTTTTCTCTTAAAAATAATTACTCCTATATATAATTATATTTTAATTTTTATGTATTCCTGCAAACAAAATTTAAAATATATATAATTTGAATTTAAAAATTAATATTCAAGAGAGTATATCAAAAATTTAAAAATTTGGTCCGTTAAAAACAATCATTTCTATATATTTTTTGGAGCAATGTTAGCAGCAATTTTTGTGATTGTTAGCCATCAATTAGTCATCAATGATAATTTGATGGTGTGAGATTGGTATGAGATTTCATCCAATGGCTCACCTTCCTCTGCTGGTTACATGCTGGCCAAAATTCAATAAAACTGTTGGCCCCTAGACTTTTCCTTTTTTTTGCTTTCACTCATCACTTGCCATCGGTAAAAAAAAAAATTGAGTTATTCTCGAAACTAATAGATACTTATTTGCTAAATAGTTAAATTACAAATTAAAAAATTGCTCGAGTCTTAGTCCTTGTAATTTCTTTTATGTATTTCTTTTTAAACTTAGGGATTGTTTAGAGAGAGTACATAAAGAGTACATAGTGCATAGGGGTAATAATTCAACAAATATTTTTAAAAATGAATTTTTCATTCTCTTCAACAATGAGAAGAAATTATTTTTCTTCCTCTCTTAATCCATTCTGATTCATCAAATCATCAACGTCACAGTTTGAACAGTTTAGATATGAGATTTTCTTCATGGTGCGGTGAGTATGGAGAGCAATCAAATTAAAAAAAGGTTGTGAATTGAGATCCAATCCAATTTTGT
Source organism: Arachis hypogaea (assembly GCF_003086295.3). Classification (NCBI taxonomy): domain Eukaryota; kingdom Viridiplantae; phylum Streptophyta; class Magnoliopsida; order Fabales; family Fabaceae; genus Arachis; species Arachis hypogaea. Next base: position 2,719,272 of record NC_092042.1, on the reverse strand, counting down.
CATTTTCTTTCTATCCCTAATTTTTCTTTCAACATTTTCTTTCCCCATTCTTACCTCTTTCAAACTCATCCAATAGAGTTTGATGAGAGGCTATTTCACAAGATTCTTTCTTGATGAACATAGTTGTTCCTATCAACGAGTTGGAAGGAAGAAGATCCGACTCATTATTACTTTATGATTTATTGATTTCTCAAAATGGTGAACATGGTAAACAGATCCTCCCATTATAGAGGTCGTGGAACTACATTAGCTTGCTCTCATTGTAACAAGGAAGGCCACACAGAAGATGTATGTTATAAGAAGCATGGGTACTCCTCCCATTTGTATCAACGACAGCAACATAAAAATACCATCAAATAATTGCAGCTCAATTGTCTCTAAGAGAACACTGGAGTATCAAGATCTGGGTTCACTCCAGAGCAAAGATTTACCTTGTTAGAGTTGATTAAAGACTTCCATTTAAACTAATTCCATTTAGACTTTCACTCCAAGAAAAACTATTACATTATATTTTAATGCGAGAATTATGAGTATTATCACTCCAAAATATGCAATATTGGTCATTGATTCTGGTGCAATAGATAAGGTGACTTTTGACTTAAAAGATTTTGCAAGTTTTCAAATATTACTCCAATCAATGTGATATTGCCAAATGGGACCAAAACTGTTAGCACTATCATGGGTACAATCACATTCTCTAAAAAATTTTTTCTAAAAAATGTTTTATACATTCTTTCTTTTGATTTTAAACTAATCTCTGAGTCAAAGTTAACCTCAAACTTACATTGTCAACTGTTAATCAATGATAAGTGTTGTGAGATACAAGATCGATCCACATCAAAGATGATTGGCATTGCTGAGTGTATAGAACGATTATATACAATGAGTAAGGATTCTCTCACTTTCCCTCTCTTCCAACAAAGCAAGCTTCATTGGCGGCAACTACGACTACTACTCATCCCATCACACCTTCACATAATAAGCACAACAACATTTGACATCTTAGACTATGACACATACCCATGCATAAATTGATTTTTCTAAAGAAGTATTATCTTTTTATAGATTGTATTGCTTCAAAACTTCTTTGTGATTTATGTCATTTTGCAAAACAAAAGAAATTATCTTTTAATCTTAGTACAACTGAAATAAAAGATTATTTTGACTTAATTCATATGGATATATGTGGTCTTATTTCTGCCCCTTCTAACAGAGGACATAGGTATTTTTTGACTGTGGTGGATGACAAGAGCAGATTCACTTGGATTTTTTTTATGAAAACCAAATCTGAAGCATCACAATTGGTTATTAATTTTGTGAATTTTTTCAGAGTACAATTTGAAAAACGAGTTATGTGTATAAGGATTGACAATGGACCAGAGTTCACTCTAAAATCCTTTTTTACATCAACTGAAATTTTACACCAAACTTCTTGTGTAGAAACACTAGAGCAAAACAGGATTGTAGAGAGAAAACACCAGCATATTTTAGGTGTTTCTAGAGCACTGCTATTTTAATCAGGAATTTCACATTGTTTTTGGCAATACACAATTGCTCACGCCATTCACCCAATTAATAGGCTGCCCAGCACTAACTTGGATAATGCTAGTCCTTACAAGCTTTTGTATGGTAATTTACCTAACCTTTCATATTTAAGAGTATTTGGTTCTCTTGCGTATGCCTCCACATTAACAAATTCAAGAACAAAATTAGACCCAATAGTCAGAAAAACAGCTTTTCTCGGTTTTAAATTAGGAACAAAGGGTTTTCGACTTATTGATTTAAAATCAAAGAAAATTTTCATATCTAGAAATATAACTTTTTATGAAACTCATTTTCTATTTTTACATTCTACTAGCACTGACATTTCTGTAGTACCTACTCGTACTCCACAATGCATTGATCTTTTTCAATATGATACACCATTCACACATCATTTGCAATCACCCACACATACCATACTCACAAATTTAAATGAACATTTCTCAAGCTCAATACACTCACCAATTTCCTCACACACTATTGCACCCATTATCATACCACACACTAACAATGCACCTGCATTACAACACTCTGACATCACACATGATTGCATTACTAGAAAATCTGAAAGAGTCAAAAAACCGCCTGCTTATTTGAAGGACTATCATTGTATGACAACCCACATAGTTCACTCTAGCAACTTTGCCAACTCTAACTCTTTATATCCTATCTCACAACATTTGTCATATGATAAACTAACCCCAAAATATAAGTCAGGCCATCACCTCAAATCAAGAACCTAGCGCTTATGAAGAAGTTGATGCGTGAGCATCTTCTCTATCTTTTCCTAGTGAATTTGCACTTGAATTGCTAAGTTTAATCAAGATTTTATATATTTTAGCCACTATAGACGCTATTTTGAGTTGTGTGCAATTTTGTTTATTTCAGGTAGCATTTTGGACGAATTTAACAGAGTTTGAGCCACGGATGGAGCAAGGAGAGATTGGAAATCAAAGCTGCCAACTCCACACCAAACTTGGATCCTCCAAGTTTGGCACCACAAAAAGAAATCAAAGCTGCCTCCTCCACGCCAAACTTGAGGAAGCTCAAGTTTGGCGCCACTTCAAAGAGTCCAAAGGAATGCATGCTGAGCTCTCCAAGCCAAACTTGGATCCTCCCAAGTTTGGCGCCAACTCCATTATCCAAGAAGACCATTCAGCCTCCTCCATGCCAAACTTGAAGTTTCTCAAGTTTGGCGCCAGCTCAACGCTCCAAGGGAAGCTCCGTGCACAACCTCCATGCTAAACTTGGACCCTTCCAAGTTTAGCGCCACAACCCACGCACTAAGGAAGAACCCAGTGCCATCTCCAAGGGAATATGTGCTGTCCACTCCACGCCAAACTTGGATTCTTCCAAGTTTGGCGCTAATGCAAGTGGTGGTCCCCAACCTCGTCCAAAGGCTCACACAAGTCATTCATTTAGTTTTAATTTAAATTTTATTATTATTAAAATTAGGAAAAGATATTATTTAGTTTTTAGGAAAGATATTTTACATTAATTAGGATTAGATATAAAAGGGAAAAGAATCAGCCCTTTGGGCTATTCTCTTCTCTTCTACCTCATTCGACAATTTACAGTTTACCTGAATCCTAGTTTTCTATCCGAACCATGAGCAACTAAACCTCCACTGTTAAGGTTAGGAGCTCTGTCTATTGTATGGATTGATACTATTATTTTTCTATTTTAATTCATGTATGGATTTATAATTCAAGAATTATTTTCGTTCTTTATCTTATGAATCTGGGTGTAACGGAAGTATGACCCTTGTTCTAATTGAGTTCTTGTATAACTTGGAAAAGCTCTTTACTTGAACAACAGCTTGAAAACAATTTCTCCTAAATTTCTAATTATCTGGACTTAACGAGATACGTGACATATAATCCTCTTATATTTGGGTAATTAGGGTTTTTGTGGCATATAAACTAGAATTGAACTTCACCCTCTAATTGGAATTAAGCGATCAAGGAATTGGCGGTTGATGAAGGTTAGAGGAGACTAAAAAGGTCTAAGGAATTAGAGTTTAATCACATATAGTTTACCATGAATTAAATCTTGCATGATTAAAATAGTTAGAAAGAAAAGTCAATTCGAAAGATAGATATCTCTGAAACCTTAACTGTTTCTTCATATATTATTCACTACTTGTTTACTGCTTGTTTTTCTGATATTCTGAATTTACTGTTAATGCGTTTGAACTCTCAAAACATCATTTTCTGTTTGTCTGACTAAGCAATTCACTTGACCATTGTTGCTTGATCCATCAATCCTCGTGGGATCGACCCTCATTCACCTAAAGTACTACTTGGTACGACCCGGTACACTTGCCGGTTAGTTTGTGGACTTTAAATTCTACACTAAGTTTTTGGCGCCGTTGCCAGGGATTGACTGTGATTGACAACTATTAGTTGTTTGATTACTTAGATTAGGCGTTTTAGCTTTAAATTTATTTAATTTTTGCACATTAGTTTTCGAATTTTTCTAGCTTTATTTTTCCTTAATTTCTGAAATTAAGTTTGGTGTTCCCTAGTTATTTTTATTTTAATTTTTTATTTAATTTGCCTAATAATTTCAAAATTTTCTAGTCTTAATTTCAATTACAGTTTTCGAATTTTAGTGTTTATTTTATTTAGTATTTATTTTATTTGATTTCTTTACACAGGTTACCTCACTGAAAATTCTCTACACTCTGACGTAGAGAATCCTATTTTTTCTTGTCTTCTGTCTGTTTATGAGCAGGAATATGGACAAAGAACCTCTTTTAGACTTTGATCCAGAATCTGAAAGGACTTTGAGGCAGCGTTTACAACAAGCAAGACTTTACAAGGCTGTAGAGTCCACCATGGATCATAATAATATTGCTAATGCCAATGTGGCAAATCCAATTGGGAATGAAGAACGTAGAAGAGTGCTTGGCTCATACACTGCTCCCAATGCAGATCTTTATGGAAAAAGTATTATGGTGCCTCTTATAACTGCAAACGATTTTGAATTGAATCCTCAGCTTGTCACTCTTGTGCAACAAAATTGCCAGTATCATGGACTTCCTCATGAAGATCCACATCAATTTATCTCTGATTTTTTGCAGATTTGTGATACGGTGAAGACCAATGGAGTGAATCATGAGGTGTACAAACTCATGCTCTTTCCATTTGCTGTGAGGGATAGAGCAAAGGTGTGGTTAGATTCTCAACCCAAGGAAAGTCTGGATACTTGGAACAAGGTGGTCACTGGATTTCTGACTAGATTTTTCCCACCACAAAAGCTAACTAAGCTGAGGGTGGAAGTTTAGACTTTCAGACAGAAAGAGGGTGAGAACCTTTATGAAGCTTGAGAGAGATTTAAACTACTGACTAGATAATGCCCTCCAGACATGTTTTCTAAGTGGACTCAGCTGGATATCTTTTATGAAGGCTTAGGCGAAATGTGCAAGATGAGTTTAGATCATTCTGCAGGTGGTTCATTGCACATGAAGAAGACACCATAGGAAACTACTGAGCTCATTGAGTTGGTTGCTAACAATCAATTTTTATACCCTTCTAACAGGAATCCTGTGAACTCTGAGGCCCCTCAGAAGAGAGGCGTTTGGAAGTGGAAGCTGTTGATGCTCTTCTTGCTCAGAACAAACTTTTGTCTCAGCAAATAAGTCTAATTACTCAGCAATTGGGTGGAATGTAAGTTTCAGTTGTTAACACTCAGAATGCACCTCAAGAGGTCCCTTATGACATGACAGGTAATTTTATGCAAAATGAGAATTATGATTATGCTCAATCTTCTTCTGAACAGGTCAACTATATGGGGAATGCTCCTAGACACCCCAATAACAATCCATACTCTAAGAGCTACAATCAGGGCTGGAGAAATCACCCAAATTTTGGATGGAGAGACCAACCTCAGAGACCTCAGAATTTCAACAATAATTCTCAAGGCGATTTTCAGCAGAATAATCATAATAACCGCCAATTTCAATTTTATCAACAATAACCACCTCAGCAGGCAAATTCTCAACCTCAGTAGAATACTAACTGGGAGACAATGATGAATAGTTTTATGCAGAAAACTAGAGCTTCCATTAGAGACTTGGAGGTGCAAACAGGCCAGTTGAGCAAGCAATTACCTGAAAGATCTCCAAGTACATTTCCTGGTGATACATTGGTGAACCCAAGAGAAGATTGCAAGGATATTCAATTGAGAAGTGGTAAAGTAGCTGGTTCTGAGACCAAGGTCAATGAAGAGCTAGTTGAAAAAGAAGCTCCAGAGGAAAAGAAGGAAGAAGTATAGCACGCCCCTCCAAAGCGTGCAGACAACCCATTCCCAAACTCTCTTGACACCTATCCTACATTGCCCAAGGCTCCTGAGTACAAGCCAAAAATGCCTTACCCTCAAAGGCTTCAAAAGGCTTCCAAAGACAAGCAATTTTCTATATTTTTAGAAGTCTTCAAGAAGCTGCAGATCAACATTCCTTTTGCAGAGGCTCTTGAGCAAATGCCTCTCTATGCTAAATTTATGAAAGAATTGTTGACTAACAAGAGGAATTGGAAGGAACAAGAAACAGTGGTATTGACCAAGGATTGCAGTGCTATTATTCAACATAACCTTTCTGAGAAAATGCAAGATCCAGGGATCTTTGTAATTCCTTGCACCATTGGAGATATCACCATTCAGAGAGCTTTATGTGATCTTGGAGCTAGCATCAATCTCATGCCACTTTCAGTGATGAAAAAGCTTTAAATCGAGGAGGTAAAACGCACTCGTATTTCTCTTCAACTTGCTGATCTTTCTATTAAATTTCCTGTGGGTGTTCTTGAGGATTTACTTGTGATAGTAGGACCATTTATTTTTTTCTTCTGATTTTGTTATATTGGATATGAAAGAGGATGTAAAGTCTTCTATCATTCTTGGTAGACCCTTTTAGCTACAGGTAGAGCTTTGATTGATGTGCAAAAGGGTAAATTAACCCTGAGGGTCAATGAAGAGCAGGTGTTCCTTAATGTATTTGAAGCTCTCAAACACCCGAATGATTCTGAAGGGTGTATGAGAGTTGATATTGTTGAACCACTTGTTCAAGAGGTACTGGAAGCTAAGGTACTTGATGATATTCTGGATCCTATTTCTGAGTATGAATTAGTTGAAATTGATGATTTACCACCCCAAAAGGAGCTAATGAACACGCTTAAAGCAGAGAAAGAAGTCCCCAAGCTTGACCTCAAACCCTTGCCTCCTTCTCTGAAATATGTATTCTTGGGTGAAAATGAGTCATATTCAGTTATTATTAGCTCTTCCTTGAAGCCTGGAGAGGAAGAGTCACTTATTACAGTGCTTAGGAGCCATAAAATAGCTCTTGGGTGGACCATTGGTGATTTAAAGGGGATTAGTCCAACCAAGTGTATGCACAAGATCCTTCTTGAAGATGATGCTAAACTGGTTGTGCAACCACAAAGGAGACTAAATCCAACTATGAAAGAGGTGGTCCAAAAAGAGGTAATAAAACTATGGGAAGCCGACATTATTTATCCTATTTCTGACAGTCCTTGTGTGAGCCCTGTGCAGGTAGTTCCCAAGAAAGGAAGGATGACAGTGATTAAGAATGAAAATAATGAGCTTATTCCTACAAGAACCGTCAACGGAGAATGTGCATAGACTACAGGAGGCTCAACACTGCTACAAGAAAGGATCACTTCCCCTTGCCTTTCATTGATCAGATGCTTGAGAGGTTAGCTGGTCATGCTTTTTATTATTTTATATATGGATATTCTGGATATAATCAAATTGCAGTGGACCCTCAATATCAAGAGAAAAAATTATTCACATGCCCTTTTGGAGTATTTGCTTACAGAAGAATGCCATTTGGACTTTGTAATGTTCCAGCAACTTTTCAGAGGTGTATACTTTCTATTTTTTCTGATATAGTTGAAAAGTTCATTGAGGTATTTATGGATGATTTCTCTGTTTTTGGTAATTCTTTTGAATCCTGCCTTAAGCATTTATCTATGGTCTTGAAACGGTGACAAGAATCAAATCTTGTTTTAAATTGGGAAAAATGTAATTTTATGGTTACAGAAGGTATTGTTCTTGGACACTAGATTTCAAGCAAGGGGATTGAGGTTGATAGAGCAAAGGTGGAGGTAATTAAAAAATTACCACCACCATCTAATGTTAAGGCAGTCAGGAGTTTCTTGGGTCATGCAGGATTTTATAGAAGATTTATAAAGAATTTTTCTAAAATTGCTAAACCATTGAGCAACCTGTTAGTTGCTTATGTGCCTTTTATTTTTTATGCTGAGTGCCTACATGCTTTTGAAACTCTTAAAGCAAACCTTATCTCTGCTTCCATTATAACTCTCTCTGACTAGGATTTACCATTTGAATTAATGTGTGATGCTAGTGATTATGCTATTAGAGCTATTTTAGGACAGAGGCATGGCAAGCTTATAAATGTCATTTACTATGCTAGCCGTGTGTTAAATGATGCTCAAAAGAATTCCACAACTACAGAGAAAGAATTATTAGCTATTGTGTATGTTGTTGATAAGTTTAGGTCCTATTTAATTGGTTCTAAGGTTATTGTTTATACTGATCATGCTACTTTGAAGTACCTTCTAACCAAACAGGACTCTAAACCAAGATTAATCAGATGGGTGTTACTCCTTCAGGAGTTTGATATTGAGATTAAAGACACGAAAGGTCAGAAAACCAAGTGGCTGACCACCTTTCCAGAATTGAACCTGAAGAAGGAATACAACCACCCACAGCTATAACTGAGACATTTTCGGATGAGCAATTGTTTCTTGTTCAGCAGGCTCCATGGTTTGCAGACATTGCAAATTACAAAGCCATGAATTTCATCCCAAAGGAGTACAGTAGACAACAAGTGAAGAAGCTACTGATTTATGTAAAGTACTACTTTTGGGAGGAGCCATACCTTTTTAGAAGATGTTCAGATGGTATAATCCGGAGATGTGTCCCAGATGAGGAAGTATCCTTAGTTATTTTCTGTTAAATTTATTTTATTTTTTATTTTATTTTTATTGAGTTTTTACTATTTTCTGTTTGGTTTACATGTGTTTTTGTCATGCAAAAATTTTAGAATAGGAATTCGGACACTTAGAAAAATTCTTGACCACCCTGGAAGTGCATGCTGCGAACTATGTGACGCCAAACTTGGGATCCTCAAGCTTGGCGTGGAATATTGCGTGCAAAATAGATGAGAGGCTCTGGAAGGTCCACGCCGAACTTGGAAATTCCCAAGTTTGGCGTGGAAAACGGCGTAACAATGAGCAAAACCAGCAAAAGCTTTGGCGCCGAACTTGCTTTCCTCAAGTTTGACGTGGGAGTTACGAAAAAAGGGAGTAGTACGCTCTGCCGGGGTGACGCCAAACTTGGCTCCCCTGGCGTTTGGCGTGAGGAATGACGTATTATGAGGAGCAATTGGAGAAGAATTGACGCCAAAGGAGCATCACGTTCTGCCAGGGGGACGCCGAACTTGGCTCCCCTGGTGTTTGGCGTGAGAAATTGCAAAAAAAAAAAATAGCATTGACTTTTATTTTCTTCTGTTTCAATTTCCGCTCTTCTATCTTCTTCCTCTTTGTATTTCTTTATTTTGCTCGAGGATGAGCAACAGTTTTAAGTTTGGTGTTGTCGCTTTGCTGTTTTATTCTATTATTTCCATGGCACCAAAGACCACCCAACCTTCCAAGAAGAGAAAAGGAAAGGAACCAGCCACCGGTTCTCATGATTCAAGACACTTTCGCTCTTAGTTGCATGAAGAGCACTTTTATGAAGTTACTAGCAAGAGGCCGGTTCTACCGGAAGTGCGGTTCAATCTCCAGCCGGATGAATATCCAAAAATTCAGCATGAAATTTAGAGAAGAGGATGGCAGCTTCTGTGCAATCCGCACACACAAGTGGGACAATTAATGGTTCAAGAATTTTATGGAAATCTATGGGTCACATATAAGGATGTATCTGGAGTCAATGAAAAAGGAACCACAAAAGCTTTGTAAGAGGAAGAGTCATTGATTTCAGTCCAGAGACCATCAGACAGACCTTCCATCTACCACATAATATGCCCTCACTTCGGTCCTACAATGAGAGGGTAAACAGAGACCAGTAACTAGAGCAAGTAATCGCTGACATATGCATTCCAGATGCACAGTGGAAACTGGGGGCAGAGGGGAAGGCGGGCTATATCAGAGTCGGTGACCTGACGCCTTTGGCTAGGGGATGGCACCATTTTATTCACCGGTCTATTATACCCACAAGCAACCGGTCCGAATGCATTGTGGACCGGGCCATTATGATTCGCTGCACTATGAGAGGAGACCCGGTAGACGTAGAGGACGTTATTACCCAGCAGATTTACCATGTCGCCACCGCCACCAAGGAGAATGCCAGGTTGGGCTTCCCACATCTCATCTTTTGCCTCTGTGAGGCTGCTAGGGTGAAGATAGAGAATGATTTCCCTATCCCAGTCGAGAAGCCCATAACGAAGAAAACTATGAAACTGACAAGGGAATATCAGAGGCTCCCAAGAATAGAACAGGATGAAGAAGGAGCTCAAGAGGAGCAGCCACTGCCTCAGGGACAACACTTTCCTCCTCATAAATACTGGCAGCAGCTCGCATCCTTCATGGAACAGATGAGGGTCACTAATGACAGCCGCTGGCAGCAGTACAATGCGTCTATTGAGGAGATCAGAGCGATACAGCACAATCATTGGGCGCATCTCTGTACCAAAAGAGTCAGAAACAACCATCACAAACATAAAAGATAAAAATAAAAATTGTTCAAAGAAGGGCCCACAAGCCGGGCCCTAATATAGCTAAAATCACTGGGAAGGTAGATTAGGGACATCCAGAGGAGAGGAGCTCGGATTCGCAGCAGGAGTTGGAAGGGTCAGAGCAGTCTCTTCGGCAGCGGAAGTCAGAGCTTCTGAAGATGTCGACAGGAATCCCTCTTGTTGCTCATCACGAGGAGGAGACTCAATAAGCCTTTGTTCGCGAGTCTTCAGCTCAGAGTCTGTCTCCGGGCGAGGAGGGGAGTCAATGGCTCCATCAATAACGACCTAGTCGGGATGGAGGGGAGAAAGGTCCAAATCAGGAGCGATAACTCTGACTTGTTCCTTAAATATCCTCCAAGCCTCCTCCGAGCTCTCCGCTACGGAATCCTCCAAGTCCTGATAGGCCTTCCGGTTCAACTCCAACTGCTTTTGAAGATCAATATTATCAGCAAAGAGCCTGACATAATTTTGCTCTGCTTTCTTCTTTAACCCCTCCGACATGGCACACTGGCTCATCAGCTTCTTCTCCCTCTCCTGAAGTCAGGCCAGCTCCTCCTTCATCCAGGCAACCTCCTCATGAAGCCGCTTCTCCTCCTCTTGATAAAGAACAACCCTCCCCTGAAGTTCCTCTATAGATTTTTTAGAAGAGCTCAAAGAACTCAGGAGAGTTTTGTCCAAAATATCAAGGAGAGCGGTGCAAATCCCAACAGACCAAACCCCTGCCCGAACCAAGACTTGAAGATGACTATGAGGAAAGATGTGCTTCCGAACGAATTGAGGACCATCGAAGCCAAATTCCCCAGCAACAGAACTGGACTCCAAGGTCTTTTGTTTCTTGTTTTCCGGTTCGAAAAGAGGTCTGGCTGGAGGGTTAGAGGCAGGAGGAGGGAGAGAAGAAGCATAGGTAGAAGTCACCATGATGGGACGAGAGGAGGACCCTAGATTTCGAGGAGGAGGGGGAGGAGGAGCGCCAGTAGCCTTCGTAGCATCAGCTCGGGCCCGAGCCGTCCTTTTTGCCTCCAGGACCTTTTGGTAAGCAGCGCTAGATCCACTCTTCACCATTTCTGGAAAGAAGAGATAAATAATTAGTTAACAAATCGGAAAACACCGCAAGTCAGAATCTCCAGAAACCTCTACAAAAAACAAAAGCTACCTAATTGGGTTCGCACGAAACTCGGAGATCCCAAAAGAAACTTCTTAGTATCCAAGTTAGGGGCCCTCTCCCAAACTTCTCGAAAAAATCCCACTATGGTCTCCTCCACCTCGTCCAGGCCATACTTTTCTATAGGGGAGGCCTCTAACCAATAAAGAGGAAATCGGGGGTTGGAGTTTTCGTCAAGGAAAAAAGGGATGGTGACCCTCTATAGCTTGGACTTTGAAGAAAAAGTTTTTAAAATTATGGAAGGATTCGTCAAAAATAGAAAAGACTTTCTAACCTTGAATGGCCCAGAAAGAAACCCACTGTTGTTTATTATTTTGAGCGCTAAAAGGTTAGGTTAGGAGAAAAACATAGAAAAAGATCTTTAAAGAGGTCGAAAATTCTAGCTCGCGGCTTACAAGTTTGTAAATTTTCATAAAACCCCAAGAGTTGGGGTGGAGTTGGGTAGGAGCAACTTGGCAATGAGATAACACGCTCATCTCAAAATCAGAAAAAGGCAGAAAAACCCCCAGACGGGTGAAGAGGCAATCATACATAAAGAAAAAATAAGGGTCAACATCAGCAGCCTTCCCGAAACAAATCCGGTCTTCAGGACCCGGAGCTACCATCTCACATTTGTGCTCGTCAACATCAGTGCCACAAATCTTATGATGGGTGCGGAGGTCGGCAATATAGTCAGTATCTACTAAAGAATTTTTCTCCAATACTGTATCGTCTACCCATCTCGAAAGGGACTCAGGGATATGGGAAGACATTTTTTTAACAAAGATGTAGGCACAAAAGTAGAAAGACCTACAAAGAAAAATGAAAGGGCATCAAAAACAAGGCTTCCCCAAGACAAAGCAGCATTTCTCTAAAAAAGAAAAATCGCTAGACCCACAAGCAAACGTGCGAAAGCACTAGCAGCACAAACAAGGAATCGTAAAAACGCAAAAGCCTCCTTCGACACGTCAAGAAAAGCACAACTTAAATGATAAAGAAAGAAAGAACTAACCTTTATCCGCGAAAGTGAGAAGGAACAGACACAGTGGCAACGAAGCACTCCTAGAAAGAAGGCTCAAGGTTTCTTTTGAGTGAGAAAGAGCAAAGAGTGTAGGCAAGAAGCTTCAGAGGACGAAAGAAAACAAAGAAAAGAGAGGAAAAAATATTTATAACACGTCAGAGGCACAGGAATAAATTGACGTGATCATTAAAGAAACGCGCTGTTACCACTTACCAATGTAACTGCTCCCACGTGTAAATACGAAAACTCCAACGGACGCGACCTTTGATTAGACATGACGGTTGAGAATTTTAAATCACGTCGGTTTTAAAAATCACGTCAGCTGCAAACCCGAGTTCAATACTCGAATCCAACTCATAAGTAAAAGATATTGGACTCGAGTAGGGACACTATTCATACCCTGACCCAGCACTATGGCCCAGGTCTAAATGAACCGAAAGGCCCAATCTAAAGATTGGCCTCCTCTACCCACCGACCTCCTTAGAAGAGGTCGGATTCGACACAAATTTCTTCCCAAAGAAGTCGGGCTCGAAGGATAGGTGGCAGATAATACTTATTCAAATAAGTAACTGCCCCTAAAATCTCTCAACCCACTTCTGGAAGCCATATCTCAACAATCCTAAGATAAAGGGATGGTTATCCACTTTCAAAAGTGAAACTACTCCAACAGTGGTTATTGAATCACCACTATAAATACGCTGACACCCTTCAGATATCTCTAAGTTCCAATACTCTCTAAACCTGCTTAACCCCTTGCTGACTTAGGTATCAGAGTGTCTTTACAGGTATCACCCTCTATTCTTTCACATACACAAATCGGACGGCGGTTTCCGGATGTAAACCAAATCGGAGACCACCTTCTGCTGACGTTTGGGTCAATCCTTCAATCACAAATTACCAACTTTAGGTTACCCTCGTAACAATTATTATACAATTTATTATGATATATATATTTTTTAAATTATATAAGAAAATTATTTTATAATTAATTATAAAATAAAAATATATCTATTATTTTTAATTATCTAAAAAATTATGAATAAAAAAATTTATAATATTATTAGTGCACATATCTAAATCTTGTTTCTTCTAAATTTGACTGCATTGTATTTATTGTTCTTTGCTTGACACGTTGTCATACACCTTTGTTCTATTCTATCCACGTTTTCATTAGTCATGCTTTGTTCACATATAAAGATACACTACCGAAGTCATTTTTTCAGCATTTATAAACTAGGCCATAGTTTTTTATTCGATATTATTTCTATATAAAAAATAATTCATTAATCAGTTATATAATATATATATATATATATATATATATATATATCATAATTAATTTAATAATTGACTTTTAGTATTATATGATATTTTTACTTTTTAAATATTTTTTTAAACATTTAAGAGCTAGAAAATTTGTGAAATAATAAAGGCGTAATTCTAGTCTTTAAGTAATACATGTTTTGTGGTACTAGGTTTATGGTCAAAGCGTAAACATTTTTTCTTTCTTTCCACAAAAGTCAAGATAACACAGAAATTCTGCTGATTCATAACTTACGTGGATCCAAATAATATTACATATATATATGAAATGAAATTACTCAAGAACCTGCTTCTGATTTTCAGCTGCTTTATATTCACAGTTCAGAAAACCAGTAGAAAAATCAAAGAGCATATTGCTTTTACTATAATGTTAAATAATTATTATTCTTAACGAATTTTATTCGGTAAAAGCTTGATTTTAATGTAAATAAATACCATGGAAAATTTGGAAGAAATAATTAACTGAAATTTATATATAAGTCAACATCTAAAATAGAGAGAGTTAAACAAGTAAAATAGATTGTTGATCACAGCTTTGGAATTTCTGGTCAATTATAAGATTACACAATATAAAATATATATTTTCTAAAATTAAGAGTAAGATTTAAATTTGTAACTTTTAGATAAATATGAAAAGACTATGTTATTTGAGTTGTAATTTATTAATATATAAAATATATATTTAAAGTATATAAAATAAAATATATGTATATACAAATATATAATAATTAATTTAATAATTAATAGTATATATATAATATTTTTATTTCTATTATATATATATTATGTATTTAAAGTATGATTGTTTCTGCAATTTCAGTTGCATTATTGGTTTTGTGATTGAATTGAATTGCCCATTTTTGTTTGAAATTTAAAAATGTTTCATCAAAATAACTACTATTTTTCACAGACAATGAAGCCCCAAAAATTAAATTAGTAATGAGACATTATTAGAGGGTTTAATCCATACTGTTTTCTTTTAGTTATTTTATTTAAACAAGTAGAATTGACCATTTTATCCTTATTCTATTACATAACAAGTTACATAATGATACTTCATGAGTTTTGGTATACAACTTGTAAGGAATGACAAATGAGCAGCACAAGAATGTTGACTTTTCTTCATGTTTTTTTGTCATATAAAATACATAATAATGACTGAGAATAACTCTATTCACTGAACAAACATTTACCATATGCCCCACCACAAATTTATTACAATGAAAAGAACTTGCTTGAATTGAAATAATTGTAATGTAATGTAGCCTCCTTAATTCATGATACTATTTTGTACTATGTAACTTTTGGCCATACATGTGTTGATGTGTTCACTTATTACTAAATGTTCTTTGTTACCTACCTTGGTTTTAAGATATAATGGCTTTTGTTATGGATTTCAATAATTTTGTGATGTGGTCCAAGATAGAATAACAAGAAATTAAATTAGTAAAATTATAAAACATGTTTATCTCATTATTGCAAGACTTTTGTTCCCTCTATGTTTTGGCAATTGAGAGAAATTTTTAAACATTGTCATTTTCAAATAATACAACTTGTATGAATAAATTAAGAACTTACATTAATTTCAACTTTTTTATAAATTATTTTATATTATGAACTTTATGTACAAAATATGATGCACATTAGACAAAATAAGGTTTAATGAAAATAATGGGTTCCTTGATTAGGTGAGACTGCTTTCATTTTCAACCATATTATTGCTACATATTTAAATCTTAAAGATTAGCAAAAATAAAATAAAAAATAAAAAAATTTATAAGTCACAAACAAAAATAATCCTTAATTATTATAATGCAGTGTCCAACTAAATATTTAATTAAACATTTGGAATTTGGACAACACAATTCTATTAAATTACTCTTTTATTTTAGTTTATGACAACAATAAAAAAAATTTGTAGTCCACAAGTTGATGAATAAAAAATGTCAATAATTTATAGCTTGAATAAATTCTGATAAAATTATTAAGGAAGACGCGTCTGATATAATATTATAAGATTTTTTATTGTTGCTATAAATTAAAGTGGAAGAATAGTTTAATAAATTTAAAAGATGCAACCATATACTTTGAATGTGTGTGAGTCACATTCTTCTTTGTTCAACACCTGAAGCTTCCTAGAAGCTTAACCTTAAATAGTTAAATCTTATTAACTTAGGATATATCTTAATTATGAATATATCTTGTTATTTTATTATACATTAACAGCACTTTGTGACATAACATAATTGTGCATTTTCCGTGTGCTAGTTGTGTTTCTCACTCATGGAATCATGGTACAAGATTTTTATTTTTTTAATATTATTGATATTATTTTACTAGGTGGTGGAGTGTTATATGACACTTTCATAGTTTTATACTTTTATCAATTATCATCATTTGATGTGCGGCGTGCCATTTAACATGAAAACAGTTTAAGAAAAAATGTATGAATTTATATTATAAAGAGATTTTATATATTCAATTTATATTAATAAAAGAATTAGTTTTATCATTATTTAAAAAATAAATATAATTAAATGGATATGTAAATAATTTATATTATTAGTAATGCAAAATTAAATTAAAAAAACAAAGAGAAGAGGAAAACAAAATGGTTATGCAACTTTTGAGCATTGGATGATTATTTATTTATTTATTTATTTATTTATTATTATTATTTATTAATTTCCTAGCTTTTGTCATTTTGTTCTTGTTGAAAATTTTGACTTCTTTTGTCTGTTCTTTGACAATAGCCAGTCTTTATCTATTAGCCGTTCAATCACGTAGGGAATAGTAATTCATAATTTTTTGAATTCATAATTTTTCGTAATTCAATTTCATCTATCCATTTATATTATATGTTAACCTTTATTATTAATTAAGAAAATTGGCGCTAAATACAAAATAACAAAAAATTTTAATCAATTGTAGAAATTAATAAGTAATAATATTTTAATTTCAGTTATGCTATGCATATCTTATAGAGACACGAGTTACAAAAAAAAAAGGAAATATTATATATATATATATATATATATATATATATATATATATATATACTTTATCAATTAATTAATTAAAATGATGCAAAAAATTAAGAGGACAATTAAAAAGAAGCTCCCATTGGTGAGACGGATTGTGGAAATATTTAATTTTATTATTCAAAATAGTTTTGGATTTATTGATCTATTAGTGTTTAAAATAAAAAATATCATGCGTTGGAATTAGCGTGTTGATTTTTGTTTAATTATGAGAAATACAAACACAGTGACAGATAATATGGTAAAGATAACGATGAAGTTACAACTTTCGTATGTGAAACTTCTTTCATCTTATAAGGAGTTTAAGAATAGTCTTAAACGAAATTGTCCATCTATTTAAACAGTTCTTTATTTTATTTGTTTTTATTTTTTTTATTTAATTTATTTCAGTCACCAACAAAAAAAAAACTCCCATTATATATATATATATATATATATATATATATATATATATATATATATATATACTTATCAAGTAAGATCGTTATTTGGTGAATTAGGTAAAGTTAGTCCAAGACTAAGCATCCACTATGTAACATAATATTAAAATAATTTAAATGAGCCTTTTTACCTTTATACTATTATTCTCTGTTGAAGATTCCCATATGCTTATGAGTTTGTAAAAGTTAGTGAAACGACTCAGTAAAAAAGAAAAATTACTGCCTCACACAGCTAGCCAAAAGTTAGTGGATTTTTTATTTTAATAAATAATTTAAAAAATATTTATCCAACGAGATAAGAGAAATGTATTTATTTTAATAAATATTTTTTAAATAATTTATTTCAATAATTATTATAATTTATTTATTTATTAAAATAAAAAATCCAAAAGTTAGTACTTAGCAAGAGTTAAAACTTACCATAAAAAATAAAAAACAAAAGAAAACAAATAAAAGTTAAATACATGGTAAAAAAAAATAACTGACACAGCCGATAAAAAAAACCTTCAAATTTCATTAAAATCTAAATTCATTTTCATCATAAGAATATTACAATTAGAAAAAATAACAAAGTAAATATTAAAACTTAAATATTTTTATTCATTTAAAATATAAAATCAAATTTTTTTACACTCTCTTAATTAACATTCTTAAGACACTTTTTTTATTATTTCTTATTATAGTATTATTTATTTTGTTGGATAATCATTCTACAAATATTTAAAGAATTTTAAAATGTACCTAACAAAATTTGATAATATATATAAGAGAGATACAAAATACATATTTCTCTAAATTTTTTATATATAATTATCTAGTGTAAATTAAAAAACAGTTGTTTAATTTACTCAGAAAATTTTCAAACTTTAATTTAAATTAAAAAAATAAAAATAAAAAAAGGAAAAGAGTGCAATTGATAGGTAGATGCATCATAATCATAGTGCAAAGACAAAGCATAAATGGTGTCTTATTATTGGAGCTTGGGAACTTGTGCTGCCATTTATTTCATTCATTCACTCCCTCTTCTTCTTCTTCTTTTCCACCATTTTCTTCTGCCAACACTCTCTCATCTACTAAGGTAAGAACTAAGAACAACCTTTTTCTACTCAAAATATATATAGCATCATGATCCTTAATTAATAATTATCAGTTTCAATTTATTATTTTCGATATATAGTTACTTATATACCTCTAAATTAATTTTCTTAATTTTTCTTTGCTTTGCATATTCCAGAAAGGAAATTAAATTAAAACACCAATTTGGAGAAGCTTCTGAGTCCCCCCTCCCACCCCAAAAAAGGTAGATTTAAGAAGATTCTTGCTTTCCTTATAAAATTTCTCCATTATTTTTTATCTGATTTTTTTTAAAATTTTGTGGTTTCAAAAAAAAGTCACAATATCTGAATCAAGATCAATAGAGAAAAATAGATTTGGATTCTCTAAAGTTTGAATTTCACTTTAGAGAGTAAAATGTGAATCTTTTACCTTTGAATAATTTCTCTTTCATATTTATTATTGGTCTTACCTATGAAATTAATGGTAAGAGATCACACTTTACTCTCTAAAATAAAATTCAAATTTTAGAGGATCTAAATCCAAGAAAAATATTGATGTTCCAGTAATTTTAGCTGGTGATCTTAATCATATACATGATTAAAATTAACGTTAAAATTACTGAAATATAGAATATCATACTTTAAAATTTTCCAAAAGTTAGATTCTGATTTTAGATTTGTGTGGTGTTTGTAGGAAAATACTAAGGTTTTTTGTGTTGGTGACTTAACTAAGAAAGATGGAAGGAAAGTATGGATTAGTTAGGGAACATAGTGGGATATGGAAATCATTGAGAGATGGTGACTTTGATGAAGAAGATGTTTGGTGTGTCCTTAACAAGGACACACATAACTCTGATGCCCTTAAAATTAAGGAGTCTTCTCCTATTCCTGTCCCTAGATCAAGAATGATTCCAAGGCCTAATAGCACAAATAACATTAATAATAATAATAATAATAATAATAATAATAATAATAATAATAATAATAATAAAAATAATAATTCCTCTAGTGAAGCAAAATTTCATCAATTTCTTCAGCAATCAGCACCGGTCAACATTCCTGATTGGTTAAAGATGTATAATTCAGGTGATTATGTTGAAGATTATGGTAGTGATGAGGATTTATTAGATGAAGATTATGATGAATATGATGTTAATAATAAGAATAATAAAATGTTGCTACCACCACATGAGTTTATTGCTAGGAGGCTAGCAAGGAGTCAAATATCATCATTCTCAGTGTTGGAAGGTGTTGGAAGAACACTCAAAGGTAGAGATCTTAGCAAAGTGAGGAATGCTGTTCTTACAAAAACTGGTTTTCTTGAATCACTATGAATATTTAATTAATAACATTATTATTATTATTGTTGTTGTTATTGTTAAATATTGTTATAGATACTAGTATAGACTATATTATTATTATTATTATTATTAGTCATTATAGCTAGTATAGTGGTTTTTAATAGGGGATGGAGAATTTTTTTTTTTCATGATTAATTATTGGGTTGTGATTGTGAAGGATTTGTTGTTCTAGCCATTTACCATGTAGAAACTTAAAAAAAAATATCAATGAATTAGATTTTGGTTTTCATCACAATATCTAGTGATGATTATTTATGTCTTTTATTTTATTTATCTGTTTAATTTTCTTTGTAATTTCCTGATTGAGTTTAATTTCCTTAGTCTAGCAGCATTTTATTTTAAAAAATACAGATAGTATGGTGAAAAGTTAATTTATGTATTAGCTTTTATTGAAGTTGTTTTAGATATAAAAATATATTATTTGTACTTGCAATTTTGGCATTGTTGAGAGATAGCACATGAACTACAAAGTGGGAAAGCACCCACATCTCTTTTTTTTTTTTCAATTTGTTTTTTTTTTAATCTAATATAATTTCAGATCCAAGTGATGGGCATCAATCTTATGTTAAGCTTTTTTTTTATGTGAAACAAACTTTATTCTTACATGAATTAATTCTTTAGTAGTGGGGAAAAAATTACTTAATTGTTGATTAGATCACGAGTGCTTTGTTTGTATCCTCCACCTAATTAAAAAAAAAATAGCTAGTACTATTATTTGGATGAGTTGATTGCTTATCTGAAGTATAAATTAAATGATTTAATATGGAATAAATTACTTCCAATTGGGTTATTATTAAACTAAAACAACACTTTAGTGTTAATCCCAATTAAGAAGAGACAAGAATTTGTGAATATTGAAATAAGGTGACTCTAGTGTTGGACCTAAGCAATATAGTACCAAAATTATTAAATAATGGTGGGAGAAATTGAAAATGACATTCCACCGACTTCACCTCTTTGTCTTTAAGTTATAGAAAAATAACCACTTAAAAAAATATAGGAAATTTTTTGTCTTTAAATTTTATTTTAAAAAATTTTATTTATATTAAATATATTTTTAACGACTAATTTTTTAAAAAATTTAAGATAAATTTGACAACAATGTTATAAAAACAACCTTTAACACAAGCAAATCAAGCATAATTTTATGCATTATTATTAGATTTGTCTTAATTTTTTTGAAAATTTAACCGTCGAAAGTATATTTGATGCAAATAAAAAATTTTTGAAATAAAATTGAAATAAAATAAAATTTAATAATATTTTAAAATTTTTTGTCAAACTTTAGTAAGAAAAATATACTTTACCTAATAATATTTAATAATGCATGACACTATGAATAAAAAATTACTTGTTAATCTAAAAGGGTGTGTATTACTTGAATTTAATCATATAAATCAATTTTACTGTGAGCAAAAGAAATCATGTTAAATGATTATTTTATCTCTATATTAAATATCCGTTAGATATATACTTGGGTGTTGAAACAAACAAAAAAAAATCCTTGTAGGCTGCTTTGAGAGCTCATAACTTTGGATTTAATAAAAATAAAGCTTAATTATTTTATTAATCTTTATAATTTAAAGTTTTTATCAAATTTTTATGATTGAGTTTTATATTAGATAAAAATTTATAATTATATTTTTATTAATTATTATTTTTCATAAAATATAATAATATTCTAGAATATTTATTTTTAAAGTATTTTATAATTTATCTTATATAAAACAAAAAAAGTTTATACTTTTTAATAAAATAATTAGAAAAAATTAAATTACAATTTTTTACCTAATATAATGATTTAATTATTAAACTATAAAAACATGATTAAAAAAATTAATTAAACTATAAAGACATACTAATTAAGCCTAAAAACAACATTATTCAAGATCTAAAATATTACTAAAGGCTTATTCCTCCAAAGAGTTTTATTCAATAAATTTGTTGAGTCAAAATTGTTGGAGTAATATATAATACAAAGAAAAATAAAATAATAGTATTTAGGTTTTTTTTTTTTTTTTTGTCATGGGTCAAGGACTCAAGGCTGATAGTATTTAGTTTGTTTCATAAATCATACCCATAGATTATTGAGAATTACTTCTCTCACACCTTTTTTTTTGGACGAATAAACTTCCCTCTAACGTTTTATTATATATTCATTTTTTTTTTGGACTTGATTATATATTCGTTTATCGTATTAGGATATGGGCTTTGGGAGAAACCTATCACAAGGGCCCAACAAAAAGATTATATCATTAATAACCAGAAATTTCTTGACAAAAAAAAAACCAGAAATTTAATATTTTAATTTAATACTTATCCTCCATTCATTTGTATTTGTCATTTTGACTAAAATAATACTTGAAGTCAAGAGCAATAACAAATATTATAAGAATTTTCAATAAATACTTGTATAGATTAACAGTATAATTGATAATTTGGACAGATGAAACAATCAACCTAGCAAGGTCCTATAATAATTAATAAGTGGGAACTAATCACAATCAAGAAGAATTTTGGGGTTAAGCATGGTCCATAAAAAAGATGGCTAGGATGGCAAATAGGTTTCCACCGTGTGTGTCATATAATTTTATGCCTCTAATATTTATAATTACAAATTTATTCTATCTAAAATTATTTAATTATTTCAAAAATAATTAAAAAATATAAAAAATTAATTTGAGTTTATCAAATAGTTAGTTCACATTGTCACATGTCTATTTAAACAAATTTTAGAGTTTAAATTTTATTTTGTATATATAATAATGTACTGATCATTAATATAAATTCTTAAATAATAAAATTTAGATCTACAACGAATTTATTATTTTTTAATTAAGTAAGAGGATATCGTAAAAAATTAAAAAATAAAAATAAAATAACATTAAATTATTTTAGACTAATTTTTTATTCCCAAACATCTATGAAATACAATTATAATTTATAAATATATATGCCAATGTAATGCAAAGAAAAAATGAGATAGCCATAAAACAAACATATATGTACTTTTTCCTCTGATGATAATCCTCTAATTGCTAGATTTATTAAAATTCTGAATCCTTTATATATTTTTAAGTGGAGTCTTTCACTTTATTAATGTATGTGTATAATATTATTGTAAAAAAATCATCAATAACCGAAATAATCTATTTTTTGAAGAAGAAAACGTTTCGGATCTCAGTGCGTGGCAGGGATAAAGGATGAAATATGGAGGTATGAGTCATGCATGGATACAAATAGTACATGCATCAAATATATATAATAATATCTGATATATAATCTTATTATAAAATGGTGTAAATAAATTATTGAACTGATCGTGCATGTGTTACTGATCAGTACTACATATATACATACATATACACACATGAATATGAATCACATGTATATGTTTAATTTGTGTACCCTTTCTATAGTTTGATATACAGACTTTTTAAGTAAACTACCTTATTTTAGTCAAGTAAATTAGAAGAAAACGATGAATTAATAATATATTAATTAACGATAAAATTTTAAATAAAATTTATATTTATGACAAATTAATCATTAGTAAATTAGAAGAAAATAAAATACTGATAAAAAAATGTATATATATGAATTAATACTCAATTTAATTCTTGAAATTTAAGGTTAAATTTAAATTGATTCTTAAAAATACAATCGACTTATTATTTCGATCTCCAAAATTTGTAATAATAACTCATGTTAGTTGCTGAGTTGATTTTATAAATTGTGTGTTAATTTTGTACGTTAACTTATTAAGATTTGGACTCATCATATAAATTTTATATGCCTAAAACTTATTAGACTTCCTAGAAACTTGATTCACTGTCCAATATTCTCATAAAGACGATAATTATAAGTTTAATTTAAAAATTTTGTAATTCTAGAAGCAACAATCAAATTTCTAGAGTTCTAATAATCTTGATCGCGTAGAATCTAAGTGAGAAATTTAAATCACAATAAATTGATACATTAAATCAATACGTCGTTAAAAAAGATTAGTTCAAAGCTTAATATGAGTTATAATTATATATTTTAGAATCTAATTTGAATCCATTAAAATTTAAAAAATTTAATTAAATGCGATAAAAAGTATATAGAATCGAAAGGTTATCAGACAAAAATTAAACAAAACCACATTAATTTATATTAATAATTAATTTTAATTTTTTTAAATTTAAAATTTAAAAAATTTAAAATTAATTAAATAAACCTAATTAAAACCTATAAAAGCCTTCTTCTACTCTCTCACGTTTACCTACCCACCTAACAATCACACACACAAACCTCTCTCTCTCACCAATGCTGCTGGAAGCGCCGACGACTTCCATGCTCTCCGCGACGCCTTCAACAAGCGCATCCAAAACAATTGCGCCGTCACTCGCAAGAATGCGTTCGATTCCCTTATCACCCTCAACTTTCGGTGTTGCCGAGTGTTTCTGTTTTCTGTCATGGATCCAAACTGCGTTAGGAACACCGATTACATAACGCATACGGATTCGGCGACGATGGTGGTGCTTTGCTTTCAGAT
Organism: Arachis hypogaea; assembly: GCF_003086295.3. Classification (NCBI taxonomy): domain Eukaryota; kingdom Viridiplantae; phylum Streptophyta; class Magnoliopsida; order Fabales; family Fabaceae; genus Arachis; species Arachis hypogaea. The sequence continues at coordinate 2,695,035 of NC_092042.1, read as the reverse complement.
TTCAACGATTAGGATCTACACGGACAATACAATCACCCTTTCGATTTAACTCCAAGTAATGCTTTTGATTGGTTTGACGCCGACACATTTAACTTGCATGCACATGCGGTTTCGAATTCCGGAAGCTCGGAGCCGTTTGTTCCACCCTCTTCTGCGAGCCGTGTGGAAAAATCCATGCTGGGTTCAGCTTTTGGGGCTGTGGCTTCTATGCCGGATCCTTCCGTGGAAGACACGGACTTTTTTTGAGAATTATAGCACATGCAAGGCTTATCCTCAAAATTCTCTTCCAAGGATTATTAAAAAAAAATATTTATTTAATATAAAAAAAATATTCTAATACTTAACAAAAGAAATATCCAATTATATTTTAATAAAAATAATTAAATATCTATAAAATTTAAAAATAATATGAAATTCTTAAAGAAATAGAGACATTCACATTTGCAATACAAAAAAATTTGAAAAATATATAAAAGAACATCTATTTAGTACGAAAAAGAAATACTCTGATACTTAACAGAAGAAACATCTATATATATTAACTCGTAGAGATTTTAGATTCATCCAAAAATATTTGATTAATTTTTGACTAGTACTCTTTTGATTCTCTAATTTTCAAAAGATAAATTAAGTATTAACTCGTACATATTAAGTTAATAATGTAAGTATATCCATGTACTGTTTGCACGTGAATCACAAGGTACCATAAAACTAGTAGTTTATATACATAGTGCAACACCTAACACTCCACTAAAATTGCTTTTTATTTGGATGGATCGAGAGAGATGAATAATGATGGAGAAACAGTGTAAGACCTAATAAACTTTTCCTGGAAAAAGATTGAGAATTACTACTTTATCCGTTCAACAATCAATTTTTTTTTCCTTTTAAAATTTTGTTTATATGTCTCTGCTCCCACAACTCACTTTCCTTTGTCAGACATATCCGATGATGTAGTATGAATTAGGATGCTCCCGGTGTTGTTTAGATCGGTTTGAGGGAATAAAAATTTAATTTAAATACTAATTTGATTTGTGGTGTGATTTAAATTTAATATTTTTTTTAGAGAATTTGATTTAATTTTAAGTAATTTGAATTAGATTAAATTTGTGGTTTTATAAATTAAAAAAATAAAGTATATTTTTTATTTTTGATGTTTGACAAAAAATTTTAAAATATTTTTAATTTTTATTTTATTTTAATTTTGTCTTATAAATTTTTTATTTGTATCAAATATATTTCCAATAGTTAATTTAAAAAAAATTAAAACTAATTTAATAATAATTTCATAACAACAACCTTTAACATAAGTAAATTAAGTATAATTTTTATGTATTATTATTAGATTGGTTTTAAATTTTTTAAAAATTTTGTTGCCAAGAGTATATTTGATGCAAATAAAATTTTTTTTAGACAAAATTAAAACAAAATAAAACTTAAGAGTATTTTTAAAATTTCAAAGATAAAAAATATACTTTACTCTTAAAAAATCAAATATATAACAAATTTCAATATCAATTTTTAAATAACCAATAATATCATAACAAGTCTCGGTAATATTTTAAAAAATTAATAATAACATAATAATAGAAATAAAATTATAAATTAATTAAAATAAATAAATAAATTTTAAATTCATAAAAATTTACTAAATAATAATAATACATGATAACATAAATATTTATAACAGATTGAACATATTATGTTATAACAAAAATTTTAAATATAATAATACAATAATAATAATATTATAGTATATTATAAAATTTAGATTGAATTGGATCGATTTTGATAAATAAATTTAAAATTTAATTAATTTAATTTATATAATTTGTCAAAAAAATTTATTTAAATTTAAATTAATACAATTTTAATGGATTATCGATTTATATTAAATTACATAAACGATTTAGTTTGAATCGATTTGGATTTGGATAGGAATACCTGAAATAAATTAATCCCATAAGATTAATTATATTACCTCGTTCTCATCATCAAATAGAGTTGATTTGCTCTCCTACTACTTAATTAAGCATATATCTAATTTTATATAAAGCACATATATGCGCATATATAATTATACACTTTATTTTCTCATACAAAACATAGATTCTTATTATTAGTACTATGGATTAAAAGATGATTGAAACGGAATAACCAAATTTAAATTGCGGTTAATATAATTTCTAGTTACAACTGATAGACCACGTTTACAAAGGTAATTCATGTACTTCGTTCAAAAAATAATATATAAGGCTGCGTTTGTTTCTGAGAACAGGACAGGACAAGACATTAAGAATATGATAGAACAAGACATTGATGGACAGAGACACAAAATTTTGTGTTCTTGTATTTTGTTTGGTGATAAACTAGAACAAATTATGAGAATCTAATTTATTCTCATCTTTTTCATTCAAAAAATTTGAGATGAAAAATATAGTAATAAAAAAATACAATTATAAAAAGTTAACAAAAAATAATGAAAAAAGAATGAAAATAAGTTGTGTCTCTTGTTAGTGTCTCTGTGTCCTTCCTGTCAGGATGAACACAAAATACACTAATTCAGTGTCTCTGGACACACTGTCTCTGTCCATGTCTCTTCTGCCAAACATAATTTTGTGTCTCTGTGTTCATGTCTCAGTGTCCTGTCTCTGTAAACAAACGCAGCCTAATGGATATGAAAATTTCTTGCATGCTGTGAGAGAAACAAATATTGTTGCTATATATTATTTATTTTGCTTCATTTTAATTTTTATTTTATATATTAACATATATTTTTTTATTAAATCTAAATTTGAGAATAATATAGTGAATCTATATTACTAATAACCTGAAAAGTAATTAAAGTATGAACGAGAACCTACAAATTGAGTTGTTTTCGAAAAACCTAAAATTATATAGTAAATACATCTTAATATATCTTACATCTTACATAATTATAACACCACCTAAAATACAATTAAGATAATATACATATTTTTTTCTAAACATGAATAATGAAGCTAGAAATTGCATCAACATCTCTATTATTATCCTTGAAATATTGCAATTCCTTGAATGCCAAATCTTTTACCACTTCCACTTCTTCCCAAAATCCCTCATTAACCATTCCTTGGATCATTCCAACATAAAATCCAAATTTTCTTAACCTTTCAATTTCCTCTTCACTCCCACCACCCAACACTGCTCCACATGAAGCCCCACATGCATGCAACCCACCCTCATTTTTCTCCATAATGTCCATGATTCTCTCCACGTGGCATGACTCCCCACCGTCCGATTCACTCAATAATTTTTTTTTGTACTGGGCATCTATCAGTCCTTTTGATCCCACGGCGCGTGATATCTCAATCATCACGCGCAAGACCCGGTCCGAATTTTCTTGAACCGAGTCACAGGATCTAGACAACAACTCGAACCCAAAAGGTATTAGACCATCTCCCGTCATAAGTTCAATGCCAGGACTAAAAGCCCGAAAACTCATAGTATTGGATTTGGGCCTGGACATGGGCTTGGGCTTGGGCTTGCTTGGAATTTGCTCATGTGTGTGATTAGCTGCAAGGAGGAGTACCAAAGCAGAAGCCGCCGCCATGGCTTGGTGGCGATCACCACTGAGAAGCTCGCCAGCGGCGAGGCAAAGAGCCGGCACGGTGGTTCGAGGGGCCGAGAAGACGAGATGGTGCATGGGCTCGAATACCACAAGTGGATCTTTATAGGGCATGACATGTTTGAGATGGGCTTCAATGTCGGCCTGCAAAGAAGCCCAATAAGGTTGAAGGATAGAGGGAGCAGTAGTAATAGTAGTAGTAGTAATTGTTGTCATTTTAACCGCCGTGGGCTTAGGTATGTATGATGGACGATCATGATTTGATTTGCATGAAAAATGGACGGTTGGCTTGCCATTTATGTGGAGCATAGAACCAACTACCATGGTAGAATGAAGAAGAAAAAAGAGAAATTGAAAGAGCTTATAGGCCTAGGGAGAATTAATAGGAAGAAAAGCTATGAAGAGAGAGTGGAGGGCCTATGCTATATTTAGATATGCTTCCTTAAATCATTAAATGAGTGACTGCTGCCAACCAGCCTTAGCTTAGACGGCATTCCACTCTTTTTCTATTTCAAATATCTCGAGTTTAATCAATAATGTTTAATAGTATGAGATTGATGTGAGATTTTATTCAATAATTTAATTTTTTTTTTGATTATATACTGACTAAAATTTAATAAAATTGTTGTCCATAAACTTTTACATTTCTACCAATTACAACCAAAAAGAAAAAAAACTTATACTTTATTTTATTCTAAACTTATATTCATAAAAAAAACTTTTATTTTATTCTTTTATGATAATTTATTTCGATTATAATTTTATTTTAAGAGTTATATTTTATATTCTATAAAAATACAAATATTTTTGTGATCATTAATAATTTATGATTTGTTTTCGAGTTTTTGAAATTAAAAATATATAACAACTTTTTAATTAAATATACCAAAAAATATTGGTATCTTATAATTTTATAAAATATTATTAATATTGTTATATTTTTTTATATAATTCTCATACCAAAAATAAAATTACTAAAAAAATCTATGTTTTATATATATTGATAAAATCATAAAAAAATTCAGTAATTACATATCATACATAAATTATTTGTATGTAATAAAAAAATAATACAAAAAAATTAAAAAATTATATAAAATTCAACTTCTACATATCAAAATTTTTAGATTTGTCTATGTTTACCAACATATTCTTTTTCTTTTAAAATAAGTGTTTCTTCTTAAAAGTTATTAACGAAAACTTTTATGTGTATTTAATTAATATATTACATGTATTTTTGTATTTTTAAATATATTTTTACTTTTAATATTAAAAGTGATGCATGAGAAATGAATAAAAATAGAAGTTTAGCTTTCACATCATAAAAATCTACACAAAAGTGTAAAAAATGTTATAAACATGATTTTTTTTATTAGATTGAGATATGCTAGTTTTTAATATTTTTCAAAAGAAATTCAAAAAGACATCTCTCTTAAGAGGAAAAAAGTATATAGATAATGATGGTAGTAGACATAAATGGCCAAATGGGGCCACTGATGGGTCATAGTGACAGGAGTAGTTGAAGCCACATAAATATAGGTGACTGCTAATTACTAGCTAGTGCTCAATTATTTATTAAAAATACTATTCATACATTAATATTAAAATTAGTTGCTATCATTAATTATTAATATATTTATATATAAATATTTATATAATTTAATTTATTTTTTATATATTTTATATTAATAACTAATTTTAGTATATATTTAATATAATCGATTATTCATGTAGGTAATATTAATGGATATTTGTCTTTGCGATGCGAATTTTTTAAGTTTTTATTTTTAGTTGTGGACCATTATCAAAAGAGGGAAAACATGGATAAATTAAAATAACACACGTGAGTCCATAATAATACTATAACAATCATGATATTTTGTCTTTTTTTTTTCGTGCCTAATACAACATGACAATCTCATGTTTGTTAACCTATATATTTAGTTGGATCTTGATTATATTATAAGTTTTTTTAATATGATAAATTTGAAAATTAGATATGGGAGGATGTAGTAGTATTCCTTAACCGAATCCTCTAGTAATTTGAAGTTTCGTAAAAAAAAAATAACGAATCTCGTTTTTCTATTAAAGAAGGCACTCTAGTTATTTTGACTAATTCAAGAAGATAGTAGCAGCCTAGCAGGTGAAAAATAATAAAAATTTCAGTTCAATTCAATGAATTTTAAGTTGGGTCAAGTCATTTGGGAAAAACTGAAACAAAGAAAACTGTTTAGAGTTCGTAGAATTAAATATGATAGAGAATTAGAGATGGATACACACATACATACATACATCTGATTCTTATCAAGTTGTTTTTGTTTATAGTTTCTGTTAGCATGATTTTAATTTTATATTTAATTTTTTTTGTTTTTTATAAGGATCAGTTATTTTGCAAAATATTTCAACTATTAATCCCAATTTCATATTCTCAGATATGACTTTATTCTTTTAGATTTTATAAACTCTTTCTCAACTTAAAAAATATAGTCATCGTTTACATTATTTTATCGATTATTTTAAAATATAAAAAAAGTTTTTTTAAATCAGTTTTATCATATTTATAATTTTTTAATATTTATTTTAGTCTTTTATATTTTAATATTGATTTAATTTTTTTATATTTTTTTCATATCGTTTGTAATGCATGTTCTAATTAACAAATTCATAATTCATGATTTTTTGTTTAAATAATTATTAGTAATAGTGGTTAGCTTTCTCAAACTTCTGAACATTATAATTAGGATTAATAGAAATTCAATTTACTAGAATACATAACAATTTTTTTGTTTATCTATTTCTTCTTTTGTTTATGAACCGTCGCTGCTCCTTCTTTATTTGTTCTTTATGTTTCTGGAATCAATTTTATCACTTGTTTTTCTTGAATTTGTTAAAATCTCCTATTAAGGTTTACTTTATTATAATACTCTCTTTTGCAGTAAGAGACAAGATATTTTCTTTGTTCTTGAATTTTTATACGAAGTCTCTATATCTGACAAGGCTGAATGGCAATGGATGCCGATAGAGAAGATCCAAATAGGTATGTTGCTGAGTATTAGAGAAGATGTTTTCTTTGCTACATTTTCAATTCTATTGAAATCTCATCTACTTTTCCATTCAATATATTCCATATTAACTTGTGAAAATTTTAATGTCAATTAAATATCGATGTTATGCCGTCTATAGTTTTTTTAAATTCTTTCTCATATATTTTTCATGTTGTAATTTTAATTTTATTGACTTTTCATTTATATGTAGGTCAGATTTCATAAGTTGTGGTAATCTGTAAAATATGTTGTATAGTAATTTTTCAAAGTGATTTTTTGAGTATTTTTCATATATATGCTTTTAATTTGTTACTTTTTTTTGTATATTTAGTTAGTTGGTTTCTTGGTTAAAATCCCCAGTCTTAGATTCTAATCATACCATTATATGCTAATAGGAGGTTTTTAGCAACCCAGCATTATTGGCCCAACGAAAAAGAACGGATTTTTAGATTTCGTCTTTTTAGTAACCAGGTAACCAAATATATTATGGAGTATTATATCATGCATGTTAACCGATTAAAGAAGTGGGCTAAATCTTTAACTTTGAATGGTTTGTTTTTAATTTATATTCAGTTAGTGGTCTTTTTTACTTTCCTCCTCCTGATAGTTTCTATTCCCTGTTAGATAAGTTTGATTACCTAACTCTGAGTTTCTGATCTTTCTAATCTGAAATGGGTGTAGAGTACAACAACTCTAAAAAGATTAGTTTTGATAAATTATCAATGTCTATTCAAAATAAATAATATAATGTTTACTAATCATACATATAATGATAGTAACTTTAAAAATTAAGCATTTATTAATATGTGAAAAGATGATTCGATGTTTATGTACATGATTTGGTTTTAGAATCCATCGAGATAACAACAATTTCTTTTTCATTCTTTCTTTCAAAATTTCAGTATTTTTTTCTGGACATTCAAAAAGACCTTATACGTGTTTCTTACTTAGTTACCTATTTTTGTCATGCTCATTATAAGTAGAGTTCATTTACGTGATTATTGTTCTCTTGTGTTGTTCAGTTGATAATAATGGTAGATTTAAATGTATATATATCTCTCTTTGCTAAATAATTACATAATATTATGTGATACATTTTTACCATGTTTTGTTAGACATGAATTAACTTTAGGAAGAAATTTGAATATAGGGTGAGAGAGCTCTTCCCCTAACTTTTGTTGAGACTCATGGTGAAGAATTAGAAACAATGTTCTATGTCATTGACGAGCTAGATAATTGTTTAGTGTTGAAATTGACAAAAAACAATCATCAGTTGCTCATAACTAACTACTCATTTAAACAGATTAGAACTTTCTATTTAATCAATAGAGGGGCATCTGTTCAATTTAGGTATGTCGGTTTTGGAATTTTTTTTATTTTATCGTGGAATCATGACAACCAACCCATCCAAGTTCACCTTGATCCTCACTCATATGTGCATGAGTTAATGGATCCAGAGACACTTAATAATGTATCAAGAGTGTTTCACATAAAGTATACCAGAATTGATGAGGACTCATCACCTGATGTGATGGTTCTATCTGGGTCTGAACCATCTGATAAGGAGTTTTCATCAGACGGTGATGAAAACAATGATCAAGATGGGATACTGGTAGGGGATAATCTGCATAATCCGATAGATTTATCTGGTGGAAGCAGTTTATCAATGGAGCGCAACGAACAAAGTAACAAGACAAATGAATTGTCTGATCATAGGTAATGCTAAATATAACTTTTTTTCCTTGTGTTTTGGATTTTAATTTCATGGTATAGATCGACATTTTTTAATGTGGTAACTAACATGTTTAAATTATCTTGAACTAGATATACTCCAGAGATTTATTATGAAAAGACCATCACATCTTCGGATTTGGGTCAATCTATACTAGTAAGTTGATCTCAAAAGAGTGATTTCTTTTATGTTTTTTTTCTTGTAAGCTTATTAAATATTTTTCCTAAATCTATCATTCATCGTGTATGAAAATATTATGTTTATCTTAACTATGAATTATTCATTGCAGTATTTGTCTTCTAAATTTGATGCGTATCTTATTCTATCTGGAGATGGTTCAATTTGGACGATCACTGGTCCATGTTCCAATGTAGAGAATAATGCGTTCTTTTTCCACTTACTGAAGAGTGGAGGAAGAGGTGGAGAATGGAAGTTTGGGGTCGGGTGAAATGAATGTTGTAAAGTATACAATTTAAAGGAGGGGGATATCATTACCTTGAAACTCGACTCGATACCTAACCGCCAGATAGAGTTGTCGATTCAGCGATGTTAGGCTTCCTATGTATAACTCTATTTGATAGATATTTTGAACTATATGTTAAGTTGTTTTGGACATATTTTATTTTTTTTATTAATGAACAAATTTATATATGCTGTAAATATTTTATTTTGTTATCAATAGGTATCTTGACAATCTATGTTTTTAAGATTATGCAAAATAAAAAATTACATCTTTGTTGGACTTTTTTTTTCTATTTTTTAGTGTCTAATAATTTTTTATTATATTTTATTATCTTACAAAACATGTTATACTGTTCATTGACATATTAAATAATTGTTGTATTCTATTGTTTTATTTTAATATAATAATAATTTTATTATTATCCAAATTTAATACAACATATTTATTTTTATAGAATATATTTTAGTTATATTTTTAATATTTTTTAAAAAATTTTAGATTACATAAAGTCCGTGCATTACATGGATTATCACGTTAATTTTGACTAATTCAAAAAGATAGTAGCAGCCTAGCATTAAAAATAATAAAAATTTCAGTTCAATTCAATGAATTTTAAGTTGGGTCAAGTCATTTGGGAAAAACTGAAACAAAGAAAACTGTTTAGAGTTGGTAGAATTAAATATGATAGAGAATTAGAGATGGCTACTTGGAAAAACTTTGGTCTTGCAAACATAATTCTTGCCATCTCTATTTAATTACTAAATATAAATGAGATAATATATACACACATACAAAATTAGTTATTAAATTAATTTTTATATATTTGTATATTTACTTTATATGCATTGTTGTATATATTTTATATATTCTGATATCTAAATCAAATATGAAGATTTTTATTACAAATATCTAATTTATAATATTTTTTTAATATTTTTAAATTATTTTACATTACTTTTTATGTTTTTATATATATTCATACTTTTCTAAAATGTTCTATGACTTTTTAAATTTTTCTAAAACCTTTTAAAATATTATTCTAAAACATTTTGAAATTATTTAGAACATTCTTAATTAAATATTCTAAAATACTATACAAACATTATTAAATATAATATATTAAGATTTACCGTGACAACCCGTTTTAAATTTAAATTCAAAATTAAAAAATCGAAAATACCACTGGAGAAAAAAAATTTCTGAAATCGATCGAATAAAAAAGATTTTTGATATTATAGTTTGGATATTGCCGACAATATAACCAGCATCAAAGTTAAATTGGCATGTGGATTTCATGAATTTGAGGAGTCTGTATATAGGTCCCATTTGTACGTGATGATGACAAAAATGACAACGAAATTTAACTGACAAAGTTCTATACAGTATGCAAATTACTAGCTAGTACATTATTATTATTATTTCTCTATATATTTGAAGAAAATGTGCACATTTCCATGATATAGTTGTCGCAAACTTGAGCAATTTTCAGCTTTTGTTTAACATTAATAGTTGAAATAATTATGTAATTTAGAATTAGTTTTGAACAGTTAAACAATGTCTCTTCCAAACCACAATTTCGGAATTTAATATTTATGAAAAAAGAAGATAATAAAATCACACACAATTATGTTAAATGGATATTATAATCAACTAGTAAAATTAGTTACTAATGTAAAATATTTATTAAAATATAAAATATACAATAAAAATGAATTTAATTATATATATTTATATATAAATACATAATATTTAGTTTGATGACTAATTTTTAACGTGCACTTAGTATTTTTATATTACAAATCAAAATGTAACTCGATTATTTTCTTATATATTTTTTTTTCTATTGGAATATAAATGATTTTGGGCTAAGTTGAGCTGAAGCCTTGCGAAATTAAAAAAGTGATACAAGTTTTTGGCTAAACAAAAGGAGAGGCATATAGCTAAGTGAGGCCTAATTTTTTATTGACCCAAAATTATGAAACCACAGTCCCACTTACTTGATTTAGTAGACCCACATATAATATTTGTTTAATACTTTGGGCTCAACAGAAGGAATTGTTATGTTTCTGTTAAAAAATTACCTAATTTGGGTCAATACCAAAAAATAAAAAAATTCCAATTTGATTTAGGTACTATAAACATTAAAAGGTGATGTATACTGTTTTAGTCTATAAAATTCTTATTATACTAATTTAATTCCTGATATATGAAAAAAGGCAATTATTCTACAATTTTATTACATTACCAACAGTATTTTTGTCAAATTCTGCCAATTCTTATTTATAATTGTATTTAATAAAAGTGTCTTTGTGGATATGTCTAATAAAAATGTCTTTTTTATGACTGTATCTAATGAAAATGTCTTTATAAATATATTTTCTGGATGTGTCTCTTTATACATATATTTAAAATATAATAATTAATTATTATTGGTAATAAGTTAGCAGATAATATATTAGTACCCTATACTTTTTTATTATTCTAATAAAAATATCAAAAATATCTTTTTATGATAATTTTTATTTAAAAAATGACTTATTTATTTAACTACACTTTAAAAAAAATAACATTTTTATAACATATAAAAATTAAGCACTATATTTTTATCCAATAGTTAAAACAAAGTATCTTCACATAATGACAATTACAAAATTTTTATTAAAATACCTACTATGAAAAGATACACTTAATTACTATTAAGTCATATTTAACAAAAGAGAGAGACTAGGACTAATTTGATATGTTTTTTTAAATTGAGAGACTAAAGTAGCACCATTAGAATTTCATATACCAAATCGTCATTACCTTACATTGTTTAGTTTGTATTTAGTTTCTTTTTTCCTTTGACTTTAACCTTGTTTCAGCATAAAAAAAATTTATACGTTAAATAAATAACCATAGTTGTAAAAAATCAGACTGAATTGACCGATTCGATCAGAAAATCAACAAATCGGATATTATATCGGTCCGGTTTAGTATTCTGACCGTTTAAGAAAATGAACCGGTCAAAACTGGTACGAACCGATCAAACTGACACAGTTCAGAATCGAACTGATCCGGTCAACAACGCGGTCAATGATCAACCTGCGTGTCGATGACGTCATGCTAATGTCAGCATGCGGGTTGTGAAATAAATAACCATAGTTGTAAAAATCAGACCGAATTGACCGATTCGATCAAAAAACCAACAAACCGGATATTATACCGGTCTGATTTAGTATTCTGATCGTTTAAAGAAATGAACCGGTCAAAACCGGTACGAACCGATCAAACCAACACAGTTTAGAATTGAACCGGTCCGGTCAACAACGCAGTCAATGATCAACGTGCGTGCCATGACGTCATGCGAGTTGTGAAATTAGAAAAAATGTATTGCAAACAACGGGAGTCAAACTTGGCTCTCCTGAAATAAAGACCAAGTTGACAACCACTGCACTAACCCGTTTCTTTAACATTTTGAATGCTTTTTAAAATATATATATCAATTCTTTCTATATATATATATATATATATATATATATATATATATATATATATATATAAACATGGAAATACTTAACTCATTTTTAATTGAAGTACAAATTAATTAATGTTAAAATAAAAAATGATAATGAATAAAAAAATAAAATAAAAATTACTTATTCTGAAAAGAAAAAATTATATAATTATTTAATTATATAAAAATATTTAGACCTTGAAATTATTCTTTGGATATAATTCATAAATTGTTATTCTTATTGTATCTAATTAAGATACTATATAGTAGTATGAACTAATTATATGTTTATCTTTGTATTAGTTATTTATAGAATTTGACTTAACTGTTCTTAAAATGTTAGTAAAAATATGTATTTCAAATTTTAATTTTAAGTTTTTTACTATTTTTTATTTTTTATTTATGTGAGAACAATTTTACCAGTTGAACCGGTAACTTATTGGTTGAACTAATAAACTAGTAAACCAGTAACCTCATCAGTTCGATTATCGGTTCGATTTTGACAACTATGTAAATAACAGACAATTTTATCAAATAGCGAATTTATTCGTTGACTTAAATAAAGTATTGGAATTTATATTTTGTTTTTTATATATATTAATCACTTATTTTTTTAAAGTTAAAAATGAGATTTGAATTCAAAATCTCAAAATAAAGATAAAAAAATTATATTATTTAAAATATAGTTCGTTGGTATGCATCAGTCACTCATTAAAAATTAAATTTTCGATAAATTAATCCATTTAACTTATCAAAATAGAGAATATAATAAAGAAAAATATACACACATACCCAAAAACTATGTTAAAATTATCAAAATTTTATTTATGGAAGGAAAATAAAAAAGGTTATTTTTGTTGGATATTTAAAAAAAATAAGAAAATTAAAATTCAGTTAAATGTGTTCAACTCGCATTCTTCTCTTCTTTTCTTTCCATGGTTTGTTAAGAAAAAACCAATATTAATATATATATATATATATATATATATATATATTATAAATAAAATTAAATATATTATAATTGAATCAATTAATTAAAAATATATGAAAGGAACAGGAGGGTAAGTCAAGTCGGCATCGTGTGTTTCTATTTTTCTGAACATAAATAAACAAATTTTTTTTTAAATCCCTAAATACTAAGAACCTCTTTCTGGGCAATTGTATTGTATTGTGTGTGTTTGATTCAATCGTGGTTGCACATACTTGTCTCTGTTTTTTGCTGTTTGATTTTTTTGATGGATAAAGGTAAAGCTTCCAAGGAATTAGAAACCTCTCTGCAAAACCTCGATTTGAATCCCCAATCCAACGTCAAGAACAAAACTTCCATTGCAACTAACCACCATCAATTTCAAGGTAATTTGGTTTTGTATGTAATCAATTTTATTTTTTTCTGAGGTGGGGTGTTTTGTTTTTGTTTGTTTATTGGTAAAGCTTCAAACTTTCTGAGCTCTATGATGAATTGCACTTGCTTTGTTTTTGGGGTATGGTCAATGGAAATTAGAAGAAAAAAGAGGGAGGGGGGTTGGACAATTAATTAGCTTGTGTGACAATTTCAGATTCAGTTCCAATTTACAGAAAATTTGGGAATGGTGAATAAAATTCATTTGGAGCTTTTATTGAAGTTTGATTCCATATGATTATATACCTGTTTTGATTATGGTAGCTGATGTTGTGAAAGTAGCAGATTGTATACTTAGGGATTTTCCTTTGAGGCTTAGAATCTGTGTTTGTTTATTGTGACTTGTGCTAATGATATTCAAGGAAGTTTAGTTTGAGTTTTGCACCTTAATAGGATTGTTAAAATGTGTTTTGCATTCTTTGATGGAGCCAGTATGTATGTCTTTGGTTGTCTTGAGGTTTAGGTAGTTAATTCGCGGATCATAGGTTTTGAGCCGTGCCGGCGCCTTAATATGGTTCAATTTTGGGATAAAATTATATGCAGGACTACTGCCTAAGAAGATGAAGCCTCCAAGTTTGGTTAGCCTATGCATTGGAGTTATCGGAAAACATTTGGAGGATATTATTACGGATTTGGCGGAGATTGCTATCGGGTTGCCAGCTGAGATAAAGGTAGTTTTCTATAGAATGATTCTACCTGTTAAATCTATTGATTAGTCATTTGTTCATGCATATGTTTCTGTAAAGAAAAATTTCGAAGTTGTAGCCTGCGCAATGCGAATGCACCGTAAGAAATGTTTGTAAACTTTTTCTCTAGGAGAGCCTTTTTGTGGGTTAAAAAAAAAAACTGCTTTATTGCTTAATTTCATGAACAGCTTTATTCTTAAGAATCTTTTATTGCGCTTTGTACGGAAAAAGAGGTCATGCATAAGATGCATTCTTACGGTTAAAGAATTAATTCTAAATGATAGACGGCAGTGCCAGCTATTGCGAGACGGAGAAAGTTGTTGAATGATGATGTCCTGATTGCATTAGCTGATACTTCTTGGGAATACCTTGATGTCTCTGGATCAGATGTTTCCGACGTTGGTTTGATTAAAGCAGCCGAAGTATGCAGATCAATTAAAGCTCTGGATATAAGGTATAGGATTATGATTCTGTCGAAACAATTACCAAGCAAACACGTTTGCCGCCGTGTCTAGTGTGCTTTTTTTTATATTATACTTCTCTCTCTTTTTCAGAGTCACTTGATATATTGAGACTATTTGCAGCCGATGTACCAAAATCACTGCTACTGGTATATCCGAACTTGTGAAGCACTGCCGTTTATTAGAGACATTGAGATGCGGGTACGTATCTCTCATCATCCATTGTTAGTCATATTTCTATGTTATAAATTTTGCCTATTTTCAATGCTCAGAAGTTGAAAACCAGAAATTTTCTTAAATGGCCCATTTTAGTGTCATGTTCATATGCCGGATTTCAATAGTTCGTATAAGTAAATTGAATTCTTTAAAAATGATCAAGATTCATGACATTGTTACTTGCTTTTCTGTTCATAATGTCAAGATTTGACTTTGGTGCTTGATTTCTCCTCACAATGGTAACATTCTCTAAACTGGTGACTGGTGAGAGTTGTAGATAGCGGAAAAGTTTTCTGTTAACCTTTTTAAAAAATAAAGTATATTTAGAAAGTGGGAAATTTTTTTTATGTAATTGAAGATTTAAGACAAGATTATTGGATAATGTCGCAGAGGGTGTCCGAGGAGCGATCATACAGCTCGGAGGTGCTTGAGTATATTTAAACCGAGGCTGGACTATGTCGAGGAGGATTCCTGGGAGGAGCTCGATACGAAAGAAATTTCAAGCGGCGCGCAATCACTCAGGTGGCTAGTATGGGTATGAAACTATTAAATCTTTCTCTTTTTTAATTGAATGCAGATCTTTGTCCTCACAAATGCATGAGTCATGACTCATGAGACGCTTAATTTTATGGTTTTTTTTGCAGCCAAACATCGACAATAATTCGTTAGACGAGATATCTACCGAGTGTCCGCGGATCATAGTGAACCCGAAGTCATCTCTGTTCGGGTTTATGGGAACTCAGGTTCCTTGGGAAGCGTTACAAAATACCGTGTTGGATGATGTGGCTGTGAAGGATATTGATCCCAAGACATGGAGAGGGCGTGGTTTTGCAGTGAAGCACACTTCGCCCTCTCCTTCAACCTCCCCCGAATTATCAGTGGCCGAGAAATTCCGGCTCGCCTTTGAGGAAAGGGACAACCGGTTAGCTCCAAAGCGAGCGAAAAATGCACGACAACACCAGCGTCGCGCGGTGCGAGAGTTAATGTTGATGAGCACAAGGGCTAAGGCAATGGTCTTGGCCTCACAAGCAAGCAAGTCTCTTCACAGCAGAAGCTCATAAAATTATCAGATCATGTGGTGTTTTATTACTTTGTATATATGTAAGAAATTTCAATTGTTCTTCACTAAATCTTTAGAAAATTTCCTTCAACAAGTTGGAAACATCACAGGCTTGAGATGAATGGAGGTTTGAGGTTTTGACAGAAGTGCAAATTTATTTGCATGCTGCCTGGTTTTGATGAAATTGATAAATTTAAGATGAAATCTAAACAGAGTACTCTTAGATAATTCAATATCCATTCTCTAGAGACTATTAACATTTTTCTTTTAATGTCAAATTTAAAGTAATAAATAAGCAAATGCTTGGTTTATATTCTTGTTATGGAGTTGTAAAAGCAAGATCAAACATGACAACACAAAATATCATACAGTATTTGTACATAATAATAATATGAGAAATATAAAAATAAAAAAATATTGAGTTCAATCGCATATTTATTTTTATTTCTTTCAGTATTTTTTAATTTGGTATTAGACTGCTTTTGTTTCTAAGAATATGATAAGACAAACACTAAGAACAAGATATAAAAAACAGAAATACAAAATTTTGTGTTATTCTATTTAGTGATAAATTAGAACAAATGATGAAAATTTAATTTATTCTCATTTTTTTATTCAAAAAATTTAAGACAAAAATATAATTATGAAAAATTAACAAGAATAATGAAAGAAAAAATAAAAAATAAGTTGTGTTTTTTGTTTGTGTCTCTGTGTCTTTTCTGTCATTGACACAAAATATACTAATTCAGTGTCTTTGGACATATTGTTTTTATCTATGTTTCTTTTATCAAACTGTTATCAAACACAATTTTGTGTCTAGTGTCCTGTCTCGGTCAACAAACGCAGCCATAATGACTAGTTTATTGTAAATTTGAATTTTATTTAAGAGTATATTACTGTTCAATAAATAAATTAATTATTTAACTAACTCAAATTGGTTGAATTATAGAGACAAAACTACGTATTCATATATTAATACAATAATAAAAATAATATTTTATGTAATGATGCCCTAAAAAATAAAATTTAATTGAAAAAATCGTTAAAAATGTTTACAAATGACAAAATTAAACTCAAAAAATATAATCACCTAGTTGTGAAGGCAGTATAAATTTAAAATTTTTAATTTTTGTAAACTAATATTTTTTTTTCAATTACTAGTTAATATTAGTCACCAAAAAAAGTTACTAGTTAATATTAAGCTGAAGCTTAGAAGCAAGCAGAGCAGTAGAGTAGTAGTAGTAACTAGAAACACACCAAGATGTGGAAGAGAGCCTTCGTCGGCGCCGCCACGGCCGCCGCCGCCCTCCGCCGTCCATTCCCCTCGTTAATCCGCGACGCCACCAGCAGTTCATCGTCCAACTCAATCTCTTCTGCCGTAAACTCGATGCTCCTCCGCTCCCTCAAAGACCACTATCTCGAAGTCGCCAAAATGAACATGCCCCCGGTAATGCTCTCTTCTTAAACCCTAAACCTCTCAAATTAGGTTTTATTTATTTATTTATTTTCTGATTCGTTATTTGTCGCAGAAAGTTGGACCTCCATCGCCGTTCACGATCGTAAAAGGCGCACTCGATTCTAACGGCCCCGTGCTGAAGCGGAACTACGGCGACGAAGAGATCACAATCTACGTCATGCGCTTGGCCGCCAACGACGACGAAGACGGCGACGGCGGCGGCGGTGGCGGAGTCATTGATCAACTGTTCATTCACGTGGATGTGTCGAAACCAAATCAGAACGAATGCTTGATGTTTCTGTGCGGATTATACGAAGATGCTTTGGGGATTCACTCAGTTTCAATGAGACCTAAGCTTCAAGAATCTGGTGGCGGTTACCTCCTCGTTCCTTCGCAATACGCTGGTCCATCTTTTGCGTAAGTTCACAATTTTTTTTTTAAGTTTTATACCTTAAAAGTTTGTGTTTTTGGTTCATTTCCGTTGTTAGGGCATGAAATGATGCAGCTAATTGGTTAATGATGTTAGTTTAAGCTCATTAGGAAGGTAATCAAACTCTGGTGTTCACAGGAACTGGAAAATTGAATTGCTGAACTCAAATTGTAAGCTCTTAAGAGTTTACTAGTAAAATTGTTACCTTGATTTGGGGACCTAAGCTTGTTATCAGTTTGATAAGCTTGCTAATTAGGGTTGGTTTTAGGTGGCAAATTAACAATTTTACCTTTTAGTGAAAATCGTAGGCAGCCTTTCATCTACTTGGATAAATGTTGAAGAGTTTCTAGTCTAAGATAACAGAGAAACTTAAGTATTAGTCTTCTAAAAGAAAAAGGGTGCCTATTTTCTTGTTACTATGCCCTAAGGCAAGGAGGAGTTTGGTCGAATTGGAAGGGATGAAGCTTGTGTAGTGCGATGCATTAGTGGCGTTGTAAAGCTTAGACAAAGATTGTTTAATGTCTTTTGCCAGAGTAACACTGGATTCCAAAACATGCCAACTCATTACCCCGTTCACAGAGATAATTCCAGGGGCAAACGTGAGTCACAATTGCATATTTGGGGGACTAGATTAGGTAAATTGAAATTTGGGGGTTGAAAATGAGGCCGGGCTCTAATTTCACGGGGGCCAAAATGGGTATTAACTCGCCACATAGAAGAAGCATTCATTTTGGTTTAGAGTTTGTATGGTCTTATTCCATATAGTTTAGGGCAAATTACATTTACATGATCACCTCCTCTAAGGATTCACAAAATTCGACTGGATTCTCCTCTATTTATGAAGACCTGTGCTAATTTCCCTCCAAGACTTAAGAAAATAATGTAGTTCTAACTAAAACACAAACCAGAGCTAGGTGGAAATCAATGGCACTTGAACGAATAGGAGAGTCGGGTTGAATTTTAGCAAACCTCAAGAAAGATTAATGCAAATGTAAATTTTGAAATTTTATATTTTGATGTTTGTAAGTGAGAATGGTTCATGCTATATTTGACTGATGAACTGTGTGAACTGACAGAGACTTAGATGAATCCATGAGGGATGCATTTCACAGTTACATAGAGGAGAGAGGAATAAACGATAGCCTCTTCAAGTTTCTACAAGCATGGCTCTATGTTAAAGAACATCGAAATCTATTGCGTTGGTTCAAAACCATGGGCTTGTTCATTGATGGCAAGAAGCCTCCTACACCTTCCTCCTAATCCTCTCTGTTAGAGCATGTATTTTTGAAATTGACTCGTATAGTATTCAGTTTTCACAATATTAAATTATGAATTTAGAACTTGTTGAGTTTTGATTATATCTTATTTTTTATTTAGAGGCTCTAAAGTTTCTTAGTGGACTATTTGAACTAATTATTTATTTTGGAGGCACTCTAAACAAATATAGTTACATGATTCATTGATCATACTACTAATAATAACAAGTAGTACATCAAATTAAAAAAATGAACCCTTTATATGACAATAATATTCAAAATCTCGAGGTAATTTATTATTATTATTATTATAGTTTATAAAAAATTCATGGAAACTAATAAGGGAATTGTTGAAGCATTTTGTTAACTTGATAATTTAATCGCATGATGTTAATGTTTTGTAAATTTATCACTAGTGTATATCTATAAATGGTATACTAATTCTTAAAATTTAGAATGATTGAGAACAGAAAAAAATATCAAATTAAAAGGAACATGGTTAACATTTGGAATTTAAAATTGTCCAAAAAGATATAAAGTAAGCACCAAATTAAACATCATTTATTATTAGTAATTAAGATACCAATCATTGGCCTCTTTCAACAATTATTCAAAGTTTGCCAAAAAAAAAAATATTTCAATTGAACCAAGAAGCTATAGTTGGATTGTCCCACTCAAACTGCTCCATATTGCTGCTTTGTGATTGCAAAACCTCCGAATTTGGTTCGGCTTCAACATGTTGGGTTTGGAGCTTGTAGAAAGTAATCTGAGTTTGAATTTTTGCTAGTTCAATTTCTGCATTTTTAATTTGTTCATACAATGAAGAGATAATGCCAACAGACCCATAAACAGGGTCATGAATCCTCCATTTTGCTTCTAAATACAATGCATTTGCAGTTTGTTCTCTTAGATAGGTTGGGATTCCCTGCAATAGTTTACAAAAAAAATTATTGCAATTATTCGATAGATTCTATAAGGATACCCAATGAAGGAAAATTGCAGATAACTAGTGGTATAGGTTGAGAAAATTTGTTGAGGTCAAAGAATTTTTAACACAAAATATATAATGATGGTAAAATTAAACTAAAGTTTGGTTAAGAATATCTATTAATCTTTTTCATTCAATAATAAATGTATTAAAAATTAATTTTTAATTCTTTATAATAGGTTTTTTCTTTAAAATGTTTTCTAACCATGACATGTTTTTAAAAGGCTCCCCTCAACATTAAGCAACACTCATCCACCAGAGTTTACATTGTAGATACAAAAGCAAAAAATAACTATAACAAACAACATAAACGAAATGTTTTGTACAATATATATATATATATATATATATATATATATATATATATATATATATTTAAAAAATATATATTTTTTTTTAAAAAAATCTCAAGAGACTACAATATTGTTTATTAAAACAAATCATGTTCTTAATTCAATATTAAACATTTTCATCATTTGCTAACATTAAAATAATAATATTTTGTATTAATACTCACATTCACTATTAAGGTTAAGATAGTGTATAGTACTTTTTTTTTTATAAGATAGTATATATTACTAAATATTATTATGTTGAGGTAAAATAACCTGAAGCATTTTTCCAACATTACTGCCACCATAGATTTTGTGGACACAAGCAAACTTTTGAGGATCATTGGCAGGAAAATATGGAGAGAAAATGCAATCAGAAGGGCATTTTCTTCTTTGATTCTTGCAAGCAGCACATCTTCCAGAAATCATGATATGATATCTATATAAAGAGATATAAGATCTAGGTAAGAAAATCTCTTACCCTACACACAAAAGATTTCTTCTTCTCTAGATTATTGGTCTTAGTGAGAAGAAGAAAATCTAGACAAAATTTGATGTAATTTACTAAAATGAGATGATTTATATACTTTTACCTTTGCTTAGATCATGGTTAGGTTTGTTGTTGATAGTTAATTAGTTATAATCTTAACGGCTAAATTTTTTAATTGCATTGTATTATGGAGGAAAGTTTTTAAATAAATGAGGTAGAAAAGGAAAGCTTTTATGATGGTTTAATAATATATTGAACAATTGAATATGCACACTAATAAATGGACCCTAATATATATGGATAGATAATACATTTTTTCAAGTGAGTTCACATTCTTGTACAGTAGCTCTTAAACCAAGGAGGAATTTTTTTATTTTTTATTTTTTGAGAATTTAAAATACTATTAACATGTGCATTTACTCACAGCACATATTTATTCATCATCATCTTAAAAAAAATGAGAATATAAACTGGATCATTGATTTTCATCTTAATACAAAATATACATGGAAAATTTTTAGCTTAAATCTAATATTATTTTGTCTAGACTCCTAGTAGATTATTATTATTATTATTATTTTTATTATTATTATTATTATTATTATTATTATTATTATTATGAGGAGAGAAAAAACTAATGACATTTGATGCTGTAAATTAACAGATGACAACATTAACAATTTGTCAAATGGTTCATAATCGTTACAAATCCATTATCCATATATATTAGCAAGACTCAAACAAATTAAAAACTTAACTTGCAAATATTTTATATTTATAAAATTAATTTTGTTTATATATTTTTTTAAAAAAATCAACAACATTATAATCTAAAAAATAGGTAAAATTATTTTTATATACATTTAATTATATATATATATATTAATCATTATAATGTTAATTCATAGTTATTAAAACATTTAAGATCAACATACTCATAATTGATCATAAACAAAAATCTAAATCAAAATTGATGAATGATATGAACACACGTAAAATGAAAGCCAGCCACAATGTCACTCTAGTAGTCTAGTCTAATAACACGGTTTGATTCTACAATAAAAAATTAATAAACTGTTTGACTTATATATATGAACTTAATTTCTTCCTCAGGGAAAGTAAACTTTGTGTCAAACGGTGCCGGCCAAAATATTTGACCAAACACGTGTTTTTTTTCTACACATTAAGTATTTATTTCAACTGCCAATATTATTATAGAAATTTTGAGCAGCAATGTTTTGTACTTTTTTTATTATTTAATTTGTATAAATATTAAATTGTTTTAAAAAATATAAATATAAACGGTATTAATTTATGTACATAATTTTAATAAATATAGATATAAATGATATATTTATTGTGTACAAAATTTTTATAAATATAGAGTAAAATTATTAAATAGAAGAAAAAATATATGATACTAATTAATAATAATAATAATAAGAATAAACATAGGCACCTATATATATACACACATTTGAGGTTTATTGCTTGCTTTGATATATTTTTTCACTTCTCAATTCCATTAACAATGGCTTTGTATATTTCAAACCTCTTTGGGTGCTTCTCTGAGTCTTCATCATCAGAATCAAAAAGATACAAATGTGATGGAAATGTTTGTGTTCTAAGAAATCCAAAGGAAGAAATTTCCAGTACCAAAAGATCATCATCATCCATCAACAGGAACATCAAGCCATCAAAGCGAAACTTTTGGACTTCATCATTTTCTTTGCTTTCTCCAAAAGGGTCTCAAGTTTAGAGAGAGAAGACAGAGATCACTCTTCTGAATCATGGATTTCAAGAAGCTTACATGATCATCAATGAGTTTTGGTTCATTGAGAATATAATGTAAGCCGTTTTTTGTTCAATACTCAAAATTTTTGTTGTTGTTGTTTTATATACGGTGAAAACTCAGGTGAAGTTGACTTTACGTGAAGTTAAAACCTAAGAGCTGTTGGATGAAAATTTAGTCAAATTATCTAACGACTCTCAAATATCAACTTCAGGTGAAGTCGACTTCACCTGAGTTTTCAATATATATATATATATATATATATATATATATATATATATATATATTTATTTATTGTGATCGATAAAGTTGAATATTAATTTTTTGAGGCTACAAACTTGGAAGTGCTTGTTGATTATTTGATATACAAAGTTTCTGCCTATTAACCTAAATGTTTTTACATATTTGACGACGAACACAATAATTTTATAACTCCTTTGAGCTCATCATGAAAATAATTTTAAGTATATGTTAAATAATTGTGTTATAATAAATTTATAATCTTATCGCTTATTAACTCACTTCTCGTGGATACTGTAATTCGTTAATTTCAGACATAATAATAAGTTCTCTTATTTTCTTTATCCAAGTCTAATTTGTGGACTTGAATTTATTTGGTTAAATTTTTAAGAACATAAATGAATGAAGTTCTATTCATTAGAAAAGGTAGTGTCTACCAGTATTTATGTTGTTTATACTCTGTTGCTTTTTAATTTTGGTCATTTGAATCTTAAAAGAAAACATAAATTTGGAGAAAATTATAGTTTTCTTTCAAGACATAATTTTTTTGTATTAAAAAAATAAAAATATAAAGACAAAAGAAAATAGTTTCTTTTATCCCAACCAAATAATGCTTAGGTAACCAAGTTGGGTTGGTCTAGTGGTTAGCTCACTAGTCCGCTTAAGCAAGTGTCGGGGGTTCGAATCTCGCCTTGTGCATGCAGCAACCCATTGGCCAGCGGCAAACCCTTAAATGGAGCTCAGTACCGCGACGGATTAGTCCTTGACCTGCCGGGTTGGGGGATACCGTGGGAAACAAAAAAAAAAAAAAAAAAAAAAAAAAAATAATGCTTAGGTATCACATGAGTCAAGTGTTATTAATATATGAATAGACAGTTGTATAAAAAAATATGAAAAAATCGTTAGTATAAAGTCTTTATAAAAGTAAAATTTTTTCATTAATACAATAGATATATTTTTTTCAAAAAAAAATATTATACTAATTATTTTTCTGTATTTTTTATACAACTATAATACGAATTATTTTTTTATATTTTTTATACAACGGTCATAAGTTAGTTTCATACAATACCCACTAAACTGGCAGTACGGTTTTTTTTTTTCGAAATAAAATAAAAAAATTAATATCTTTTTAAATATTATTTTTAAAATTTAATTTTTTAAATATGATTTTTTTAGAATAAATTTGTCGTACCCGATAAATTTTATAAAAACAATAATGCTAGGGAACCAACTCTATATAAGTCAAGAATCAGCTAACAGATAAATTAGAGGCACCGATGACTTTAATCGGATGTTGCCACTGATAGGCACATGGATGTTCCTTTTTTTTGTAAATTTGATGGTTTTGGATATGATTTCTATGTTTCATGTATTACTCATTATAAAAACATAATTAATTATATGGAACCAACTAATGAATGATCAAAGCATCTGTTCCATGATTCTCTCCTAACACTAGCGTATCTTCAATAATTTAACAAACAAATTAAATTATAAATTAATAAAACTAATTATAATTAATTATGTAGCACTCATTGTGGAAAAGATGGTTGAATCGCGTCTCAGGTGATTTGGACATGTGAGAAGAAGACTGGTAGAACATCAAGTCAGGATGGTGGATGAGATGGAAGATGGACAAAGGGCGAAAGGCAGAGAAAGATCTAAGAAGACCATCCATGATAGAGCATAATACATGTAAACGGTCTTTCTGTAGACATAATACATGACAGAGCACAATAACGTCGTTTGATTCATGTAGCCGACCCCACTTAGTGGAACAAGACTTTATAATTATTGTTATTAGTTGTTCCATATACTTTTCCTTATAAAAATGATAGAATTTGCGAGGTACAACAAACTTATTCTAAATTAAAAAAATTCTATTTAAAGAATTAAAGTTCAAAAATAATGTTTTAAGCTCTTTACGAAACAAATGAATGAGGTTCAGTAACCGTTTGGCGCTCCCTCTGACCAATCAAACTCACTTCGCCGCCATCCGACAAACACTCCGCCATAATGGCCTCGACATTGCCGCCTATGGCTCCGCCATACAGCGCTGTGCCGACCGCCGCCTCCTACGCCAGGGCAAGCAGCTCCACGCGCGCCTCTTCCTGTTCTCCATCACACCCAATAACTTCCTCGGCTCAAAGCTTGTTACGTTCTACGCCAAATGCAACCTCATGCACCATGCACGCAAGGTGTTCGACGAAATACCCAGCAAGAACTCCTTCTCCTGGAACGCAATGCTCATGGGCTACTCATTCAACGGCATGTTCCATAAAACGATAGACCTCTTTTACACCTTTTCTTTTACCCAAACCATGTGCATTGATAATTTCACCATATCGTGCGTTTTGAAGGCGCTTTCTTCGTTGTTTTGTAGCTCAAATTCGGCGAAAGAGGTTCACTGCTTTGTTATTAGAGGCGGTTTGGACAGAGATGTTTTTGTTATGAATGCTTTGGTTACGTGTTACTCGAGGTGCGATCAGATTGTACTTGCGCGGATGGTGTTTGACGGAATGCCGGAGAGAGATACTGTGTCGTGGAACTCAATGATTTCGGGGTATTCGCAAGGAGGGTTCTATGAAGAGTGTAAGAGGCTGTATTTGGAGATGTTGGGTGTGCCAGATACAGCGACCATTGCGAGTGTGATGCAGGCTTGCGGACAGTCTGGGGATCTTGTGTTTGGAATGGAGGTTCACCAAATGGTGAATGACAGTGGAATGGAGATGGACATGTTGCTTTACAATGCTGTGATTGCCATGTATGCTAAATGCGGTAGTTTAGATTATGCTCAAGAATTGTTTGATGAAATGAGTGAGAAGGATGAGGTTACTTATGGCTCAATGATTTCAGGGTACATGGTTTATGGGTTTGTTGACAAAGCCATGGCTGTTTTCAGAGAAATGGCAAGGCCTGCGTTGAGTAATTGGAATGCTGTGATTTCAGGTATGGTTCAGAATAACCAGTATGAAAGGGTATTGGATTTGGTACAAGAAATGCAGGCTTCTGGTTCAAGGCCGAACGCTGTCACGCTTGCTAGCGTTCTTCCATCTTTTTCATACTTCTCAAACCTGCGAGGAGGGAAAGAGGTGCATGCTTATGCTATTAGAAGAAGTTATGTTCAAAATATATATGTTGCAACTGCAATTATTGATACTTATGGAAAGCTAGGGTTTATTCATGGGGCACAGAAGGTTTTTGATCAATCACAAGGTAGGAGCTTAATAATTTGGACCGCAATTATAACAGCTTATGCTGCTCATGGAGATGCTAGTTTGGCGCTTGGCCTCTATGCTCGGATGCTAGATGAAGGAATTAAGCCTGATCCAGTTACAATAACTGCTGTATTGACTGCTTGTGCTCATTCTGGATTAGTAGATGAAGCTTGGGATATCTTCAATTCAATGCCATCAAATTGTGGAATTCAGCCATTGATGGAACAATATGCTTGTATGGTGAGTGTTCTTAGTCGAGCTGGGAAGCTCTCAGAGGCAGCAGATTTCATTTCCAAAATGGAAGTTGAGCCAAGTGCTAAAGTCTGGGGTGCATTGTTACATGGGGCTTCTGTTTATGGTGACGTAGAAATGGGCAAGTTTGTGTGTGATCATTTGTTTGAGATTGAACCAGAAAATACTGGAAATTACATAATTATGGCGAATCTATATTCACGTTATGGGAGATGGGAGGAAGCTGATAATGTCAGGGAAAAACTGAAAGGAATTGGGTTACAGAAGATCCGTGGAAGTAGCTGGATTGAAACAAGTAGAGGACTAATAAGCTTCATTGCGAAGGATGTATCAAATGAAAGATCTGGTGAGATCTATGCATTGCTGGAAGGGTTGCTTGGTTTGATGAGGGAAGAAGGATATGCTCTGCAGGATGAATTAGATTCTGAGACTTCTTTTGGTTAACAATTGAATATTAATTTGTGGTGAAATAGATTAGTGCAGAAACTAAACAGTACTTGTCTACCCAGAAAAAAAAAGTAATGCTTTCCTGAGTTCTCTAGATGAGGATTTACTCTCCTTTCCATGAATTGTTAGTGGAAAATTTATGGCTGCTAAGTACTTCCTGTACACCTCACACCTAAAAAGACGAACAGGGATTAGAATGCTAGAATCACTGAGCACCAGCATAGCTATTTAGTGTACAAAGAGGTTAAAGGTCTTATCTTTGATTCATATATTCATAGTTCTTCACTTAATATTTAAGATTTCATTTATAAAAAAAAAAAAAAAAAGCATTATACTAGCTATCCTTACCTTTCCTCATATTCTATGTACAACTATCATTTACTAGTGTCACACAATACCCACTAAGTTGGAAGTACTAGTAGTGCTACTCATACATTAATAAGTGTTTGGATAAAAGGAAGATTTTAAAGTTACATAGGCATGAATTAATTTAATTTAATTCATTTTTTTTTAATGAATAAAAACCCAGTGTAAATTTTGGAATTTTATATTTTGATGTTTGTAAGTGAAAATGATTCATGCTATGTTTGACTGATGAACGTGTTAATTGACAGAACCTAGATGAATCTACCAGGAATTCATTTCAATTTTCAGTTACATAGAGGAGAGAGGAATAAACGAGAGCCTCTTCAAGTTTCTACAAGCATGGCTCTATGTTAAAGAACATTGAAATCTATTGTCTTGGTTCAAAACCATGGGCTTGTTTATTCATGGCAAGAAGCCCCCTACGCCTTCCTCCTAATCCTCTCTGTTAGAGCATGTATTTTTAAATTGACTCACATAGTGTTCAGTTTTCACTTTTCACAATATGAAATTATAAATTTAAAAACTGTTGAGTTTTGATTATATCTTATTTTTTATTTATAGGCCCTAAAATTTCATAGCGGAATATTTGAGTTAATTATTTACATTGGAGACACTCTACACAAATATAGTTACAGGATTCATTCATCATACTACTAATAATCCCGAGTTAATTTTTTATTTTATTATTTGTTCAAGTTATGAACATTGCATTATAATTTATAAAAAATTCATGGGAACTAATAAGGGAAATTGTTGAAGCATTTTATTAACTTGATAATTTAATCACATGATGTTAATGTTTTGTAATATATGGTATACTAATTCTTAAAATTTAGAATATTGAGAACGGAAATAAAATCAAATTAAAAGGAACATGGTTTACATTTGGAATTTAAAATTGTTCAAAAGATATAAAGTAAGCACCAAATTAAGCATCATTTATTATTAGTAATTAAGATACCAATCATTGGCCTTTTTCAACAATTATTCAAAGCTTGCCAAAAATTTTTTTCAATTGAACCAAGAAGTTATAGTTGGATTGTCCGACTCAAACTGCTCCATATTGATGCTTTGTGATTGCAAAACCTCCAAATTTGGTTCAGCTTCAACATGTTGGATTTGGAGTTTATAGAAAGCAACCTGAGTTTGAATTTTTGCTAGCTCAATTTCTGCATTTTGAATTTGTTCATAGAATGAAGAGATAATGCTAACACATCCATAAACAGGGTCATCAATCCTCCATTTTGCTTCTAAATACAATGCATTTGCAGCTTGTTCTCTTAGATAGGTTGGGACTCCCTGCAATATAGTTTACAAAAATTATTGAAATTATTTGATAGATTATATAAGGATACCCAATAAAGAAAATTGCAAATAACTAGTGGTATAGGTTGAGAAAATTTCTGAGGTCAAAGAATTTTTTAATATAATATATACAATGATAGTAAAATTAAACTAAAGTTTGGTTAAGAATATTTATTAATCTTTTTCATTCAATAAATACATTAAAAATTAATTTTTAATTCTTTAATAATAGGTTTTTCTTTAAAATGTTTTCTAAGCATGACATATTTTTAAAAGGCTCCCCTCAACATTAAGCAACACTCATCAACCAGAATAAAACAAAAAATAACTATAACAAATAATAGTACTCCAATAATAGCTTCTCAATATAACTTTTAGAATAGAATATAATAAAGCATAGAAATTAAATGACTTATTTATAGCATAATATGACATTGTAAACATAAAAAAAAATGTTTTGTATGAAATATATATATTTAAAAATCTAAAGAACTACACTTGTTTATCAAAACAAATCATGTTCTTAATTCAATATTAACTATTTTCATCATTTGCTAACATTAAAATAATAATATTTTGTATTGATACTCACATTAACTATTAAGGTTAAGATAGTGTATAGTATTTTTTTTTTTAAGATAGTATATATTACTAAATATTATATATTATGTTGAGGTAAAATAACCTGAAGCATTCTTCCAACATTACTGCCACCATAGATTTTGTGGACACAAGCAAATTTTTGAGGATCATTGGCAGGAAAATATGGAGAAAAAATACAATCAGAGGGGCATTTTCTTCTTTGATTTTTGCAAGCAGCACATCTTCCAGAAATCATGATATGAAGAGATTTAAGATCTAGGTAAGAAAATCTCTTACCCAAACAAAAGATTTCTTCTTCCCTATATATATATATATATATATATATATATATATATATATATATATATATATTTTTTTTTGTCTTAGTGTGAAGAAGAAAATCTAGACAAAATTTGATGTAATTTACTTTAAGGAAAGGATTTATATACTTTTACCTTAGCTTAGATCATGGTTAGGTTTGTTGTTGATAGTTAGTTAGTTATAATCTTAACGGCTAAAATTTTTAATTGCATTGTATTATGAAGGAAAGTTTTCAAATAAATGAGGTAGAAAAGGAAAGCTTTTATAATGGTTTAATAATATATTGAACAATTGAATATGCACGCTAATAAATAGACCCTAATATATATGGATAGATAATACATTTTTTCAAGTGAGTTCACATTCATATATAGTAGCTCTTATACCAAAGAAGAATTTTTTATTCTTTTGATAATTTAAAATACTATTAACATGTGCATTCACTGGCAGCACATATTTATTCATCATCATCTTTAAAAGAAATGAGAATATAAATTGGATCATCAATCATCGTCTTAATAAAAAAATATACATAAAAGATTTTTAGCTTAAATCTAATATTCTTTTGTCTAGACTCCTAGTAGATGGTGGGAATTATTATTATTATTATTATTATTATTATTATTATTATTATTAAAGAAATTTCCACTTCCCTCTCCTACGAGATGTTAAAATGGCACTCCCCTCCCCTTTATTTTATAAATGTACATTCTCCTTTTTTCTAACTTTTAAAAAACCTCCTCTTTAATCCATTTAAAATATTTTGTATTAACTAATGTTAATTTTGTCCATTTTTTAAAAAAATACCCATTAACAAAATTTTTATTTTTTATCATTAAATTTTGCTTACTAAAATATTTTTTAATAAATTATTCTTTTATTGATTAAATTGTATTTTTAAAAAAATTTAATAATTATATTATTTTTTTCTAAAATATCCTTCAATAATTTTTTAATTATTAAATTATAATTTTA
This sequence comes from Arachis hypogaea, assembly GCF_003086295.3. Lineage (NCBI taxonomy): Eukaryota > Viridiplantae > Streptophyta > Magnoliopsida > Fabales > Fabaceae > Arachis > Arachis hypogaea. The sequence continues at coordinate 2,664,418 of NC_092042.1, read as the reverse complement.
CCAAAACTTTCGTTAACAATTTTTTTATATTTTACTATTAATTTTTGATATCTATATATATTATTTTAACATTAAATAAAATATTTTAGTAAGATTATTTTTTAATATCAATATATATTAATTGTTATACATATTAATAGTGGTACGATTTTTTTATTTAATGTTAAAATAATATATATTGATATTAAAAAATTAATAGTAAATATAAAAATAATTATTAACAAAGTAAAATTACAATTTAATAATTAAAAAATTATTGAAGAGAAAAAATAATTTAATTAATAATTTTTTTGAAAATATTTTAATAAAAATACAATTTAATTAATAAAAGAATAATTTTTTAAAGGATATTTTGGTAAGTAAAATTTAATGATAAAAAAATAAAATTTTTGTTAATGGGTATTTTTTCTTAAAAAATGGATAAAGTTAATATTAGTTAACACAAAAAATTTAAAATAGATTAAAGATGAGGTTTTTTAAAAGTTAGAAGGGAGGAGAATATACATTTATAAAATAAAATGGAGGGAAGTATCATTTTAGCATCTCGCACGAGAGAGGAGTGGAATTTTCTCTTATTATTATTATTATTATTATTATTATTATTATTATTATTATTATTATTATTATTATTATTATTATTATTATTATTATTATTATTATAGGTTTCGAGGAGAGGAAAAACTAATGACATTTGATGCTGTAAACTAACAGATGACAACATTAACAATTTTTCAAATGGTTCATAATTGTTACAAATCTATTATCCATACATATTAGCAAGACTCAAACAAATTAAAAACTTGACGTTATTACATCGCTGCAAGTTGCAAATGTTTATAAAATTAATTTTATTTAAAAAAATATCAACAAGATTATAATCTAAAAAATAGGTAACGTTATTTTTATATACATTTAATTTTAAATGTTATATATATATATTAAAGAAATTTAAGATTTAGGTAAAAAAATCTTTTACCCAGTACAAAAAGTTTCTTCTTCTCAGAGAAGAAGAAAATCTACACAAAATTTGATGTAATTTACTAGAAGGAGAGGATTTTCCCTTGGCTTAGATCATGGTTTGGCTAAATTTTTTAATTGCATTATGTTATGGAAGAAAGTTTTCAAATAAATGAGGTAGAAAAGGAAAGATTTTATGATGGTTTAATAATATATTGAACAATTGAATATGCACAAAAATGGACCCTAATATATGGGTAGATAATACACTTTTTTTGAGTGAGTTCACATTCATATATAGTAGCTCTTAAACCAAGGAGGAATTTTATATTTTTTGATAATTTAAAATACTATTAACATGTGTATTTGCTCATCTACTGTTTCTAGTGTCACACAATATCCACTAAGTTGAGAGTACTAATAATATTCATACATTGGCAAGTGTTTGGACAAAAAGAAGATTTTAAAGCTACATAGGCTTGAATTAATTTAATTTAATTCATTATTAATTATTTTTTCATGAATAAAACTCAATATAGCTCACGAACTAGTAGAATAACGTATTGACTTAATTTGTATGTGAATTTTTGTTGTATATCTTGGTAGCGGAGATTTTGTGGTATGTTGTATTTTACAAAATTTATAATTTATAGTTGATCTTTAATTGACAATATTGAAATAAATTAATTATAAATAAAAAATTACTCTTCTTTTTAAATTGAGATTAATAAGAATAATCTAAAAAAATATCATCATCTTTATTTTATCAACAAAGTGACCACAATTGTCAACTACACTTAATAATTATCGGAAAAGAAAAAAGAAAAAAGAAAGAAAAGTAGTAAAGCAAACAGCAAGTATTAAATTACTTTTTCATCTTAGTCTATGACAATAATAAAAAAATTTTATGGCCCATAAATTCAGCCCAATATAATACATAAATTTAATTACAATTTTTTTTAATAAGAGAAAATTATTATTATTGTCAAAATTAAATTTGTTAATCATACAATGGGATAAATTCAACCACGGCCAAAAAAAAATTTAGAATCTAAATATATTTGATATTAAATAAAATTTAGAGTCTTGTTCATCTTTTAATTATGTAAATCTAATTAAGGAATTTAATGTGTCTAATTCTAACTTTTTTGGCTTGGTCATGTTTCCTTAATTGAAAATAAGGACGCAAACTTTTGACACCAATTCTACATGGACGAAGAGTATCTGAATAAGGAATAAAACGAATAAATGTAGAGTCACACTCATGGTCACAAATTTTCGAGAGCACCATGTATTTGTCATTAGTTAAACCATATGCATAGACGTTCTTCACCATTCAAAACGGTAAAGCCTCTGATCTCAGGGTTCTGTTCCACTAAACCCATTCCTTTCACTCTCACCTTCAAGATTCTTCTCCACGAACTCGATTCATAGTTCGTTAGAATCCAAACTGTAAACACACGCTTTCTCAATCTCACTAAGCAAATAGTTTGATGGCCAGCAACTGCTCCCCATTTAAAAATATTCATATGGCAACTGTCATCATGGGAGCCCCTTCTTGCTTCTTTAGGAACCCTTAATAACTTGGTTTCAACACTTCCATCTTTATCGTCATTTGTGATTTCATAAGACATGATATAAGGCCTAAAATGAGTGCTATCTTTAGCAAGATAACTGAAGCAATCCGAGATGAAGTGAATGGCGCCATTGCAAATCACATGCATGTTAAATTTCAAATCCCTAGATCTAGCAAAAAAACGGTTCTTCCTTAAGTTCCAAGCACCTTGTTTATAACTATAAACATGGCAATCAAAATGTGAACTCCATTCTTCATTGTCAAAAAGAATCAACCTGTAATCCTCAGAGTCGCATTCCAGCATCATGGACAAACTATGAAGATTCCCTCGCTGCTGCAAGTGGTTGGGGAGGGGAATGTGTAAAAGGTAACAAGTTACTGGATTGATGATAAACAATTCTGTTCGATGAAGACAAAAGAGTAAACTATTGCTTGAGCTTAGAATTTTGAGCCGCGAGCTTGCGATGAATTGTAGCATGTTTTCAGGGATGCCGAAGGAGAGTTCTCCCGGCAAATGATGCAACTCGACGTAGTCGTTGTGATTCAGAATGTTATCTCTTTGAATGAAGAAGCATGAAAGACGATCTTTTTTCAATGAGTTTTTTGCTTATTTTGCTACAAAGTATGGAGTTTTTGGAAGTTCTGAAAAGAGTTTTGAAGAAAATTTGAGTTTGTGGATTGCTTTTGCAGGTAACCAAGATAAAAAAAATAGTTTTCTAATTGATTGAACAATGAGGGAGAGAGAGGCTGTGAGAGGTGAGTACTCTAGGGGAGGGAGTACGTTAGGAATACAGTCAACAGCAAAGGATACCAGAATTTGGAATAGGGATACATATCATCGCTTGGAAAATTCTTCGTTCTCTGTATTCGTGGACAACCTACCGGATGATATCTCTAGGAGAGAATTACATCACTTGTTTTGTTGGACAGGAAGAATTAACGACATATATCTTGCCCGGAAACGAAAGAGTGGATCGATTTACCTGTTTGCTTTTGTTCGTTACACGACAAAAGGGGGCGCCCTCAAGGCGATTGCAGAAATGAACCACTGGAGATTACGGGGAAAGGTAATTACCGTTGGAGAAGCGAAGTATAGAAGACAATCTCAAGCGATGGGTGGATCAGTGAGGAAGGAAATCGTACGTAAGAATGGAGGCGTAGCAGGGGCGTCTTATCATGGGAACGGGGTTGCGGCTGACAAATCCTTTGGGGAACAGCCAGTGCGAGAACATCAGACTGCCACAAAGGGGAGTGGACATATGAAAAGAATTGATGTGCCAATAGTTGAACCAAATATGGCATGGTTGGCGAGGAGTTTAGTGGGACAAACATTGCACCCAGTGGACCTCTGCTCAGTGAAGAGGGTGGTCTCTAAAAATATACCTCAAATTGTGGATGTCCGGGAGATCGGGGCGTGCAAAGTCCTGTTAATATTTGATACTGTGCAGCATGCGGAGGGTGTGTTTACGTTCAAGATGGATACTTTGCTGCAAGTCTTTCATAGGATCTCGCGTTGGGAGGAATCGGAACGTTGTACTACTCGACGAACGTGGCTGGAGTGCTACGGAATTCCTTTGCATGCATAGTCGCCGGAAACGTTCAAGAAAATAGGAGGGCAGTGGGGCAATGTGCTTCAGTGTGATGTAATTACTGGGGAAAAAGCCTCCTTCACAGTGGGAAGGATTCAAGTTGAGACGGGGGTGTTCGATGCAATCAGTGAATGGATGCAAATTGTTGTTGGGAAGACAGCATTTGGGATTTTTGTGAAGGAGGTAGACTACCAGGAGGATGCTGCGGTCAGTATGGAGAGAAGCAGAAGTGGCTATGATGAGAATGCAGCTTCTAGCGCCGCTGGCACGGCCCTGGAAAAGGGGGTGGGTAACTGGGATCCGGCGACAGATTTGGTTTCCGACATGCTTACAGAGGCTGCGCAAGGAGAGGGCAGAATAGTAACTTCTGATGTCTTTTTGAATGATGTGAACGTTGAGTATTTGAATTTCAAAAAAGATACGGTTGTACCAGATTCAGATAGTACCAAGGAAGGTGGAGTAGCAGATTCTAAGGGGTGTGAGGTGGTTCATGAGGGGGAGTCGGAGAATACGGTTACGCAGGTTTGTGGAGGTGTGAGAGGAGATCATGTGGAATGGGCTGGTACTTATGGTATGTATGACGAGGCCCATCAGGTGTGTTACAAGGCTGGGGCGTGTGTGGGTTATTGTAGAGGGGTGGGCTGGTCTTCAGTTGGCCCAATAGCAAATCAGGGGGTAGATGGGAGGTTGACTGTGTACGAAACACGCCTGCAAAGGGAGCCAGCTGTTGGGCTGGGCCAGGCTAGTCTACTGCAGGCAACGGTCCATGGACCTCTCTCCATTGGGGGCAAGGCCGGGTCGGGTAGTCTTATGATCTGGCAGGTCCCACGAGATCTGGGTGATGCGGCGCAAATGGTAGGTTTGCGAGAGAGGTTGGGGTGCCAAGAGGAGGGGGAACTTGAGGAGGGAGAGGTGAGGCACACAGCTAGGGGCTCGTTGGAGGATAGGATCCAGGTTTTGGAAGAGAAGGTGGAGGGAGTAGGGCCGACTGAGGAGGCTGGTGTTGAGTTGGATTGTGGCGGTGTAGCACATGAGGGGACGAGGGTGGGGGAAGCAAATCGCCGGCAGATACAAGGGGCGCAGCACGGTGGTGGTGAGACCGGTCTCCACGATGATGGTTCCCAAACGAGTCTAAGCCGAAAAACGAGGAAGGGTGAAACCTCAGAAGCTAAAGGCAACACAGAGGGAGACATACTGGGGGTGGCTGCTAAAAGCGACGCCTGGGGGGTGGAGCAGGGAATGAGCTGGGCCCAGGTGGTCATGTAGAAGGGGAGGAGTACAAGGGGACGCAGGGAGTACAGAGCCAGGAAAACCAAGCAACCTGGGCACTGGCTGTGGAATCGGGAGCGGTTTTATACGATGAGGAAGAAGACATTATGGCAATTTTACAAGCACAAAATGAGAAAATAGCGGCAAAGAGAAGGCTAGCGAAGCAGAAGGAAAAGGCGAGAAGGAGTCGGCCAAAAAATAAACAAAAGGTGAGCAAAACTTTATTTAAATGATTGTGGGCAGTTGGAATATTAGGGGGTGGAGGGGGGACGGTAAAATGAGCATGCTGAAGTCTTTGAAAAGTAAATATAAATTGAACATGTTGGGGTTGGTTGAAACAAAAAAAGAAGTGATTACTAAATATGAGGTTGCAAGGCTTTGGGGATCTAGTAATGCTGGTTGGGATTTTGTGGAAGCTGTAGGAACAGCGGGGGGTCTGTTATTAATTTGGGATGATGGAGTGTTTCAAGTCCGTCACAGATATAAAGGTGAGAGGTGGCTGTGTATTGAAGGCATCTTAACAAGGACAAACTTTTACTGTGCTTTTTGTTTGGTGTACGGGGCGCATGGGAGGGAGGCAAAGAGGGGGGTGTGGGAGGAACTGAGTTATGTGGCAGGGCTGTGTCAGGTTCCGTTCTATTTTATGGGGGATTTTAATGAAATTTTACAAGTTGAGGAGCGTAAAGGAGTTACTAGCTTGCCGGCATCATCGGAAGAGTTTAAGGGATGGGTGCATGACATGCAGTTGATTGATTTGCCTCTTACGGATAGGAAGTTTACATGGTTTAGGGGGCGGTCTTGTAGTTGGATTGATAGAGTGATGGTGACTATTGAATGGACTGAGCAGTTTCTGGATATTAGGATAAAGGGTGGCCCAAGGGGGCTATCCGATCACTGTCCATTGATATTGGACGGGACAAGATTCGGAGGGGCACCTCGACCGTTCAGAAGTCTGGATTCCTGGTTTACGCATGAGGGGTTTCTGAGAATGGTGAAGGATGAATGGCAAAGCCTCGGAGAAGCGCAGTTCACGTGCAAACTGAGGGCTTTAACAGAACCATTGCGGAAATGGCACAAGGAGAACTTCAGGGACATGGATAAGAGACTTATGAGGTTTGAGGAGGAGCTTACCAGGCTAGACAATTTAGTCAGTGATGGAATTTATGATGGTACAACAGAGGCTCGACGGAAGGCGCTTGTAAGCTTTTGTTCAAAATGGTACATTAGAAAGGAATTGCACTGGAAACAGATGTCTCGATCTAAGCATGCTGCAAACATGGATAAGAATACCAGATACTTTCATAACATTGCCTCAGCCAGAAGACGGAATAACAGGATCGACGCACTAATGATACATGGAAGACTTGTGCGGAATCAGGCGAGAATAAAAGGTGCGATTCGAGGATTCTATAAGGAGTTATATAGACAAGAATATGTTCCGAGGATTGGAATCAGGGATGGCTTAGTAAAGTGTATCCATAGGGCTGAGGCTGAAGCTTTAGAAGCAATGCCAACGGAGGAGGAAATCAAGGAGGCTGTGTGGGACTGCGAATCTTCCAAGGCCCCAGGGAGTGATGGGTATAACATGAACTTCATAAAGAAATGCTGGGAGGACATTGGGCGGGATTTCATTGCTGCGGTATTGGGGTTCTTTCAAAGTGCGAAGATGCCAACAGATGCCAATGTCACTTGGGTGACACTAGCTCCAAAGTTTGAAGGTGCAAAGGAGGTGAAGGATTTTCGGCCAATTAGTATGGTGGGGTGTGTGTATAAAGTGATTTCGAAGGTGTTGGTGAGAAGAATGCGAGCTGTGATGTCGGGGTTGGTCGGAGAGACTCAGACTGCGTTTGTTAAAGGAAGGAAAATTCATGATGGCGCCCTCATAGCCTGCGAGACGGTTCATTGGTTGAAGACCCGGAAAAAGACAGCAGCCATTATCAAACTGGATTTTCAAAAGGCCTATGACAGAGTGCGATGGAGTTTTGTTGACATTGTGCTCCAGAAAATGGGCTTTGGCCAAAGATGGAGGAGTTGGGTGAAGGAGGGTGTTACTACGGCTACCATGGCAGTCTTGGTGAATGGGTCACCGTCTAAGCCATTCAAGATGGAGAGGGGACTAAGACAAGGGGACCCGCTCTCTCCACTGCTGTTCGTTTTAGTGGTTGATGTTTTGCATCGGATGTTGGGGGAAGCTGTCAGGAACGGACGCATTGCTCCACTGCTGGTAGGGGGAGATCATATTGAACTGTCACACTTACAGTTTGCGGATGACACTATCTTGTTCTGTCCGCCGGAGACTGAAACAATTGTCAACTATAAGAGACTGTTGCGGTGCTTTGAGTTGATGTCGGGGCTGAGCATCAATTTTGAAAAATCAAATCTGATATCGGTGAACTGTGAGCAAAGATGGATTGATCAGGCATGTGGAATACTGGGATGCCAGCAAGCTGCTCTACCGGTAAGATACTTGGGAATTTCTTTAGGTGCAAATCCGCGGCTAGTAAAGACTTGGAAACCAATCATTGATAAGGTGGAACAGAAGCTTAGCTTGTGGAAAGCGAAGGTGTTGAATAAATCAGGGAAGCTGGTCCTTATCAAGTCGGTACTGAATAGTCTTCCCATATATTATCTTAGTCTGTACAAGATGCCGAAAGCCGTGGCAGACAAGCTGATCACTCTACAACGGAACTTTATGTGGTGCAAGGAGAATGGTAACTCTGGTATACCTATGGTTAAGTGGGAGCTAGTACATGCTCCAAAAAAGGTGGGGGGCTTGGGGGTTGGTGATGCAATGCTAAGGAACACAGCGCTCCTGTTTAAGTGGTGGTGGCGGTTTTCAAAGGAGGATTGCCCGCTGTGGAAGAAGATTATTTGTTCGTGTAACAAGTTGAACCCGAATGTAATGTTGGCAACTCAGCCTTTACAAGTAAAAGGAGGGTCTTGGAGGGACATCTGTCAGCTGAATATAAAAGAACCGCGGATTCGGGATAAAATGGTAAGTGGACTGGCAATGGAAATAGGCAATGGTATGCAAACCCGATTTTGGGAAGATAACTGGATTCAAGAGGGTGTTCTCAAAGGGAGTTATCCGAGACTATACTCTATCTCAAGCCAGCAAGGACTTCTAATTGGGGACTGTGGCTTTTGGGATGGGCTTGATTGGATTTGGAATTTCCAATGGAGAAGGGAGTTGTTCCAATGGGAGCTAGAACTTGTCAATCAGCTGCATGAGAGGTTAAGGCCAGTGAGGTTGTCATCAGGTCGGGAGGACAGCGTGGTGTGGAAGTTTGACAATAAAGGTGTTTTCTCTACTCGTTCTGTGATACAGGCTATACAAGCGGAGACTCTTTCGGCTGAAATAACGAGTTATAGTTTCACGAGCTCCGTTTGGAAAGGTTTTGTTCCTCCGAGGATTGAGCTATTTGGGTGGTTTGTGCTAGTTGATCGAGTTAACACCAAGGAGCGGCTGGGTAAAATAGGAGTCAACATTCTGGGGGATAGTTTGTGTGTAATGTGTACTAAGGAATTAGAATCTGGTGCATTTATTCCTTAGGTGTGAGGTAGCTTGGCAGGTGTGGTGTAAGTGGTTGAGGTCACTAGGTAGAGAGTGGGTGATCCCTGGAACCATTAGGGAAATGTTTGAAAGCTGGCATGGCTTGCATAATAGACAATAAGGGCAGCAGATGTGGATGACAGTGTTCTTTGCAGTTATTTGGAACATCTGGTTGGAACGGAATGCACGAATCTTTAATAATACAAGAGCAAGCCTGGAGGTAATCCACACAAAGACGGTGATGAGCTATACAGAATGGCGTGGTGGTGATTCTGGGGGAGGCTGTTGATAGGTCTGGGGTGTTAGGTGTTGGTTTGGTTGGTAGCTCGTTGTGTGTCTTCTTCTTTATTTTATGCTCCACTTTAATGTGTTGAGCTTTCTATGTTTCAAAAAAAAAATATAGAGCATTGTTCTATGAAAGATAAAAGCAAATAAAGATAAGATAAGAACAACTAAAGATAAGATAAAGATAAGATAATAAATACTAAAATTGTAATTGAATTTATGTATTCTGTTGGATTAAATTTGTGGGTCACAAAACTTTTTTATTATTGTCATGGACTAAAATGAAAGAGTAATTTAATAGCAAGATATATATTTTGAGCTAAGACAAATTAAAAGGCTTTATTTCCTGAGCCTTTTAAAAAATGTACCAACAAAAAATGTTAGACACATGAGTTTTAATTTTTTTTCTCATTTAGTATTCGGATAATTTAAACTCTATTCGAATGGTACACCTGATTATAATAAATAAGTCGATCTGTTTAATCAAATCAAAATTATTTATCACTAAGATCAATCTCATTGTGACACGAACTTTTATTTTTGTAATTAATGTACACTTTCTTAGTTTTGGCTAAACTACTAGGACCACTATTGGTTTCTCAAATTAATAATGCTCTATGCAAAATTGGATTTAGATATATATGTATATATAGTGCAGCTTTTTAAGGCCATATTATTATATAGTACTGCATTCTGAAAGTTATGATTTAAAGATCTAGCGTAGATAACAGTGTCTTGTTAGTAATAAATTAAAAATGTCATATATAAATATATGAAAAAATATATATTAAAAAGTAATTATTAAATCAGTTATTATATATTTATTTATAATCATCAATTTAGAATAGAATAATCAAAGATAAGACATATAATCAAATTTATTTATAATTGATTTTTAATGTACCCAGAAACATGATCGATAACTTTCGGTAAAGTACAGCTTGATATGTTGGTTGATTCCATATTTCCATTATGCTTAGAAATTTCTAATTAAATAGGAATATGTAAAAGCATAATATATAAGTGGGAGCAACATGGTGGGGTGGCAATGGTGCAGCGAATCCGAATCACAGACCTTTTTTTTTTGGCATTGGACTCATCAAAAAGTGGGTTGAAGCTTGCTTTCAATAGTGAAATTGCATTATTATGTGTGAAAAATTGAAATTTCTATACAGTTTCTTTCTATAGCTTTAAAAAATGAAATATATATATTAATTCGCCCCACTAATAGTAGATTGAAAATGAGGTAATATTTTTTATATATAGAATATAGGTGGTGTTAATTATTTGTGCTGATGAATGAAATCTTAGCTTGTCATATAATTTTGATGTGACTTTGAAGGTTAATTTATCATCATCAGCCACATAAGATCATATCACCTTCATGTTACTATTTCATAAATCATGATAACTAATAAAATATATAAAATATAATTATCTGTGGGTTTAGTTCTGGAGAGTGCTTTAATTTGTTCCACTTTCAATCAAATCTCTCTTTTCATTATTTTATTTTCTTCTTTTCACACTTAAACGTGTACCCTTTATCTAATTTTGGAATATATATAATAACTAATCAACTCTATTTTGCTCCACACACATAAAAAATCCAAGATGAGTTATGGTACTAGAGTTTTGATTTTCATTTTCCTTGTTATTAGATGTGGATTTTCAAAGGGTGAACAAACGGTGGTTCCAGCAGTTTATGTGTTTGGAGACTCACTTGTTGATGTTGGCAACAACAATTACTTGAGAATCTCTGTTGCAAGAGCTGATCACCCTTACTATGGAATTGATTTTCCAACTCATAAACCCAATGGCAGATTCAGCAATGGCAAGAATGCTGCTGATTTCATTTGTAAGTATATATAGTAGTCATCTTCTATGATTCCATTACTGTTAGCTTTACAATCATTTGTTGATTACACACATATGGGATTTATATATATAAAAAGGGACACCAACATGGGATTTAGATGTAGAAGACGTCAAACTTAAGGAAACTATATTATTAAGGTTTCTTATTAGCCCCTTAGACCAATAAATTCTATATACTGTTCCAAGTTCCAACTCTTATGCCATTTTGACTTCAAGCTAATATTGAAAATTGTTATATTTTAGTTATACATTGCTTGTAGATAGATTTTTATTTTTATTGCCATAATAGTTTAATAGTATTTGGTTGATATGGATGGGTGGCAGCTGAGAAATTGGGATTGGCAACTTCGCCACCTTACCTGTCCCTAACTGCAAAATCAAATGCCAACAAAAACAATGTGTCCTTGGATGGTGTTAGCTTTGCATCCTCAGGTGCTGGAATATTCAATGGCACAGATGAACGTTTTGTAAGTTCCATTTTTCATTTCTCCACTATTATTTTATTTTGGCCAACATTTTATTTTTCTACCAAAATGGGTATAGGGAAAAAGATTGGATTAAAAATGCGGTGAGCGTGGATCGAACACGCGACCTTCAGATCTTCAGTCTGACGCTCTCCCAACTGAGCTATCCCCGCAAGTTGTAATGGATTTTGCTATGCACAATTTTATTTGCAGAGACAGGCAATACCGTTGACAAAGCAAGTGACTTACTACTCAGTTGTGTATGAGGATATGAAACGAGAAGCAGGAGATGCTGCTCTACAAAAGCGCCTCTCAAAATCAATTTTCGCAGTGGTGATTGGCAGCAATGATCTCTTCGGCTACTTACAATCATCAAATCTTCGTAAGAAAATCACTCCACAGCAGTATTTGGATTCCATGGTTTTCTCACTCAAAGTACAACTACAGGTTAGTCAAGCTAATATATACGGTATAATAATCACTTTTACAGTGCCTAGTTATCTTGTTAACTTTCTTTTTATCTATTTCTGGCAGCGATTATACAATCTTGGTGCTCGTAAATTTGAGATAGCTGGCATTGGGGCACTTGGATGTACTCCTGTATTTAGGGTCAGGAACAAAACGGAGTGCATTACAGATGGCAATTATTGGCCAATTAAATATAACGAAGGCCTTCAATCCATGCTTAAGGAATGGCAATTTGAGAATAGGGACATTACTTACTCCTTCTTTGACACTTATGCTGCTCATATGGACCTCATTCAGAATCCAGCTTTCTATGGTACTATTAATTATCATATGATATTCTCTCCTATGCATATCATTTTTGGTGTTTTAGATTGTTATACGTAACGATCATGATAAACTTTTTTTTCTCCTTTAAGGATTTAGAGAGATCAAAGCTGCTTGTTGTGGATTCGGGGAACTGAATGCAAGGGGTCTTTGCTTACCACTGTCAAATCTTTGTTCCAATAGACAAGACCACATCTTCTGGGATTTGTTCCATCCTACAGAGGCAGCTAATCGTATCTTTGTCGACAAAATGTTTGATGGTTCTTCAAAGTACACGTCTCCTATTAACATGAGACAGCTAGTTGCAGCCTGAAGTTAATTTTCGCCAATAATTTGTCTGGTTGGACAACATTCTTTTGTTCAATTCGTTGTCAATGGGGCAATGAAGATGACAGAAATAAGAGAAAACAGAACCGGATTCGTTACAAGGTTAGAAGTTAGAACACCACTATACTTGACCAATCTATTATCTTAGTTAACCTAATGGTAGATGGAGAAACTACCAACTAGACTTTGATCATGAATTAAGAGATAGAGAAAATACATCATCAAAAAATTGGTTTAAATCGCCTTTGTCAATATCGAATTCCAACAACTTCTCTATGGCATTCTGCATCAAAGTCCAGAAACATAAACATGTCTAAATGCTGAGGACAAGGAAACACTAAGCAAATGTCATGTTCAAAATGTTATCCCTGTAATTTTTGACTCTGGAAATTTAAATGATACCTTGTACTGATGATCTCGTGCCGTGATGTTATCATTGCATAGACGCTCAACACACTTGTTATTTGCAACAGCATCCAACACAACTGCAGCTCTTTTTATAATTTCATGTGGCACACCTGCATGAGCAATGTAGTTTGCGTCAGAATATAGAAAGTTGAAAAAAATATATTTAGATCATAGCATAATTTCACCTGCAAGCAGTGCACAGTGCAGTCCTGGATGATACACCAAAATCCCACGTTATTTTCATTAGTTTTTCAACAGACATTATATTACTAAAGCAAAAGAATACCGTAGCTATGATGCGCATGTCCTGGAACAAGCCTGCATACAAATATCATAATAGCAAGGCTGAAAACTCCTTAGAAAACAGAATTACTTCAATTTTTACTTAGTAATTTCAATAACCAATACTCACAAGAAAACCATTATAATTGATTGAATCAAATATTATCATTTAGTGCAGATTATTCTAACTGAAACATATGCATGCTCAAGTGTTTATATTTTGGTGTTCAGTGTGCCGTCTCCAGAGGACAAAGAGATTGCATTTATTAGGTTTAGTAAACATGCATGTTAGCAAAATTTATCTGTTAATTTGGTTGGCATAAGTGATCATATGATGGTTAATGTAATTCTTAGCATACTGAATGGCAGAATTAAGAAAAAGATACCTATATAAAAATACAATGTCTTCAAGACATGTGGAATTATCGTCGGGCTTCAGTATACTCATTGTATGAAAGCTAATCTGCTGAGACTGAAACAATTCAAAGATATTATGTTCACAATGACTCAGCTGAAACCTTGAAAACTTAAACTCCACTATGATGCACAAGCAATAACCTTGGTCAAAGAATGCCCTTGCAACAAATCCATGAGATGAGTGCATATGAAGACCTGCAAAAATCACAACAAATGAGCCATTGGAGTCTCCCATGAGGAAATCCTCAGTTACAGAAAGAGAACAAACAATTAATTGCCATATATTCATTTAACCAGTTTTGTATAAATTTGAAATGCAATTTGACTCGTAGAGTTTCAGGTAACATTCCTCAATGTCATTTCTGAAATTGTTCTCACTAAGTAATATGTCTTTCTTTTTAAGAGACAAGTAAATTTGAATTATTAAAAATTAAGCTGAACTGCGTATTACAAATACTGCAAGTTCAATTTGGCTTCAAGCAAAGAGGTGAAGGTAAACCATAATGAAGTGCTTTAACCTTTGGTGGTTCATCATACGTTACAAAGTGATTTATGGTCCCAGCTAGCAGACCAATGCCATCTGAAACGGGATCAAAAACATTTATGGCCAAAACGAGCATGTGCAACAAATTCTGCGATCCACATATTTGTGAAATTAGATGCTTCATAAACACTGGAGATACTGACCTTCTGTGAGAGTCCCTTTTCCAAATTCATCTACCAGACATAGAGATCGTGAAGTAGCATGCCTGCAGGTTTTCCTCAAAATTAAAACAAAAACTAGTGTTATTTTAGTACACTACACTATATTCTCCTGGAACCCTTGATCCATTTTGTTGTCTTGATAAAATCATACTGAAGAACATCTGTGATTATGAAATGAATGGCTCATCATTCAAAGGTCAGATGCAAGGAGAAAAGATACCCTTTCTGCTTAGGGCCATGGCTAGATCAACGCATTGGCCTTACTCTAATCAAGTTTTTCTCGGTATACCTTAGCATCATTCCTATTTGATGAAGATCAATCATGAATGTTGATTGTTCTGCTGTCATCAGCCTGCTTCCCGTTGCACAAAATATTCTGCAGCATTGTAAAGATAAGAATGTAATAACTAGGATCAACAGATAAAATTGTTCCTCCTTTCACCTAAATTAAAGTCCTCCTTCTAGAGTGCTCTCTTTTGAAAAATATTAAAACCACTTAATTTTCTAAAAAATTATGTAAAATGACAAAGCTAATCGAATTTTGTTATACTAGATATATGTAAGATATTTTTTCCTTTAATTTTTTAATATATATTAACGACTGATAATTGATGAACATAGCAACACCCATCATAGTCGATATAAGCAAAGCCAGGATGTAGATGCTGTCTCAGACTTAGGTTATAAGAAATTCATACCTATCAGTCAGACCCACTGTTGCTGCATCTGCTGGCACGAAACTACCAATGTGGGATAGAAAAACAATTAAAGCCACCTGCTTTATATAGATACTCTTTCCAGAAAAATTAGGACCGGTGATGATATTAATTCTTCCTGATGTAAAGAACAAATGAATGTGGGTTAAACAATCAATTTGGTGAAACCAGGTTTATTGGACATAATATAGGCGATGATAATTATGTATGTCTACATCAGTTTACCATCACGAAGAATCTTGGTGTCATTAGGAATAAAAGTATCGACAGTCATTTCCTGCAGAACATGCCTACAAAAAGAATAAAGTTTCACCATCAATCATCTTAATAGTCATCCATTTTGGAGAGGTTCTTTTGAAGGCGGATTGTTTGAACCTTCCATTTTTTATATCGAGTAAGTTCTCTTCAGTCAACAAAGGCCTGATATAGTTGTTCTGCCGAGCAACCAATGCCATAGACAGAAAGCTGAAATAAAAATAATCAGGCAATAAAGTCAAGGAAAGTGACAAGGCACTATTGGCTTTGATTTATGTAACTAATTTCATTTAGTGGTCAAGACTTAGTTGTTATTAGAAATAAAAGTTAATCCCCAGTCATTATACAAGCAATTTTCTTTTACCAGTCCAGTTCAGCTGCAAATGTTGCCACCTTTGTCAAGTGGCTTGAGAACAGAACTATATGTGAAAACAAGTCTCTTGTGATCGCCCTCTCCATATCTTGAAAGATACAAATTAGAAATGAGATTTGCACCAGAGACCAAATATAACTACCCCAAAAATGAAAAACATCATGGAAATATGAAGTATATGATTTTAATACCTAAAATTTTATGATAGATATCTCCTAGAAGATTGTCCAGTTCTCTTGTTTTTGGTGTACGATAAAAGTATCTTTTTGTCTCTGCATCTGCGTCACAAAACTATATTTGAAATTAACGTTGTCCAAATAGAACATATCAGTTACATAAATTTGTTTACCGGGTGCAAACACATCAACATACTGTGTATTCCCAATCCACAAGCTTCTCCAGAGTGGTTTCTTCAAGTTTTTCTTCAAAGATACACATCAAATATCCTATATTGAACACAATTTTACAGTAACAAACAATAATCAAAGCTAAATTAAATTTCAATCACTAGTACAGGAGAATCTCCATCACAAAATATATTTAATTCTACATCAAATATAGCCACATCAAATCTGAAAAACTACAGGTGAAATTAGCCGTTAGACTGTGATTGGCGACTTTAAAGCATTAACATTTATTAGCTCTGTTCACTTTCTTTTACCATGATGCCCACAACTTTGGCTGCGGAATAGGTGAATTGGGTACTCTCTTTATAAAAAAGGATAAAACCAAAGGCAGGTTTTAGCAGGATTTGAACTCAAGACCCTGAAGAACTTAAAGACAAAACGACATGTACTAAGTGACCCATTGGACCATTACTTGCTTCTTAAGGATACAAATATAATGAATAAAATCAAAATACCTATCTGCTGTATGTAAACTATACAAGGAATAGGCTTGTCCTTGAATATAACAGGAAATTGTGCCAATTCTAATGATGAAACCTGCAAAAATATGTACCATGTTCATGATGAAGAAAAAATATAAATACTTGTTTTAACAAATTAAAGAATGCACCATAGCAACCTGTTGGAGAAATTCTGGCAGTTCCTCATATATTTGCCTCAACTCATCCAACTGCCCAAAAAAAAATGGAAACAAATTTATATCAAGTTCTAAAATTAAAATCTGACCACATAGAAACAAAGTTTAACCGTGAATGAAGAAGATTGCAGAATGGAATTATCTTGGATATCGATTTCTATGGATTAAGTCTTCTGTTAAAATCTTATCTAGTTACTAAATTAGATGAAACATGAAATTGAATTGGATGATCATATTACCTAAATTCTTTATATTGCTACTTAGTTGAAGAAAAGAACAAGTAAATTGGCTTTAACCTCATCACAGAAACCTTCTTTCACTATTGTTGCATATCCCTTCTCTTTAGTTCTGTTTACGTCAATAACACCAATTACCTGCAAAATACACTGCTTGTTAAAACTGGAATGCAAGTGAAGGAATACTCATCAAATTAAACAAGCCACCCCATTGCATTCACTTTTAGTTCTGATGAAACAGATGCCTCTCCATTCTGTATTCTCTGTCATGTAAAATGAGGTTCCATTTAAACATGCATCATTTTAGAAAACGAGTCATATTCTGCTGAGAATATGTAAACGCAGTGTTGAATATCGGAGTCCTTTGTTCAAAACAAAGTTAAAAAAATTAAACAGTAATTTATCCAAAATAAACAGAGATGTGAACAGTAAAATGCCATCTTTCATGTCCTGTGTGCATTTTCTTTTTTATAATTAGTAGGAAAGGAAACAAATAGAACCTACCAGCTCATAGACATAAGCAAGTTCCGTTGATATGGATGAACTTGCCTGCAATAATGTTACACCCAAAAGGTTATTTAGGCAAAGCCGCAAAGGACCCATGTAATTGCATTTCAAAAGAACAAAATATTTACCTTTTCAACAATATCCAGATTCAAGTATTTAAGTTCTTCTCGAAGACCTTCTGAAATCCCAACTTCAAATATCTTTCCCAAATGCAACAGCGCACAAATACTCTAAAAGATAAAGTGAACATTTAAAAGAAAATGCAAAAACTACAAAAGTGATGATCAAGGCATATTTCCACAATGATAGACATTTTTGAACAGCACAGGAAAATCGACTACTTTGTTCGAGCATAATAAGAACCTATGATGAAATACAATGGAGAGAGTCACGTAAATATAAATACAGAAGTCCAAAATATTGATTTCTTTTAACACAGAAGTAAAAAATAATACAAACAAGACAAGGAAGCAATACTAGAAAGCATTCTCTATTCATTTACCTTGAGAAGAGCTGTCCAATCAGAGCTGGTGCATATGGAGCTCGGAGAGTCAAATTTCTTCACTCATTGAAATTGAATATTCTAAAGTATTAGTATACCGAAACATCACATTTGAGGAATGAAAAGATGGATAAAACTTGGAAATTATATCGCAATTTATGACACTACCAAACAGCAATACTTATACACGTCATGGTCCAGCAAAGGAAAGAGAAACATCATGCTTATGGTACTTTCAAAGGAAAGAGAAATAACATGCTTCTAAAACTTATACAGTTCATTTCCACAGGGAAAGAAGATCTTGTAATTAACAAAAATTAAATGATCATATACTATAATCTATGAAAGAGGAGCTTCAAGAATAAACCATCTGAGAGTATAGTCAGGCTAGTACAAACCTATAAGGAGAAAAAGGAAATAAGATTTTTATTTTTTATTTATAAGAGAGCAACTTCATACCTTTAGCAAGTAGGGAATATCCTTCACAGATTTCAGGGTGTCACGTAAAGAAACGACCAATTCTTCTGAGCATAGAAAGAAAGATACCTATTTCCCGTCAAAGAAAATCAGCAACTTTCACTAACCAAATGAAGACATGTGATATTTGACTAAATAGCTATATCACCTATAAAAGGAAGAAAAAACAAGTAGAAATTTCTTCCACACTTAAGCCTATAATTCTGCTGATTATTATAATATAATTAGAACACATATACTGAGCTATAATTGGATACAGAATTTAAACGGTAGTTCAGAACTTCAAGATCAAGTATAGGCCTCATGAACCAGTTTCTGAAATGAGAAGATAGAAAAGAAATGTTACCAAAAGTTCTTAATTCCGAGTGATATACATGTTGTCAATCTCATTAATACTCCTTACCTCAAAAGACGTCTACCCATTGGAGTCACACACTGCATACAGAACAAAGGATTTGTCATTTCAGAAGAAACTGCTTCACTGAATTGAATTATAACAAATCCGTCAAACCTTATTCATCATTCCAAATACTGAAAACCTGCAACTAAGACATTTTGTTTCAGATATTTACATAATCTTCATTCAAAGTATAATATTTAAGAGTGAATATAATTACCCTTCTTTTGGTCTACCAATGCCCATGTGGCTAGGGTGCTTGTCCATTTGGAATATTTGTAAGGCTTCATGTGCTGCTACATCAAGTTTGAGAAACTTATGTCTGTATCTCTATTTTAAAGGAGGACATAATTTGAACTTGACATCATTCCCTTAAACGTAATATATATATATATATATATATATATATATATATATATATATATATATATATATATATATATATATATATATATATATATAAAAGAGAGAGAGTTGAATAAAGAAAAGGATACAATGAAATTTCTGCTACAGAATCTACTGTAATTGATGTGTTTCCAGATTCCATTTGCTCAAGAGTATCTACAATTCTTTCATTCTCTAATATTGCAAGAAGACCACCGCTAGCACGAACTTGTACTTCACTTCCCATGTCCATCATAGAACTCAACTGAAAGGGACAATAGTAAAAAAGAAGGGTGGCATTAGATATAAAGTTGTTCATGTTTATTATTCTAATAACTGGATACAGCGATGTCTCCCATAACAGACCAAATGCAAGCAACAAATTCACAAATAAAGCTTTGAATTAATGATCTAAGTGCATGCACTTAAAAGGCGACCATCCAAGGATCCTTGAACGATCCATTATTATGATAGCATGAAATAAAGATGCAAATGACTAACATCAATCATTTTCAAACTTACATAATAAACCCTCTCCTTTTCATTTAATCCTTCATCCATTCCCACCACTCGCAGGTAAATTAATCTGTAAAATCAGGAAATGGACCAAGCAATAGAGCTTTATCAAATTTTCATATCCAAAATACCATGGAATAAACAATATCTATGCAAATCAATGCCTATCAGTAAATATTTATATTATTGACAAGCACAATGGAAAAATATAAGGTGAAAACTCAGGTGCAATCAACTTCACATGAAGTTAATAGCTGAGAGCAGTTAAATAATTTAACTTATTTGACTAAATTTTCATCTAACTGCTCACGGTTATCAACTTCACATGAAGTTGACTGCACCTGAGTTTCCAAGTTTCTCATTAAGATCACAGCAGTATCAATACCTATGCCATGCTTGCTCATAACTGAATATTGAGCTTTTAACAAGCTTTACTTGAGGAGCCTCGGCTGCTTCATCTGCATCACTTCAATAGGTAAAAGGTATCCTAGAAACTAGTCTTTCATAAGTCAACTGCATGATGTGCATTTTACCACTTCGTTGCAGAGCAGATAAGAAGGATTCCTCACATTTAGAGCTTGTATAAATGATTACAGGGTTTGCTTGATATTTCACTGCACAAATAATTGAAGCCAAGAGATATTCATACACTACAATTTATACCAATAAAAGAAACCACTCAACCTCAAATCAAAACGGGTATATTAAGTGCAACAATGGAGCTTTTAGCGTAAAGATAACTCATCCATGACCCTGACAAGGAATATAGAAACTAAAACTAAACTTTAATATAACAAGAAAGAAAACATACCCATATCAATTACTGGATAAAGCTTGTCACCATCATCCCATACTTCAAGCACATAAAGTTGGCGAACACTGGAATCATAGTAAGAAACTCCTATTCTGGAATGAATGATTACGAAATCATCACAAGGTTTGAATTCAGGCACAAGTTTCCATTTCAAGAAGTAAGAAAAATCCTGGTGAATACGATTACGAGTAACAGGACAAGAGCAAGAACATTCAGCAACATATAACGTTTATAATCAATCATCTAACGGCTTTCTCCCAAAACATTAGCACATTGTGCATTATTTTTAATTTCCAATGTCTCTAAAATATTTTTCCACACAATTCAAGATGGCCTTCCTACTATAGTTCATTGCACAATTAAATTTCTAAGGCAAGACTAACTTTAGTTTTGCTTCTTTTACACAGAACAGTTTTAAGCAAGATTTGCAATATTGAGCTATTAAACAAGTTTACCTGTGACCGTGTAAGATGCAAGCCATGTAAACCTGCATTTTAACCGCAAAACCAGAATACTTGTCATTTCTTCAAAACTGTTTCGCAAAAATCCATTGCTACAATTAACAGTAATTTTAAAATTAAAGCTCATCAAAGTGTTATATTTCAGATCAACGATTTGAGTAAGAGCGCGATCTACAAAAAACAACTAATTATTAATCTCAGCAAATAATAGCGCCATTCAAGTTTTTCAGCTAAATTAAATGGAAACGAAATAGCAGAAGTAGAAAAAAAACTAGTGATTCGTTCAAAATTTTGTTTCATTTTCTCTGCGATCAACGAAACAGTGAAAATCGAAGAAGAGAGACACCTGAGGAACGGCTTCAACGTCCTCCACGTCGTTGTCGTCCATTTTGGCGCGCAATCTCGTTCGCGTTCTGCATTACCCGCAAAGCGAGCTGCGATTTTGATTTTTGAGTATAAAAAATTGTAAAATTACGCGGCTTTTTTTTACTATAAAAAATTAAAAACAAGTATCCTAACGAGTATGGGCTTTTTGAAGAAAGGGCCTTTTATAATCTTTTAGGCGAGAATCTTGGGCTTATTCCTTTAGTAATTGGCTCATAGGACCAAAACCTAAAAATATAGAAAGTATAATCCTTCATCGGTTAATTTAACTTAATTTGAAACAAAGTTGAGTTGATCTAGTGGTTAGTACTAGTCCGCTTAAGTAAGTGTCGGGATTTGAATCCTACCTTGTACATGCAGCAACCCATAGTAGATCCGTGTATTACAAATGAATGGTAGTATTTGGTAATTTTCTCAAATATCATTGTACTAATAATTTACTAGACGAATTATAAATAAAGGACACTCTTTTTTTTTTGTGTTTAGCATTTCACAAAATTCTCTATCATATCAAAAAAATTAGCTTAGTCGGGAGAAGATTTGAGTCTTGTGAATATTATTACATTAAAAGTTTGATTAATTCGCATTTAATAAAATATACTTATACCAATGAGTAATAACTCAAATAACATAATCTCTCCATACTCAATTAAGAGGTTGTGGGTTCGAATCTCTTATTTTTAGTAAAAAATAAAATAAAATGTACTTATAATTTTTGTTTTTATTGTATGGTGGTGCAAATAATCTCCTTATTTTACTTGCATCGTAATTATCATCTTTTCCAACAAGCTGCTCCACTTGGAAGCACACTACGAGCTGGTTCGAATCCTGATACTACAAGATATTTTGGATTTATTTGAGTCTAATAATCATAAATAAAAGTATATTATATTCAAAAGAGGTCAAACTAAAATTAAATCAATAAGTCAACTCCGTTGATATACATGACTACAACTTTGTCATAAAGTAATTAACTTAATTAACGTAATTAATTAATTAATTAACGTAACATCAAAGTGCATGGGAGTTATGGATAGTGATGCAGAGAAAGAAAGTGACAGAACCGGCGCGAATTTGAAGAAACGAATTTAACGCCGGCCATCTTCTTCTTCTTCTTCTTCTTCTAGCTATATATATGGCTGGTTCAGTAGCAATTGAGAAGGAGCGTGGGGTTAACGTGCGCACCTTCGGCGCGTGATAATATACGATAATGGAGGCACCACCAACCTTTGTGTATAGAGCGAGAATGGCGTTTCATTCCGCAGCTGCAAAAGCGGAGCGGATTCTCAGCGACTTCAAATTCGATCAAGGTTAGTTCTTCTCTCGCCACACACAATTTTAGCAAATCTTTCTTTTGTCTTAATTTTCTTTTCCGCTATTTTTAATTTCATTTACTATTATTTTTATTTTTCAGATTTTTACCTATTTTTGTGTAAGAGAATAGAAAATTAAGAGAATTGCATTGACTCAATTTGTTTATAGGAGAAGATCAAGAGAACAGCTTCACTAAGAATCTGGAATTTGAAATTGAATCTCCTCACAAGGTGAATCGCCATTACACTGTTTATTGTTCTGCTTTCTGGAATTTGTTTATTATCATTATCATTATCATGTAATTTGAAGTTTTGAACTAGTACTATACAAACTTTTTTTTTTTTTTTTTACTTTTGTTGTATATTTGAGTTTGATCATTATTATTCAGAGAAAATTGGAAAATGTTGAATTTTGTATTGGCATGGTGCAGCAGCTTTGCAGTGAGTTGAATAATATAAAGGGGAGGGAATCACCTCGTATAGGAAGGAAGAAGGATTGGAAAGAGAGATTCAAGAATATTCGAATTGGGAGAAAAGAATTTGAAGATAAAGTTGGGGATGCAAACATGGCAATTCCATTTTATGATGAAAATTTGTACATCCTGAATATGAAGAATGATCTTGAGGCCAAGGTGAAAAAGTAATTTAAAAAAATAAAATATAATATAATCCAGAATGCATGATGTGGTTGTCATGAGTTAGTAATGTTTACTTATTTATTATGAATCATATGTTTAAGGACACAACTGAGGTCTCTTTGACATTTCCAATTTAATTACACATTGATTTCTTTTATAATATATGACTGGAATTTTTTACATAGGCTGCAGAAGCAATTCCCTTGGTTGAAAGCTTAACTTCTGATACAAAAGATCCAATTCCTAAGTCATCTGTGCTGAAGCAACTGGCTATAGCTTTTGAGTAAGTTGTACTTACTTGCTGCAATTCTTTTACCTTTTTATTGCCCCTTTTTTCCTGAGTCTTCCCAGGAGATGCTCAAAGACCAATGATTGCTGCATCCTATTGCTCAAAGTTGGCACTCTCAATTGTTCACTGCAATTTTCTTTTTCAATATAACAAGATTATCATTTCTATCATGACAAAGATTTTCAGCTTAACGATATGACTAGCCTCTTCATTAAAATTTTTGTGAACATTTTAATAGGGCTGGAAGCACAACAAAGTCATTGAAAGATTTTACAGCTTCGCCAGTAAGTTCACCAGCCTTGAGTTTCTCAGCAGTGAAGGCTTTAGTGATGCGGGAAAAGGAAGACAAACTTACCTCTGAGTTTAGTGGCGATGAGAGAGTTGTGAATTTGATTAAAGCTCTGTTTGATCAGGGTATGTTGCATTACTAAACTTACAACATTTTTCTCTTTTACTCATTGTTCAGTGATGGTCTTTTACTCTCAATATAATATTTGCAATATATCCACAGAGGGAGATTTTCTCAGTCGAAAGATTGACTCCAATCCAGGGGAAACTTCCATAACATCTTTGTGGGGAGACATTCATGGTGCTCCTCCTGAAAGCTTTGTTGTTAAGCTAGCTGAAATCATTGGAAACTTCAAGTCCATTCGAAAAATGGTTCTTTTCTGGTTCAGGGTTGTTGCTGAAGTATGTTTAACTCATTTTGATATCATTAACCCTTTGTTATCAACCCAACCCAATATATTTAACATATCTATTAAGTAACTGTTAGTTATAAAGTGAATATCTTTTTAGTAAAATGCATCATTATTGGTAGAACTATATCTTTATTCTCTCTTAGGATAAATTGAGATCTACTTGTCCTTGAAAAAAGAAAGAAATCTTTGAAGCACTTCTGGTTTCAAACTTCTAACTAGAACTGAAGTAATATTCAGTATTGCCACTGCTTTATTTTGTTTCTTAATTACCAGCTGAAAATATAATATTTTGGTTTCATCTTCTTACTAATGCAGCTCAGAAAACATTGGTCTGAGGATCAATATTTACCTGGAGTGCCTCCGGATGATATTCCAGACCTGAAGGCATGTCTTCTGTATCAACAACTTCAAGTAATTAACTGTTGCATCTCTCGGAGAAGGCTCCGTGTTATTGCCACTGAGACTCTGGATTCTATGATGATGGAAGCTAGTTCAAACATAAAAGAACCAATCAATTCTGAAGTCAGAAGTCCCTCAAGTCCTGTTCTATATGCTAGAGTGAACACTGGGGATCTTGTTCTGCGACTTGGTGCAGTTCGACCAGCTAGAGATCTGACATTGTTGGAAACAGGCGAGCCTGTTTACTGTCCTGCTACCCAGGTTTGATAGATTTTTCATTTGTGCCATATAATATGATTAATACTCAAACTTACTCAAGAACTTTGTGTCTCTTTAATGTAGGAAGGGCCTTTGCTTACAGAAGATCTAATCAGAGAAACAGAGGAGTTTGTACTGCGGACAGGGAGGTATGTTCCCTAAATCAGATAGATTTGTATGATATTCAGCTTCAGTAAATTATGAATCCATTTTCTCATTTCATTTATGTGTGAATTATGTGCATGTGTACGTCATGGAAATGAGAGATAGTTCACATTTCTTGATAATTTTCCTTACCATTTATGTTCAGTGTTGGTGTTGGGTGTTCTCAACTCCTCTCCGACATGCAGGCTTTCAAGGTCAAGCTCTCCCTTGAAGGGAACTTTAAATTATTCTGCATGCTTCTGACTAATCTGAATGTTCTTAATGTACTTATCAACATTTCTTCTGTTGGTTACCATATTTTAGGCTGCAAATCCTGGATGTATTTTGGAGGATTTTGTAAGGTGGTACTCTCCTCCGGACTGGACACAAACTAAGGCAACTGCTGAGGATAGTGATGTTTTTGACGCTGGTGAATCACTTGATGGCAGAGGTTGCCTAAGTCGACGAATGCAAAAAGAAGGTGTACTAATGATCCTTTACATTGTATATTGCTACTTAAAATCAGCTGAAATGTGGTTGCTTGGTCTTTGTCTATACCGACATAAAATCATCACTTGATAAATTTGTTTAATACTATGCTTGGCACAAAAATATCTTGTTCACTGTATCCGGACACCAATTATGGGGAACCTTTTCCTGGATTCTTATAAATTTTATCATCATTTATATATTCATTATGGATCTAATTTCCGTGGAGGACATACTTTGATGCCTTGTGAGGAAGATATGCAGAATCCATACTGTATGGCGTAGATGGATGGTTGAACTATAATAGTAAGCTGTTCTGTTTTGGATTTAAAATGTCTGATGGCAGAACCGCAGAACTTGTTTAATAAATTCGTTGCTGGCCCAATGATGTTAGCATAGATATTAAGGTTTCATTCAGATATCTACCTTCCTTGAGGAAACCATCGAGTTGAGAATGTTGACATCGTAGTCTCAACCTTTATGACATTGTTATAAGATATATGATCCCTAAATTAAATGCCTTTTTCTAAACTGAATGCCTAAATTAAAAATGTCTGGAAAAACAAATTCAGAAAAGTGAGTCTCGCCAGTGTGGTGGTCTTAGTTTTGTTATAACATGTGAAAATTGGAGAAAAGATGGGCACTTGTGTTCTCTTGGTATCTGATCAGAAAACTTCTCTGAATTCCATTACTTTGTTGATGACAGGTAATTTGTGGCGTGAATTATGGGAAACATCCAAACCAGTCCCAGCTGTCAAGCAGGCACCCCTCTTTGATGAAGAATTGGCGGTGTAAGTCCAAATAATAGTTTTTGGGTTTATATTTTCCACTTAAATCCAATCACTTGAATGTCCTTTTACATTTTGCTGCAGGGAGGGCATCCTCAATGCATTTGAAAAGATCCATACTTTTGAGTTTTTTAGACAGCTATTTGTTTCTCTAGTAAGTTTTATTCTATATTTCAATTATTATTATCGCAACTGTTATGTTTCTCTAGTATAAATTTTAGGCATCTGTCATCACATCCCTGATGAATTTGCCATGCTCAAGTCTCAGCATATATCCTTGTTAGTTGTTATTTTCGATGTAGTAGACTGGAATTCACGAAGTGTAAATTTAGAGCTAAATATTTTGACTGTAATGTAGATCATAGGAAAGAAATTATTGAGTGTATCCATAGGTCCATCCATAGAGCCTATCTTGAACTCTAATATAGGTCTTCGGGTTATCTATGGTGGTTGTTGACAAAACTTCAGGTAGCACAGGTGTACTCTTATGTTTGATTATTTCATATCCTTTAAAAGGAAATAGAGTGTATTGGCCAAAATATTGCTCAAATTATGAATCACAATATGCACTCTTCTTGATTGAGGTTCTGCTTGTTCTCTCTTCTTTCTATAAGTTGTCTAGATTTCTCTAATAGCTTACTTATTCTCTATTCATCAACAGTTATACCATTTCTTGCCTTTCTAATATTTATCAACTCTTTTTGAAAGACATATGTCTAATCTTTGATCTGCTTATACAGCTTGGTTTAGGCATTGCGAATGCAGAACGTATGCTATCCAGTAACGGTGACTTCTCAAAGTTATTCTATGAGTGCAAGGAGTACATAGTTTCCACATGTCAAAGCAGCAAATTGAGTGAGCACATTGATGACCTTGTCCAGGTGGGTACTTTTAGAATAAGTGACTAATTATCATTAAACTAGCACCTCAAAACCTCCTCAGGAATCTCAAGTAGTGATTTATTGATGAACAAAAATGAAATGGTCAATATGACAATATGTAACCCAGCAGAAAACACCCTTGCTTTGTAATGTATGCAACTATGGGTCTGATCAGCCTGTTTGATTTCTTTTTTCCTTTTCTTTATTTTCTATTTTCAAGATTTTGCGAAGAGAAAAAGTGAAAACAATAAAGTTGCGTTTTTTGTTTTCATTTCTTTGTTTCGCATTTTCCTACAGCAGGAAATCAAAACTGAATTGAAGCAGAGCTTATAGTCTAATTCATTCACTATATAAGGTTATGAATCTGAGTGCATGATGGTAGTTTTTATTGCAACTATATGATAGCTATATTTGTCTCAAGAATGTATCAATCATATCCCCGTGTAGGTGTATCAAACAGTGGAGACAATGTTACTGAATCCTGAGGAAGCATTGAAAATGATGAAGCAGCCAGAAGAATCAGCTGTAGATGAACCAAAGAGCCGTCTTGCGAGGATTAGGCTTATCTTTAATGGCAAAGATAAACTGTTGAGGAGTCCTGTAACCAAAGATCAGATGAATTCTGAGGAAAAGCCAAAACAATCTTTCTCAAGTTTCTTTGAAGGCAAGTCATTGCTGTTTTCAAAGAAGTTACATAGTCCTCCATCTGGATGCCAATCGCCTGCTATCAAATCTTCGTCTCTCGACACAAATAACAGCTTCGCCGCGCCAGCACTTACTTAGGATAAGCATGCTACAACACCTTTTTTGGTTCTCACATTCTATAGCAGATAAATGTAAATTTTCTTTGTTCTTCTCCAAATACTTTACTGTTGAACTTTGTAGCAACTTAATATGAATGCCTTCTACATGTTTCATCAATATGAAGCTTTTGGCATCTTAGTTTTTTATCACAATAATGATTTATTTATTTTTTTCATCATGCATGGTATTATTGTTATATTGCATTTATATCTTCAACTTTCTGGTCTTCACTGTGCTTATTTAAATATTTAGGATAACCAACATCATTTTTTGGGTATTCATATTCGATAGCAAATAATGCCAAGTGTTACTTTAACCCTTCTCCAGTTCTCCTTCCTCAACATCTTTTTAAAAAAATTACTATATATTTAATTATCAATTTCAAATGTTTAAGTTACAAATTCAAAGAACTAGATCATTATAATTCATTAATAGACTATGTTCTTGCAGGATTCAACTTGCTTGCTTCCTGGTTTAGGTGTTACCATCATAGTATCATACCATGTTCGGAATATAATTTTTTTTTTTTCTCACGATATCCTCCAACCCGACAGGGCGACAGGCCAAACACTAATTCGCCGTGGGAGTCGCCGCTGGCCAATGGATTGCTGCTGTGTGCACAAAGTAAGATTCGAACTCCCGACACTTACTTAAGTGGGCCAGTGAACTAACCATAAAATTATTATTATTATTTAGCTGCAAGTCTGCAACTATTTTTTTATCTCCACATTAACGAAAAATGTTTACATATTAGACTCTCTTTTTTAAATTATTATTATTATTATTATTTGCTTTTACTCTCTCTCTCCCCTCCAAAACTCAAAACAAAGTAATAGTCTCGTACACAAATTTAAATTTTAAAAAGCTTCTTAAGTAAATTATTTCTATAAAGAAAATTACTTATCGATGTTTGATTTGCTAAATAACAAGTGAATAAATAACCAAATTGGGTTCATCTAGTGATTAGTTCATTAGTGAGCTTAAACAAGTGTTGGAAATTCGAATCCTGCCTTATGTATGTAGTAACTCATTGGTCAGCAACAAACTCTTAAATAAAGTTCAGTACTACATCAGATTAGTCTTTAGTCTATCGAATCAGAAAATACCGTGATAAATTAAAAAAAATAATAAGTGAATAAATGCTACTCTTTTATTATTATTATTATTATTATTATTATTATTATTATTATTATTATTATTATTATTATTATTATTATTATTATTATTATTATTATTATTATTATTATTATTATTATTCGTAGATAGTGAGACTAAATAATTTCTAAGGAGATATTTGAAGAAAGATACCAAATTTGTAAAAAGTAATATATACTTACTCTTGGTTAAAAATTATTCCAATTTCAATTTATATTATTTTTTTGGGAAAATGACACTCCCCTCTCCTGAGAGATACTAAAATGATACTCCCCTCCCCTCTGTTTGTAAAATGTACAGTTTAATCCATTTAGTTAAAAATCTTAACAGAATATTTCATTTAAAAAAATTAAATATTTTATTCAATAAAATTAATATTCTAATTTACCATACTATCCCTTTATATTTATTTACTAACTAAACTCAATTTCTGAGTTAGGATTCCAATTCCCTCACAATCGCGTTCCAGCGCTATTTCTCTTTCAATCTCTTAAATTTTCTTTGGTTGTCTCTGCCATCGCTACCTAGGTGCTGCCATTGCTGCATAGCTTTGTGTAATCATCGCCGTTATTATCAATTCAAGTAATAATGTTTGACATCCTTTTCTCAAACTCAACTAATTTACAAAAAAAATTCATATCATTGGCAATTCTGGATATATCCCTAAACCCTTCATTTTTGCTATCCCTAAATCCTTTTCTTCGTCGTTTCTGTTATAGTTATTCATTATTAATTATGCCAAAAAATTTTTCATATTAGGAAAATGTCTACCAATATTAAAGCTATATCTAGTGTTAATGAGTACGATGGAACTGAACCCCCTATTGAACAATTATTTACCGATAGTGATGAAGAATACGATGTTAAGAAGGATCAATGCGTAGAGAGTTATTTGGATGATGAGGAGTGGAACGAGGATGACTACACTTCAGAGGAAGAAAGTGAAGTAGAAGTTAACATAGAGAATGAAAAGATTTGATGTTGAAGATAATGAAAAAATTAGTCTAGAAAAGTTTATGATATTTGTTGACGTACATAAGTTCAGGAGTGTATTAAGAGATTACATAATTCAAGAGAATTTTGATATAATAAGAGTGAAAAATGAGAAAGCAAGAGTGACTGCCATTTGTTCTGAAGGTTGTATTAACGAAAATTTTGGTAAAATCACAATTTAATAATTAAAAAATTATTGAAGGGTATATTAGAAAAAATAATTTAATTATTAATTTTTTAAAAATATTTTAGTAAAAATATAATTTAATCAATAAAAAAATAATTTATTAAAGGGTATTTTAGTAAGCAAAATTTAATGACAAAAAAATAAAATTTTTTACTAAAGGATATTTTTGTAAAAATAATTTTGTTTTTCAAAAAAAAATGAATAAAATTAACATTAGTTAACACAAAATTTAAAATGGATTAAAGAGGGTTTTTTTAAAGGTTATAGGAGAGGGGAATGTATATTTTATAAATAGAGGGGAGGGGAGTGTCATTTTAACATCTCTCCAAGAAGGGAAATGGCATTTTCTCTATTTTTTTTGGTGACTTATATATATATACACTAAACAAAATATTATGTGTATATTAAAAATAAATCATTATATATTTTGTGTATAAATATATGTATTATTTTATAAAATTTTAATATGTATATATATATATTATATTTTAATATATGACTAATTTTTAGTAAAATATATAATATAAATTGATAAAATAATATATTTCGAGAATATATACTTGACTCTTGGCTTCATAGACCGGCAAAGTGACCATATGCATGTTTGAATTGGGATCCTTGATTACCATTATAATAATTATAATTACTATATAAGGCAAAGATTCCCTTTAATTAAATCAAAATAATTAACTATAAAATAGACAAATAAAACAATTGATTTAACTAAACGTTTTGTCCAAAGAACATCAACTTTTGAAATAACATAACAATTATGAATTATCTTACCAAATATGTAGTTTGTTATGATGAGAATTATAAATAAATAAATAATTGTAAATAAATAATAACCCCACAAAATTATCTTAATTTCTATGTAAAATAGTAGTATAATATTTTTTCTACAATATTATGCATGACTCTTGGCTTTCTATACTAGCCATGTGGCTAACCATTTAAATTTGATCGATTGTACATTGTTATTGAATATGGTTTTATGCTTTCTCAACCTATATATAAACCTGAAAATATATCATATCATTCATTCTCTCTATTCTAAGTAGTACCATTCTCTCTTTTTCTTTTTCTTTTTTTTTCAATTGCTTTACCAATATCAGAATTACTCCTATGATGACTAGCTTGAAGACATATATTTCCTTTGTTCTTCTTTTCGCTTTTGTTCTATCTTCTCATGTCTTGACCCATGAATTACTTCACGGTAAAATTTCTCATTAATTCTTTTATCCAAACAAATACAAAGAGTATGATTTTTATGTATATCGGTGATTTCACCTTTAATGTCAAAATAATCTAGGGTTTATGGCTTAGCTTGTAAGTTGTTATTCTGTGTAGCAGTGGATTTTACTATTTTATCGTTAACTAAAATAACTTTCAAGATTTACACAACCATGAAACAATTTGAATTTGCATTATTGTAAGTATAATCAAATATATTACATATAACCAAAGTTGGTTGATGTAGTTGTTAGCTTATTAGTCAAGCATCGGATTCGAATTTTACTTTATCTATATAGTAATTCATTATTTAAATCTGTAACAAATCAGTTGTTGGTATGTTGGATTAAAAAATATTATAAAAAAACAAAATATATATATATATATTACATATACAAAAAAAATATGAATACATATATAGTGTTTATAATTTTTTTAAGGTAAAGTATATTTTTTGTTCTTAAAGTTTGACAAAAATTTTAAAAATATCCCTAAGTTTTATTTTGTATCAATTTTGTTTCAGAAGTTTTCGATTTACATCAAATATACCCCTAACAGATAATTTTTCAAAAAATTTAAGACCAATACAATAACAATTTCATAAGAATAACCCTCAACACAAGCAAATCAAACATAATTTTCATGTATTATTATTAGATTAGTATTAAATTTTTTAAAAATTTAGCCGTAGAAAGTATATTTGATGCAAATAAAAAATTTTTGGGACAAAATTGAAATAAAATAAAACTTAGGGATATTTTTAAAACTTTTGCCAAATTTTAGGGACAAAAAATATACTTTAATTACCCATTTTTTTATTATACTTTTGTAAGAAAAATTTATTATTTTATTATGTCAAATTTAATTATTATACTCTGATAAGATTTATTATTTCATTGTTAATTGTTTTGTTAAATATATAAAATAATATAAATAAATATATATTACGACTAATTTAGTTTCTATTTTTTTTTAAGTATATATAATATAATGTATGTATCTTTTAAGAAACTTTTTTTTTTGTTGTTTGCTATTTAGGGGACATGAATGATGAGAAAAGTGATCCGTTAAAAGATTTGACAAGTGATTCATCTGTGGGTTACAAACCAAATGGGCAATGGGGTATTACTATTGGGCCTGAGCCCAATGAGGAGTTTGATGATGAGGACTTCAGTTCCGGCGAATATAACAGTGGTCATCGTTATGGGCGTTATGGTGGCCGTGGTGGTTCGGGGAGGTATAATAATTATCCGAGAGGCGGCCGCCGCGGGGGCAGTGATTATGATGACGGTTCAGATGATGATGATGATTATAGTCGTCACCAAAGTGATTATAATCATCGGCGTTACAGAAGATATTCCATTGAATCAGTTCATCCTCAATCTTTAAATTCGCAAAATTCAGGTAAGATAATTATTTTTTGAAAATAACTCTAAACGGCATGTGATAATTATCCAGGGGTGGCAACACAGCGAGTAGGGGCGGATTTTTGTTTTATCCGATCCTGTCCGGTGTACAACAACTCGCATAAAATTCGTAAACGTTGAATCCTAATCTGCGGATACCCGCTCCTATAATTATTAAAATTCAATAAATAAAATTAAATTTCAAGATTTATATAACTATCATCGTATACATAACATAAATTAAAGTAAAAATTTATATATGATACAATATTATTAATTATTTTACATATATTAAACATATTATATATTAAAATTATATGGTGAATGTTATCCAACCCCCTCTAAAATAACATGTAAGTTACCCTTCATTATGTGTCATATTGTAATTGGTCCTTATCTTAACTATAGTTGGATTATTTTATAATTTATTATTCTTAAAATATCAAAGTTTCACTCCCGTCAATTGAAGCACACATTCCACTTCTCCATTTTTTGTTCATCACTTCATCACTTAGATTTGGTCCTTCCAAGCACCGTTGCGTTCGTGACAAGAAGCACCAACGTCATCACCATCTACTGCCTTTCCACACAACCTCCATTTCTTTAGTGCATCATCCCTTAGTCACGTCATTGAATTCCGTCGCCCATAACTTGTCCTTCGCAGTATAGCCAGCGCTTCTTTTTGCCATTCACTGCTTATCCTGGTTAATTTTAGTTATTAAATTTTTTTATTAAAAAAATATATCTTTGTTTAATTACGGAATATATATTTATATGTAAAATATAATATAATAAAATAAATCTATTCAAAATATTTAAAAGTATAATTAAAATTATGAACATACAAATATAATAATAAAATTTGTACTCCAAACAAATAAACATATTTTTTTATCATACATATATTATTTAAAAAATAAATATATTATTAAAATTAATAACAGAAATTTAAAATAATAAAATTTAACTTTTTTACCGTATTTTTTATAGTATTTTTATTTTTTTAATTTTTAATTTATTAGTACTTTATTATTTAATTAAAAATTAAACAAATTATTTTTATGAAAAATTATTTTTTGTATTATATTAGAGAAGAGACCAATATAACAGTTTAAAAAATAAATTGTATAAATATTTAAGAGATAAATATGAAATACATATCTAAAATAAATAAAACAGACAAAATGGGAGTACTATTGAGAAATGGAGAATTATTTTTGTCTGTTTTATTTATTTTAGACATGTATTTCATATTTATCTCTTAAATATCTATTTATATAATTTACTTTTGTATTTAAAAATTTTAATATTATCTATTTTTTATTTAAAAATTATTTTTACATTATTTTTTAGACTGTTATATTGGTCTCTTGTTTAAAATAATACAAAAAATAATTTATCATGAAGATAATTTATTTAATCATTAATTAAATAATAAAGTACGAATAAATTAAAAATTAAAAGAATAAAAATACTATAAAAAATACTTGTAAGAAAGTTAGATTTTATCATTTTAAACTTGTGTTATTAATTTTAACAATTTATTATTTTTTAAAACAATTTATGTACAATAAAAAATATATTTTTTCTGATTTTAATTATACTTTTAAGTACTCTAAATAGAGTTATTATATTATATTTTACATATGAATATATGTTCTATCGTGTAATTAAATAAAGATTTATTTTAATAAAAAAATTTAATAACCAAACTAAACATTACTTAGGTATGTATTTTATATTTATCTCTTAAATATTTATACAATTTATTTTTTAAACTGTTATATTAGTCTCTTCTCTAATATAATATAAAAAATAATTTTTCATAAAAATAATTTGTTTAATTATTAATTAAATAATAAAATGCTAATAAATTAAAAATTAAAAAATAAAAATACTATAAAAAATACGGTAAAAAAGTTGAATTTTATCATTTTAAATTTCTGTTATTAATTTTAATAATATATTTATTTTTAAATAATATATGTATGATAAAAAAAATATGTTTATTTTTTTGGAGTACAAATTTTATTATTATATTTGTATGTTCATGATTTTAATTATATTTTTAAATACTTTGAATAGATTTATTTTATTATATTATATTTTACATATAAATATATGTTCCATCACGTAATTAAATAAAGATATATTTTTTTAATAAAAAAATTTAATAACCAAATTAACCATTAATTATGTGGGTAAGCAGTAATTCACGCTAAAAAGAGACACTGGTTATACTATAATGGGAAGAGAGGTTGTGTGGAAGGGGCATAGCGATGACGTTAGCGCTTCTTGTCACGAACGCAACGGTGCTTGGAAGGACCAAATCTAGGTGATGAAGTGATAAATAAAGAATGGATGAGTGGGATGTGTTTCAATTAACGGTAGTGGAGTTTTGATATTTTAAGAATAATAAATTATAAAATAACCTAACTATGGTTAAGATAAGGACCAATTATAATGTGACACATAATGAAGGGTAACTTACATGTTATTTTAGAGAGGGTTGGGTAGCATTTACCAAATTATATATATTATATATATAGCGGGGTGGCCGGGTGGGTATTACTTAAACCCAACCCGCTCCATCCTTCCCAAGAACCCGCTTTAGGGGTGGGATAGGTACTAGCGGATTTGAATGGTATTGTCATCCCTACAATTATCTCAAAAAACAACTAGATTCTTAAAAAAATACCTTTTTTGGTTTTTTTTTGTGACTTATGATATTTTTTGCTATTATCGACTCTGGTCTTTATTTTTATGGGACTGATTAGTCTCTATGTCAATGTTTTTCTAGCACAAAGTCTAATTAGTTCCATAAAAATAAAAATCGGGGACTAACAAGAGTATTTTTTTTGTTTGAAAATTTTGTAGTCCTTTTAAAATAATTGTTGGAGTCGGATTATGGTGAGAATTCCCGTACAATTATCTTTAAGAATTATTAAATAATAATTTAGTCAAATATATTAAATAATTTAATAAATTTTAACTATAAATTTCATATAAATGGAGAATATAGTTAAATAACCGTATAAAAATGTTATTTGATTTAAATTAAACTCATTTATGTGGCAACAATTTCGTTACATGTCTATATTTGAGCTTTTTAACTTTAACTTTGATCATAAAAAAAAATTGTAGAAATGATGATGAAGAACTACTACGACTTGGATGGAAATAAAATTAAGCATCGCAAAACGATTAGACCTTCAAAATTTGATTATGGGAGTAGCACCACAGATGAGGACGGTGTTAAAAAAGGTTATGAAGAAGTTGGTAAGAAGCCACTGAATTAATTCAAATAATGAACTATATATGAACTATAGTCAATATATATGTCTATGGCATATATTTAATATTATGATGGTATCTAGCTATATTCTCAATAATATACCATGGATTATGGAGCAGCAAAGCCTAGCTTGTGGAATTTGCATGTATTTCTTAATTATGTGTCTTATCTTGTTCTGTTACAAGCATTGTAATAAGTTCGTTCATGAAACTTATCGTTTGTATTTGAATTCTGAAATGAGTATTATAATGTTATTATTAAAACTATATTTTTTATTATTAATATTAGGTTACTTAATTTCGTTGCCAAATAATTGAAGTAGGGATAGATCTTGACAAGGCTAATTCATTCGGATACCTACCTCTTCATTGAGCAAGTCATTAGTTTTCTTTTTAAGTTTTTGACATATTAGTATTTCCATCGTCAAGGCATTAATTTATATTAAAATTTAATTAATAAAAATTTTAATTTTAATACATTTTTAGTACAAAAAGTAAATAGTTTTATAAAAAATATATATATCTAATTATGCAATATTACGTCAACAAAATATAACTATTGAAATGACTAAGTAAAATATTTTACATCATCAATGTATAACATTAGGCTTAGTTAATAATTAACAATGATATATGACACTAATTAATCATCGAATATAAACTAAAAAATACAAAAGAATGAACATTCATCAATAGTCACATATTTCTTAATTTGTGACTTCTTTATTAGTCATTATCTTCGTCTTTGTCTTCATCTTTATTTGTTTCATCGAATCCAAAATACTTCGTGATCAATTCCGGCACCAAAAAATTTGTAATCAAATAAAATGATAGAAGGAGAACACTGAAATATAAACAAAACTTAAGTTCAATTCCTTGTAATTGTTTAATGCCAGAACATAAAAAAAAAAATAATGTAAAAATAAACTCTTAAAAATTTATGTTTCGCACAGATTCATCTCTAAAAAAAACTTAGAATAAATATGGATAAATTAGTTCAAATTACGATATTAAATCTTAATATCTTGGTATATATATTTTTTTAATAATTAATCTATCCAAAATATAAATTTTAAATATTTATTTATCATTTTATTTTAAAAGAATATTCTTAAAATTTTATTATGTAGCTAACTAGCTATTCATTATTGGTTATCCACTATTGAATAAAGGTTTAATTATTCTATTGGTCTGTATAGTTTCGCAAAATTTTTAATTAGGTCTATATATTATTTTTTCCTTTTAATTGAGTTCTTGCACCAATTTTTTTAATGGGGTCCTTATACTTTTTTTTATTTAGGTTCCTATATCAATTCTTTTTTTTAGTTGGGTCCCTATAAAATTAAGTCAATTATTACTAAAAGGTACTTAATTGAAAAAAAATAGTGCAGAGACCCAATTAAAAAGAAAAAAATATATATAAAAACTTAATTAAAAATTTAAAAATTTTACGAAACTATAGAAACTAACGGAATAATTAAACCTTGAATAAACTGCAAACTCCGCTTGAATTAAATTTACATTCCATCCAATAATGAACAGAATAATGAGTTGCAACAATTTCTCACACAAATTTGTGAGTGCTAACAAAAAATATAATAATATTCCATAATTCATGATAGTATTTACAGAATCTAACCTTACTGGGAGAAAGACTGAGATGTCAACGGGTTCTGGTGGTGGGGAAGTAGCAGCAACAACAATGTAATGTGGAAGTGCCATGTTATTGTTGGGTTTTCTTCTTAATGAAAAGTGTTGATTATTCCTCAGTTGTGGAACACTATAAAGCCATAATAGACTTGTGGTGTGTTGTAGTTTCTGATGATAAGGTTTGGGTTTTGAATTCCAAGGAAGCAATGAAGAATAATGGAGCTGGAGACACCACATTTGGAAGAAAAAATAAAAAAGAAAATAACTTTTAGTTTAAGCTTTTGTGTTTCTTCCGAAGAGTGCAGAAAAGATAGTTGTGGCTAAACTTTTGTAGGGATAAGGTTTGGGAATCCGACATTTGATTCTGTTTTGCAAAGAGGTCACTTTAGTGGGCTTTTTTTTTTATTGGAGTACAAATTTTTTTTAATAATGTGAAAGTTTAGTATAATTTTATTTTATATCAAATTTATGGTTTTTATTTTTTTTTAACAAATTTTTTTAACATGTAACTCGGATCCTCCTATTTGGATTTTTTTTTAATCCAAAATCGATTCTCATTTTTTTTTTACTTTCACCCAAAATTTGATCCTTAATTTTCTATTTCTACCCAAATTTAAGCATCCGATCTATAATTTCTAATTTTAAAAATAAATTCGTCTTTATATCTATAAAAAATTATTAACTTTCTATAACTATATATAACACACTTCTCTAATTCATTACCAAAAAAATTAGTCCATTTTAGTGCCATGAGATTTATTAGTAGAACAAATTACCATTTTGTTCTTGATTAAATTTGTGATAAACTAGTGTTTAAAATAAAAAATATCATGACCAACAAATTGATAAGAGTATAATTTATATATTTTTTTAGCAAAACAATTAATCATTTTGAAAATGAAGTGGTATAAATTTTTATAGTAGAATAATTATTTTTTATAAAAAATAATAAATACAATAAAATAATAGTATTAACCATTTTTTATTTTTTATTTTTATTTTTAAATTTCATTACAAAATAGACTTCATTTGAATGAAAGGCGATACATATATTTAATGTGTATATATGCTTACATTATAGCAAGGCTTCTCCTTTTTTGTCACTATTGTCTTCTTAATTTTTACTGTAAGGACAAAAAAATTTTGTCAATAATTCACTGGGTACACTAACAAGCACAAGCATGCACATTTTAATCAAGTGAATCAAAACGAGTAACTCCATTGAACTGAACAACATTCATGTGCTGAATAAAACGTGATAAACATTTAATCATTAATAAAAATATTTCTGCATGCATAAGGAATCAACTGAATAAAAAATTATATGAATGTGTTACCCAATAGTATGAATGTGTTACCCAATAGTATGTTTTATTTCAATTTTTTTTAATATATTGTGTAATAAAATTGTATATTTAAAAAAAAATCCAAACCAAAAATAAAACATCAATTAAGCTACTTGTAATACCTCAATAGACTCGACTTATAAAGAAAACTGAAAGTGTTTTAGCTTTGGTAATTATCTTTTAGTCTCCACATATTTTTTTGAAAAACATATGTATATGCAAAAATTAACTACTAAAATATATAAAATATTGATAATATTATATAATTAATAAATATTATTATTTTAGACTAATATTTAATTAATAATATTTATATTTATAAAAATTTATACACATGAAATATATAATTTATATTTATATTTGTAAAAATATACACACATAAATTAATATAACTTATAATTATATTTATTAAATTTTATATAAATAAATTAATAAAATTTATTTATTTAAAATAATTTAATATTTATATTTATCAATTGTTGATCAACATTATTAAAATTTATTAATCTTTAAAACTTTCTGTTAAAATATATATTAAAAGAAAAATAATACACGTATAGTATCAATTTTATTGTAGATTAAGTCTAACTAAATAAAATAATAAAGTTTGAGTGAACAAGTGAATCATAGTCATGAGAACGATTCTTTTGTCCATCTTAAATTAATTGAGAAAAAGAATTATATTTATATGTGTAAATTATCTATTAAAAATAACAGAATGATGATTAGTAATTAAAGCACGCGATTCTTGACTTTTCCCTCTTTGAAAATAGGTGACGACTAAGGACAATACCGAAGAATTAGGGTCATGGAAATTTTGGACAAAGCACAATAATAATAATAATAATAATAATAATAATAATAATAATAATAATAATAATAATAATAATATACTGTTAATTAATGATTAACAAAAATAATAAAAATAAAAGGTAGAAAACTAAAATAAACAATTCTTTTGTTCATCACTTTGCTGGCGGCGATCTTCTCTCTGCTTCCGTTACCGTTTTATTCTCTCTCTCTGTCTATCGATCGATCGATCTTCCAATAACTCTCAGCGTTTCTCACTCCGGTTAGGGTTCTTCCTTTCTCTATTCACCTTTTTTCTTACTGTTACGCACTTTCCGTTTTCTCTCTCTCCTTGCTCAGAGAATTCGCATTTGTGTTATTCTTCGACATTTGTTATTATTCCTGTTTCAAATTGTTAGTAGTTTTTTAAATCTACATCTAGAACATCTGGAATACAATCTGGCGCATGTTATTTCCTCTGGAACGAATTGGA
Organism: Arachis hypogaea; assembly: GCF_003086295.3. Taxonomy (NCBI): domain Eukaryota; kingdom Viridiplantae; phylum Streptophyta; class Magnoliopsida; order Fabales; family Fabaceae; genus Arachis; species Arachis hypogaea. Next base: position 2,623,603 of record NC_092042.1, on the reverse strand, counting down.
TCGAAGATATTATCTGTTGCGTGAATTTGCTGTTACGGCTAGTGATTTCTCAGCTGATGATGTTTGTTGAAATTGTTGGCTTTTTTTTCTTTTTGTGCGTGTGAAATTAGGTTTTAAAGTTGCCGCGGAATCATGCTCGGTGTCATAAGGCGGAGGGTTGCTTCTAGCAGCCCATATCCCATGGTGAGTTTTTCTCTTACTAATCTCTTATGATGAAATTTCAAATTCAATGGAGACATGGAGTGAAATGTGAAGGTAGTTGATCTGTTGATATTTTAAGTGAAACCTGATGTGATTTTTTTTTTCAGCTTTTAAGCCAGTCAGCACGGAAATTCCGCTCTGGCTCCTCAGCTGCTGCCAGAGTTTCCTCCATTGTTGAAAAGGAGGTAATTTGTCCCTCATATTGAGGATCCAGTACATGTGTTGTTCTGTGGTTCTTGGACAGTTTGAACTGTGAATTAGATCATAGTTGCTTCTCTGTAAAATTGGTTCTCTTCTGTGTTCTCTGAATTTTGTCCAAAATATGATTGGATATACAGATGGTTGTCCAATATTGATGAGGTGTGGTGAAAACTTGTTCTTACTGAATTAAAGTCAGTTAAGTCTGCTATTTCCATGTGGATTTATACCTTTATTGTTGAGTTGAGCTGCATGATTTCTGTCCAGCATGAATTTTACTAAAAGACTACAAAGTGTTGATTTCTTTGATCAATTGTCTTCAGTTTGTAGGACGTCTTATTATTAATGTTATCTTTTACTATCTGCCCTTATATTGATTGAATTATACTTTTACAGTTTTACCCAAAACAAATTTCTTTGAACATCTAATCTATAATTGTAGAGTGATTTACCTTTTATTGATAAGGTGTGTTCTTTATGCAATTTTTACCTTCACAGAATGTGGATTTTTTTGTTTTCAGGCAATCTTTATTACCTGGAGCCTTAATTGTTTGTTTGCTCATTAGTTATATCCTTGGATGGTTCTTACTATTATTTTTAATTTTGTTGAACAGGTTTCATTTCATTCAGGACACTATGGGAATGTCCGGAACTTCTCTCACATGACACCTGGTAAGTTTCGGTGCATTTTATATTTGGAAATGCTTTAACTAGTGTCATTTTAAATTATTTATTCAAATTTGAAATTTTGTATCATCAATGTTATTGCTTTTGCAGGGTGCTGGGTCAATGTAAAACCTATGAGGTTAGTGACTTCATTTATTAGTCAGAGGCTTTAATTATTGCTTTAAGATTCTATTTTGTGGATGGAAATTAGGTCAAGCTGGAAATAGCAAAATGAGTCTGCAGTCTACACTGGGCATGCACTTAGGGTTTGATTATTACAGGGACTAAATGTAAGGTGGCGAGTCAATTAACCTTTGGAAGATCAATAACGTTCTTATGCTTTTTGGAAAAAGGCTAGGATGAAAAAAATATTTTGAAACTTTTCTGTTTCCTATCAGAACAAACTTTTTTAGAACAGGAAAAAATGACAATTAAAAAATATTTCCGTAAGATGGAGGTGTGGCATTGTTTTTCAACACCAAAATTGCCTTAATTTTTCCTTATGAGTGATGGTAAATCTGCCTCTGGAATAATTTCTTTGCTTTCCTTGGTTTTATTCATCCCTTTATTGTATGTTGTTCATGCATGCCAGATTATTATTCCCAAAACATGTTTCAAGTATTTGTCTTACATCTTAATGTTCATCTACTTGATTATTTTCCCCTGCTTCCTTCCTCTCATAGTTATAGAAACTGTCCTGATTAACCTGTTGTTATGTAGGGAGGTTTTTTGTCAAGAGGCTACCATGCAAACATGGAGGCGTCCATTTTCATCAGACAGTGGTGAGATTATGTGACTATCAGTTTCTCTCATTTAAGTTGCATCTATAGTTTGTGCTTCTTTTATTCGTGGTGGGTAACTGCACCTGTAAAGAGGAGTATTCTTTTGAGGAGGAGGAAAAGGGGGGGGGGGGGATATGATGGAATTGATTTAGTGAATACTATATTGCAGTGGTTAGGAACAATTCTAGAGTCCCCCAACTCTTCAGAACTCATTAGTCACTTATTCTCTTACCCTAAAGTACATTACTTAATATAACATCTGAGTAGTTTTGTTTCTGTGCACTGTATCAATTGGGCATATCTCAAGGAATTTGGGAGAATCTAATGTCTAGGACCAACATGGTCCTTTTTGTGAAAGAAGGAGTTTTTTAATGCAGGGCTTAATGCTTTGTTTTTTAATTATCCAGTTTTGTTTTTTGCTTTTGCTTTTATTTCCCCCCTCCTTGAATGCTCTTATTTTAACACATCTAATGTTGTTTATATTTGTGATGAAGGAGATAATGTTGATGTTGTGGTCCCTCCTTTGGCTGAATCTATTGCTGATGGAACCCTGGCAAAATTCTTGAAGAGTATGCTAACTTGCCTCTTGTATTATATTATAGGTGACATGATCGAATTATTTTTAATAGTTCTTGTTAATTTACCGCCATGTGTTCTGTTTTGGTGGGAACAGGGCCTGGTGACAGGGTTGCTGTTGATGAACCAATAGCTCAAATTGAAACAGATAAGGTTATTTGGGGAAATATGCAAATCTTCATTAATGATTTTGGTGGTTATTAGTGGATCAAATTTTCTTTATCTCTAAATAACTAATGCTATATATTTTCTATTATTCCTGAATTAGGTGACAATTGACGTTTCTAGTCCGGAGTCAGGTGTGATTGTGAAGGTAATGTGAAAGAGATTTATATTGTTTTTATTTCTGACTCTCACTTAAAATGATATAAAGCAATATTTTCTCTCTCGTTAAAATTGGCATTTTTGGTTCTATTTAATGATTTGCAGCTTCTAGCCAATGAAGGAGATACAGTTGAGCCAGGTAACAAGATAGCAATTATTTCAAGGTCTGCCGATGCTACTACTCATGTTGCTCCATCCGAGACTACATCTGAGAAAGCTGCTCCTCAGCCAACTCAAAAGACCAGTGAAGAGAAGAAAGCGCCTAAAGCTGAACCAGCACCTGCTAAAGAGAAACCCAAAGCACCCCCTGCTCCAGCGAGGCCTGCTGGTGCACAAAGTTCTCCTACTGAGCCACAGCTTCCCCCTAAGGAAAGGGAAAGACGAGTGAGTCACTCTGAATGTTTTGTTATTCATATGTTGATATGCCTAGCTGGTTATGTTTAAAAATTATGCATGCTGTCTTGATGGTTTCATTCATTATCAAAGGTTCCTATGACAAGGCTTCGTAAACGTGTTGCTACCCGTTTGAAAGATTCCCAAAACACATTTGCCATGTTGACAACATTCAATGAAGTTGATATGTAAGTTCTGTTTATTTTGAAATTATAGCAAGCTTTCAATTCTGCCTTGGTTTTAAGATTTGTTGTGTGCGCATAATTATTCTGTACCATTATTTACCAATGCATCTTTTGAGTTAAAATTTGTGCACTGTGTCAAAAGCCCATATGCTATTTATATTTAAGTCACTTTGTAAGTTTTGATATGATAGTATAGGACCCGTGGGGACATGCCATTGATTGGATTTGTAAAGGACGAGGGAATTCACTCTTATGTTGACCTAACATAGTGCGTTTTGATTGTTTATTTGTTTGAATATCAATTAATGATGGTGTTTGTGCTTGTTATGGCCTTACATTTTAGATTACCACTGTCTGTCTTTCCTGATTGATTGCTTTTAACTGCAGGACTAACTTGATGAAACTCCGTGCTGACTACAAGGATGCTTTTGTCGAAAAGCATGGAGTCAAGTTGGGACTTATGTCCGGGTTTGTCAAAGTATGTAAATTTCTGATCTTGGTGCAAAAAGCATATGGGCTTTTGACATCTATCCTCTCGTACTTATATATGGGTTTTATATCAGGCTGCTGTCAATGCTCTCCAACATCAGCCAATTGTAAATGCAGTCATTGATGGGGATGATATCATATACAGAGATTATATAGATATCAGCATAGCTGTTGGTACACCAAAGGTTGTTATCAGTTACCTTAACGTTTCCTTTTACTTTGTTTCATTATGTAGAAACACCTTTGTGTTTGAATGTGCTGCAATTTTGTATGAAACTTCACTGCCTTCTACTAATGGGCTTTGTTAATTCATTTTGTTATGGCTGGTTAACTGAATGTTTGGATTATTGAGTTAAATTTAATAAGTATATATTGTCTATTTGAAATTTTTGCTTGGCTACGAAAATTATCACCTTGCCTGTTTTGTTTGAACTACAATTAATATTACTTTTTGCTGTCTCAGGGTCTTGTTGTGCCAGTTATCCGCAATTGTGATACCATGAACTTTGCGGATATAGAGAAGCAGATCAATGCTTTTGCAAAGAAGGCAAATGATGGAACTCTATCAATTGATGAGATGGCTGGAGGCACACTCACAATATCTAATGGTGGTGTTTATGGAAGCCTCTTGAGTACCCCTATCATTAACCCTCCTCAGGTTTGAAAGTTTTACTACGCTAGCAGTTATTAATTGTTATGTCTCTTTCTTTCGTGCCAATCTCTATACATATATATTGAAGTTGTTCCTATAACTATGATTGATACTAACAATTGATTGCTTCCCCAAATGACCCCTATGGGGGGCCTATGTTTGATGGCAAAAAGTAGGGGCAACCAAGGGCATTTCATGCCTTATATAATGATAAGGGCCTCATTTTTTTCTCTTGTAACTCGTGATAAAATTTGCTCTAAAAGCAGGACCGATATTATTCAAAATTACCAAGCCAAATATTCTTGATTATTCCTTTGGTTTAGTTAAACTTAGATCATTGTTGTTTATTCTTAAAAAAATATTATTATGCCTAATATTGTGAGGAATTTATTTGATGAAGTATATGTCTTATATAGAAATCTCATGCAATAACCATTTTTGGCAGTCTGCAATCTTGGGCATGCATTCCATAGTGAGCCGTCCTATGGTGGTTGGAGGAAATGTTGTCCCAAGGCCTATGATGTACATTGCTCTAACGTACGACCATAGGATTATTGATGGAAGAGAGGCAGTGTTCTTCTTGCGACGCATCAAGGATATCGTGGAGGATCCTCGCAGGCTTCTGCTCGACATATAAAATTGCGTCTCAAACTCGTCGGAGTAAAATTAAATACATTTAAAAAAATGCAAACACCATAATATTTACCCTCATGTTTGTGCGGCTGGCCATTATTTATCATTTGTATTGAGAAAACTCCTTAGGAAGATGTCCCAGATTCTCTCATGCTCATTCATCAGGTTTGTGTTGTTTCTTCCCTCTATTCCTCTCATTCAATGAGAAGAGGATCATAGCTTTTGTCTCATTATATGAAACCACCATGAACTAATTGTACGGGTTATCCCTAGTTAATAATGTGATTTTGCCACAATCATTTTTCACTTCATCGAAATTTTCAGATTGATCACATTATGCATCTTGATTGTTTGAAGCAGTGGGTCTTGAAGTCTTGATGATATACTTAAATCAAATATTTTCCCTTCAACTAAATGTAATAATATTTATAGAAGTAAAGGAATGCAAAATGATAAGTGTTCCCTCAAATAGTGAAATGAATTTCATAGAAGCAATATCATGCGAGATTTAGTTTACCTATTAAAACTAAATCCTTGGCATGAAAGCAATATGAGCATCCTTATTACCTATTAAAACTTTATATTCTATTCTAATACATGATTTGGTTTGATACCCTAGTTACAAGAATCAATGAAATTTTAATGTATTAATTAGTATATTAAATTTAATCGTTATATATTTTAAAAAAAAATAGTTACAAAAAATATTTTTTTTTTCTCGATCTGTTTATTATATAAAAATTTTCAAAAACATGTGCTTACTAGTCACTAGAAAGTAGAAACACTAAAGAGTTGTCTTTGGCCAAATCTTAGTTGATTAGTATTTATGAGGATGTTTAGGAAGGCGTTTAAATATGATTTTTAAATATGATCTTAATAATCATCCTAACTTATAAAAAATGTTTTATGAATATCAGAAACCAATCGCCAAATTAGTTAATTTATTTTTTGTGTATATTTATAAATTATATATTATTTTACACATCTTTTTAACAAAGTAAGCAACTACTGAAACAATTAAAATTTTTACAACACAATAAAACTATTCATAGCAGAACAATAAAATGTTTTTATAATATAATCAAATTTTGTATCAATTTTTATATATACAAAAGTATTCAATGTTATATTTTTTTATCTTTTATTCCAATTTTAATTATAAATATAATTCTAGTTCAATTATATTAGTTTTAAAATTTAATTACAAGTATGAATTAAATATGATTATATTATTTTTAAAATTTTGAAGTTTGGCTATAAATTGATATTTGTTCTCTATTCAACAAACTTTCTCTTTTTATAAACAAGGTTAAAAAAAAAAGAAATTACGTTTAATTATTCTTAATATTTTAAGTATTAAAAATAAAAAAATTGATATTTGTAATGTATTAAATTATTAATCCGAAAGATTATCGAAGACGCCATGCCGCCATAACCCCTTTTCTTTTTGAAAAATCCCTCCTTTTTTGGACTCAATAACTTCTTCGATACACCATTCATCATTTTCTGAGCTATTTTGCTTGATCATTGGGATCCTTCTCTTTTTTCATCTCACAAAGGGAAAACCAAAATGGTAATAGAAGATTCCAAAAGATTCTGCTTATTCGAGTCTCTGAATACAACAATGGTTGATGAAGGTGGAAACAACACTGTAAGAGTGGCCAATTTCCTCAAGCCATGTGCAAAGAACACCGGCGAAGCCACAAGATTCCCAACGGTTTCTGTGCCGCCGCGTAACGGAGAAGAGGTGCATCCAGCTGTTCAGTTCAAAGGGTGGAAAAATCCTCAGAGGAAATGGAACGATTGGATTGAAATTATGGCGGGAAAATACGGATTCATGTGGAACCAAACAGGTATATGCGATGCTATTTTGAGTTCTATGTATAAGATTCAATGTAATCAAAGTTTGATTCTTGGAATTGTTGAGTATTGGTGTATAGAGACAAATACTTTTGTTTTTCCATGGGGTGAAGCCACAATCACCCTTGAAGATGTCATGGTTCTTGGTGGATTTTCGGTCCTTGGCGAGCCGGTGAATCTTCCTCTCACCGGCGATTTGGTTGCGATGGAAGCTGAGATGTTACGGCTTTCGAGGGAAATGGATGGTGGAAAATCAAGGAGAGACCAAAGGACATGGATGAAGTTTTTTATGGAGGAGGGGCAAAGTCATGATCTTGAGCATGTAGGTTTTCTCTCCCTGTGGTTGTCAAGATTCGTGTTTCCCTCGCTTCCCTACGAGGTAATTGCGACGCGTGTCTTTCCAATTGCGATTCGCCTGGCTCGAGGGACAAAATTGGCTCTGGCCCCTGCTGTTCTAGCTGGTATCTATGAGAGTTTGAGGTTGCTTAAGCAACAAGTAACCTCTTCTTTGGGTGAATCCGTGAAGGCTCTAGGCCTATTCCAACTTGTGCAGCTATGGGCTAATGAAAGGTTTTCGATTTTCGGATCAAATTGTCCCATAGAACTAAAGCCAGGGGAGCCTAGAGCTGCAAGGTGGCATGGAGTGATATCGAATGCTAATGGCTGCCCAATTTCGTCAGCTTTGAAATTTGCAAGGAGTTTCCAATGGCGTCCTTATGCTGCTGATTTGAAAAATTGGTGTTTTGTGTCCCCTTACAAGGACAATGAGCAATTTGTTCATGTTGCTTCAAACTCGAACGACGAGTTAAAGTCCTTTGGGCAGTGTTTGTTTGCAAATGAGCTTGTTGGTTTGGGAGGTTGCATTGAGAAGTATATGCCGAACCGGGTTGCAATGCAATTTGGCTTCGATCAACATCTTCCTGGTGATTTTGCTGTTATGAACTCAAATTGCAGGGAAAATTTTATGTTTTATGTTCCTTCAAGAGCTTACAAGCCTTGTGTGTCATTGGAGTACCTCAACTGGTGGCGAGCATCAAAGGTGAATCAAGAGAAAAAAGAGGGTGAGATCAATGGAATGAGGTTGAACTTCAAGGATGATGAATCTTCTCAGATTGATCGTATAAAAAATGTGGTTGGAGATTTTGCAGGATTGCTTAGTGATGAAAAAGGGAGAGTAAAACTTGCTAAAGGAACTTTATGCAACCCTTTGGATGTTGAAGCCTATGCATGCAGTATTGTAGGCACTTTGTCTCACCCTATTGATGTTGATAAGTACATGTAGGAGTTCTCTTTTTGTTCTTTTTGTTCTTTTTGTGGGTACTATTTAATGAAGGACTAGTGACAGGCTTGGAAATTGGGTTAAGACTTTTCACTCTTGTATATTCCCAATCAAGTTTTAATTAGAAATTGGAGGCTTATCTAGATTCGAGAGTAAATATTCTAAAACTTATTGGTATGTTTATGGATTCAGTTGTTACAATTATATTGCTATTTTATCATTTAAAATGCTCTTTGGTAATATTGGTTTGTGAGTTAAACCAAGGTAGCATCATTTTGTTATAAACCCCACTTATGTACTAGTTATACTATATTTTGTGGCTTAGATGTGTTTCACAGATTGAATTAAGTTCATATTTACACATGCATAACTTAAATCTTTGAGATAAGCATATGGGAGGATCAACCAGGCAGCATCCATCACCAACCCTATGTGCCGAGCAGACGGTGCCAATCCCAAGAGGAGGGGAGGACAGGTATGCGACGAGCATCTTTCTGAGCAACTGAATTATCCGAGCAACTGAATTATCCGAGGGACAGACGGAGAACTAAGACCACATCTCAGTCACATGCACTGCAGCACATGCGCATGGGCCAATTGTTATGTGATTAACAATTGATCTTCACTTTAAATAACAATTTGTAAAAATGAACTCTACATTGTTTGTGTGGTTTGATATGTGCATTCTATTTTAACTTTAACTGGGTTGTTTTCCTATCGATAAGAATTTATATTCAAAACAAACCAATTCATTAAGTGGAGTTAACTCTTGAATGTTAATGAACCAAATTATCATTTATAGGATATGGTATTATTGCTGGACATGAAACTCAGGTAGTGGCTTTGCATATTGGAGAGTATAGCTACTACAAGTAAACATCATACATCATAACATGCAAGAGAGAAATGTCACAAATCCTTATTAATAATAGGCAAAAGGTAGGTCCAAGAGATAGAAGAGAAGATGGTAAAAATTCCTTAATCTAAGTCACCATGAAAAGAAAAAAGTATGGTAAATTTTACAAAAGTCTATAAGATTTCTGAGAGATGCAAAGATTAGAACAAATTTCTCAGTACAAACTACATCTCAAAAATGTGTGCCTGTAAAAACAAGATCAGATTCGGACTTCTATACCTTCCTTCAACAAATGCTCTTTTACAGTTTGAATAGGCACCTGTAATTAAATGGCAAATAAACTAGGATCAAATTCTATGACTGAATAAACATGCTTGACTAAACATTCAGTCATTGTTGTTTGAAATTATGAATGGCCATAAATGTTCATGAAGCGCGTATAAACAAGGGAATCTGTACCTCCTTTCTGTGAAAAATGCCGGCAGCAAGCGCAGCAGAAGCATTTGTTTTCGCGAACACCTCAGAGAAGTGCTCAGCGGCACCGGCACCACTACTTGCGATCACCGGGATACTTACAGCATCTGAGATCAACTTAACTAAATCTATATCAAATCCTTTTCCTTGACCTGAAACATTTACAGAAGAGAAGAGTACATTAGAAGACAGGAAGCAGAATTTGTGTATAACTAGGCTTAAAATATATCATCAAATTATCCCAAAAGCTAATAACTTCGGGGAAAAATGAAGAACTGAAGAAGGCAAAGAAGAAAAAGTAAACTAAAGTCATTGTTTTTAAAATTGAATAAAACAAACCAAATAGGTTATACTTCTCAACTTCCATTTATCGAAAAAGTGGGAAAATAAAGAAAAACCAAATCAAAGAAAAAATATTCAGCAGGAACCAATTAAACAGAGAGTTAGATTGACCATCACAGTCTATGCAGTTGAGTAGTATTTCTCCAGCACCAAGTTCTTCAACTGCTTTCGCTAACTCATAAGCACCTATCGGCCGGCCTTCTCGCCCTCCATTTACCTTTGCACAAACAAAAGTAACTATTAAGAACGAGGAGGACAATGGTACCTTGGGATGAAAAGATCAAATGATTTCATCAACATTCTTTCCCTTTAATGATGTTTCAAGATCTCTATAAATTACAATCTCATGACAAGATGGCTAGTTTACTCAACAAGTTTAGTAATTCAAAGCGAAGATCATTTATTGAGAAAAAAAAAAAAAACCGGAAATATTAAATGAGATAACAAGGCTTACTGTACACTGATACCAGGCATATTCCTCTCCATTTGGACCTAAAATCAACATAAAAAGGGATTCAAACACATAATATCTATTCACTATAAGATGGATGTTTCTGAGATTATGGATGTATATAGAAGATCAGAGATATACATCACAAAATAGAAAATACGAGGGAAAAAGAATGTTTACCTCGATTTGACACCCTTATAGTCTTGAACTGAACATCTGTGGGATTCTTTACATACACCCTACGAGGATCGATACTAACCACCACTGCCTGCACAGTGAAAATTGACCATTACATTATACACAATTATCTCCATACGTGCATCATACTCACTCACGGAGGAATATCACTTTGGCAAAAGGTTCTTAATCTATCATACCTACAGTAAAGAGAAGAACTTGTTATCTTACGAGGATGAGATCAAGAGAGAATGTAAGACATGCATATATCAACTACCAGATGTTGACTTACCTGATTTCCGTAAACTCTGGAAATCTGCTCTAAGCTGGTCTTTCCAGTTTTCACCTAAAAGACCACAAACACCATATAAGAGGTCAACGCAAACTATCAATGTCTGTGTGCGCGTGTGTGTGTAAGCACATATTATTAGAAAAAATTAATGGGTTGAATTCCATACTCCAGTTCTCAGATATTCTTCTGCAGCATAAACTGCATCACTTCCAATGGATATCTTATCAGCTCCGGACCTAAAATATTCTGAGGCAACTTCCAAACTAGTGTAGTGCCTAAGAGAACAATTATTAGGATGAAAATCTTAATTGATAATCAAATCAAAAGGAAATATATAGCTTGAAACTCGAAAGTATAAACACCATATTGACTACTAAACATACCTGCCATTTGCATCTGTAAAATCTCTAATCCCACCCCCAACTGTCAAGGGTACAAAAACATTTTCTGATGTGTATTTCAATACCTATGAAGCATGGCAAGCATGAAAATACATTGTGGATGTTGGATAAACTACAATTTGAAACAAACTCATTGAAAATTTTCAATTTTTTTTTTGCGTTTCACAAACCTGCAACATTGGCAAGTCGCCAAGAGGGAAGTCACGAAAACCAGTAATATTTAGGAAGCTAACCTGCAATTAAAGGGTGAGGTTCAATTAGAAACAAAATTCTTCATAATAGGTGTATTGAATGGAAAGGTAAAAGGCATACCTCATCAGCACCATCTAAATAGTACTGGCTAGCAAGCTCAACTGGTTTTCCAAGATTCCTCACCTAATATTACAAAGATCATTGTTAGGTAATGAAAATAATCTTATTCCCGAATGAGAAGAAAATCCAGATGCTGACTGCAGAAAATTTAAGAGCACTTGAATTGATTTTGTAGAAGATGCTCCTATCTTTTTTGTTTAGAATGACGCACAAGTTATGCTCCTATCTTGAATATAGATATACCAAGACAAGAAACAGATATACAACTATGCAAGAGGTTTGACTTCAAGACTATACTCATAAGCAATTCAATGAAAGGCCAACGATTAGCCGTGTCTTTGCGTCAGGACAATAAAAAGATTATTTGAATAATTGATTGAAGTTTATAACTGGTTTTCTTTTTTAATGAATTATATAGAAACAATGTCATGAGTTAAAACAATTATTAGAAAATGTATATTATCTAGCATACCTCCTTCTCATTTGTGTTTTCTCTTACATCATACTGGTCTCCTTTGGTTACAACAAGGTCTCCCTTATCATTTGCCCTCACATCGAGACAAGCAATCACCTTAACAAGGCAATGATTTGTTAGCAAACCAAAATAACAAATGACACCCAAGCAAAAACATACTTGAAAAGAAGTTTCATGAAATTACCCTTTGTGCAAGTTTTGAGGCTTTCCCTTCACCAGGCTTCTGACTTCAAATGAATATTATAAATGATTAGCTTACCATAGGTCACAATAACAGTATTAACAGATACAAAAAATGAGTATCAAGAGTTGTACGAAGGCCACCTTTGTCATTTGCGACTTTGGATACAAAAATCTCCTCAAAATAGAAAGACCAACATCTGAAAATTCATTTGAGGAATTAGTAGAAAATTAAGACAGCTCATGAAAAAATTTTAAAAACTTACCCATAAATTTTAAAAACAATACTCTTCTAGTTCCAACAAAAGATTGCTAGCAACACACACACACACCCCACACACATGACTACTCTATTTTCCCCGAAAGAATATTAATGCATATAGTATACTAAAAACTTCACAAAGAGCAGCTGAAAACTAGAAGATCAGAAAATGGTAGATAAAACTTACCTCCACTCTTTTCTGGATGGAATTGAACTGCATGCACATTTCCTCGTCTAATAGATGCTATAAATGTATCACCATAGTTGCAGGTGGAGGAGACCCATTCTTTGTTGTTATCAGACTGAAACAGAATAAGATAACCGTGTTTACTTAAAACACTCACAAATCTTCTTTTTGTTCCTTTACTTTTCTTTCTTTTTCCCCCACCAATAAGTAACAGTCGAAAATCATGAAATGGAGATTGTAAAGGAAAGCATAACATACAGGCATGGCACGGTAGGAGTGCACAAAATATACATGACGTTTTCCAACATCATCCAAAATTCCCGAGTCCTTTGTAATGTGTAAAGCATTCCAGCCAATATGCGGGACTCTAAAACCATTTGATGAATCAAATCGCCCAACAGTTCCAGGGATCAGGCCAAGACCCTTTACTGAGTCACACGTAGAGTTGTCAATTCCCTATTTCACTAAGATTATTGAAAATAAAGGCAAATTGCCTTTTGCAGTATCCAGAAAGCTAGCTTTCTGTGTAATATCTATTAACATTGCCTCCCATAATTCTCTCCTTTTATGATCAGACCACATTAAAATTAAAAACAAAAAATCAGCTGAGAGATTTATAGCTGACCTGGTCCATTCTCCTCACTGGATTCGAAAAGTAGTTGAAGTCCAAGACAAATCCCTAAAAATGGGCGATCCTTTTCGATATATGCACACAATGCTTCAGCCATTCTGCAGAAACATGTTATCACTTGATGGTTGATACTAGAAAGAAAATTTGGAAATTTTGACCTAAATGGGAAGATAGACTTTAGGGTGCAAGCGCTAAAAATCTAAGCTAAAATTTCCAAATTCAGGAGTTTATGTATTTCCAACTTGTATACCCTCAAAATCTTTAACCTCATCCTCTTAGGAATTAGTACATCATTTCATCTGTAAACCCCACTACATAACTTCTTTTTGCATAGGCAGCTAGCTCATGGTGCTAATGTAGACAATCTTAATCCAACAAAAGACAATGAATAACCAAATTGTTACCACAGAATTCAACTACTTTAACTAGCAAACAATCAATCCAGCTACAACCATAGTAGTACCATACTACTTGAACAGACAAAATATAACAAAATTAAAATAAAAGGAACAGAGAAAACAATACCCTGTCTTGTTCAAGACATCCATGGCATTGCCGAATGCTCCAACACCAGGAAATATAAGCCGGCTAGCATTCAAAATGTCTTCTGGAGTTTGCACCTAACATTAACAACAACAAAAAGTTATCTTTTTTTTTTTTTCCTCTTCAGATTCTAGAGTATAAATCTACCAAATGAAAGCAACCCCATTAAGAAATGGTATAAAAATTTTACATCTTTGATATCAAAACCAAGGTGCTTGATAGCATTCCTAACGCTTCGAACATTGCCAGCCCCATAATCAAGCAGAGTCACCACTGCACCACAGAACAAAAGTCAGAACGGTAATGATAATAAAAATTGAAAATTTTACATAAATCTCAAAAAGGGTATCCATGAAAAGAGAGAGAGCAGACCAGAATCACTGGTGGAAGAAGAAGAAGAAGCACGAACAGAGAAGCTTCTTGAGTAGCTGACATTGGTGGAACGTGAGGATTTTATGAATGAAGGATTTTTATGAAGAAAAAGGAACGAAGAAGAAGAATATGAAGGGAGAAAGACGGTGGGTCGCGAAGCAGAGTAGAAATGGAATGGCGGCGACTCCATTTCTGGGTGTTGGAGCTTGCTGACTCTGACGCACACACACTGTATCACTCTTTCTCTGTTCTTGCTCTGATTCTCTCTTACTCAAACCAAACGCCGTCGTTTTCTTTTGTAAGCCTATGGATCTGCTGTTCAACTTTTACAAAAAATAAATTTAATAATTTTTTTTTTAAAATAAAAGTAATTTTATGTTTTAATATTTAAATAAAAATATTTTTTATTTATTAATTATATTTAAATATAATAATATAAAATATTATTTATTTATTATATTAAAAATATTTTTAAATAATTTTTTTAAAAAATATAAATGATAACTTCTACAAAAAAAATATTTTTAATTTTTTGGTATTTATATTTTTACTGTTAAACTTTTACAAAACACACTAAAAAAAGATATTTTTACAATTAATAATATTCAAACAAACTATATATATATAAAAACAAAAAGAGAGTGGCATAATTGATAATATCTTCTTTGTGAAATTTAAAAATTTTTCTTTTATTTTATTTATTTTTTTTATGTTTTTTATGATATCTTCTAGTTCGACATATCAAAAACTAATCCAACTCAGATCTAAACTCTATTTAATGGTTTGCTACTCACCAATAGATTACAAGATGTAAAAGACGGAATTAAAAAATAATAATATTTTATTAAAAATATCATTTTAGTAATTTTAGGCTCAAGCTCTATTTTCTCTACTTTTTTAAAATATTAATCTAAAATAATTTGTTTTTATTTTAATTGGCTAGAATTTATATAAACATAAAAAATAATTAATTACATTTACTTTTAATAAGTTTCAAAAATATTTAATTACTTTTCAAGTATGCTCATAAAATCTATTAGTACTCAAGTTTATTGTGTTATCTAATAATAATAATAATGAGTAATAGGTTGAAGAATATGTTGGAAAGGAATACAATAGATTAATCAAAACAATAAATTAACTATTATATTTTGAAAAGTGTTAGGAGGTCAATAAATTTGTAACTTGTAGTCATTAATTAGTTATCATTAGTATTTTTAATAATATAATATTACATCTAATAGTATAAAATTATTTATTTTTATTTTTTTTTTGCTGGTTAAGTGCTCGCTAAATTTTAATAAAATTCCTTGCTCCATAGACTTTCTCTTATATTTTTATACTCTCTGCTTAATTGAAAGCCAACATGCAAAGTTATCAAACACCATTGTCCTTGGATAATCAAGGTAACTAGGTAAGGTAATAAAAAAGAAAAGAAAACCAATCTTGAGGGTCATATTCAATTTTATTCTCATCAAGCTTGTTACCATTGATTCCTCATATTCAAAGCTATTCTCATGGAAGAAATAAAGCACAGTATAATTCTTTGCTTAACCTCTTAAGTCTCCAAAATCATCCATCATATAAAAAACTTAAGTACAAAAGAAAAGAAGGGTAAAATAAGAATAAGCATTTTCATTTCATAGAATCAACACTAACATATATCCAAACAAGTTCCTAAGCAAAGATGATTCATCTTTTGTTTGCACTTGTGATGATTGAAATGGCATTCATATTGATTCTATCTTTTGCAAATCCAATAAGAAAATTAGTGATCAAAGGGCTTGATCTCTTGAAACAAGGAAGAGGTCCATTGGTCACAAAAACAGTGGCAACAACAATGTTTGTTGTTTTTGGATCCACCATTTATACCATAACCAAAATCCAAAAGCGTTCAAGTGAGAGTGGTGGATTAATTAATCCAACTGATGAAGTTCTAATGGCACATAGACTCCTTGAAGCATCTCTCATGGGTAAATTAATTTTCCTGAAAAATATTATTTCTTTAATTTAATTTTTTGCCTTCTAATAATGTTTGTATATGTGTATTGATATCTGCTTAATTAGTTTCTTAAAGGTACACTTGGTAGGTTTAAATTAAATCTCATAAATTTCTCTCATTTTTTTAAAAGAAAATACTATGGTTAAATAGCTTTTTAGACCTTTAAAATTAATAATTTAATGATTTCTGTCCTTATAAAAAAGAAAATATTGGTCATGGATCAAAATGTTTCAAAAGTAGGTAAAAGTTTTATTGGAGATAGGTACTCATATTTTAAACCGTAAATGTAAGTTATTTAATGGGTTAATTACGATTTTCGTCCTTTATGTTGGGGTTAAAAAATTTTTTCGTCCCTAATTTTTTTTGTTTATAAAATCGTCTCTAAAATTTAACTTAATTTTTTGTAAAAAATGACGATTTTAAAACTAAATTAAATTTTATGAACGATTTTACAAGCAAGAAAAAGTTAAAGACAAAAAAAATTTTCAGTTCTTACTTTAAAGACCGATATCGTACTTAACCCTTATTTAATCTATACACATGATAATGAAATAAGTAGAGATTTAATTTATTTCACTTAATTGTGGAATTTTTTTCCCATTTTACCAAAAACAGTAAAAAAATACAGGGATGACAACCATAAATCAATGATTTTATATGTATTAAAAAATTTGTTTAACCTAAATTATGCCATAGACATGGTTCTTGGCAAGAAAAAGAATTTTGATATGCCACCAATAGAATAACATTGGATTGTTTGAAGAGGCTTCATATATATGTTATTAAGCTTCTCCTTAATTGGTATATTATTATTACATGATAACATAATACATTATGAATATATCATGAAATCATATGTTAAAATGAGGATTATTTTTTGGCAGGATTCTCTCTATTCCTTGGATTGGTGATAGATAGGCAACACTACTATACAAGAGAGATTTTTTCACTAAGGAAGAATTTGGAAACAGCAAAGAAGCTTAAATAATTATGAGAAGGGAGAGAAGGCCATAAATTATATTAAAGTTTATTTGAAGATGTATCATGTGTCCTTGAATGAATGTTCAAAAATTTCATAATTGAATTTCAGTTTGATAAGTGTATATAACTATGTCCCATTGGTGTTTGTAGTTAATAATAATTTGATTTATTTTACTTTTAGAATCTAGTGGATATGAATAAGTTTCAAATTAGAAGATTTAGTTTAGTAATGTATGCGCTCCCATATTCATATTGCTTACTACTTTGAAGAGTCTCAATCTTAAGACACCATTAATAATTACTTTACGTGAAGTTGATATATGAGAGTCGTTAGATGAAAATTTAGTCAAATCAGTTAAATCATCTAACAACTTTTAGATATCAACTTCACGTGAAGTCTACTGCACCTGAGTTTCTACCATAATTATATATTAACTATTAAACCACATTATAGGCACCAAGATCAAGCTCATATA
Organism: Arachis hypogaea; assembly: GCF_003086295.3. Taxonomy (NCBI): domain Eukaryota; kingdom Viridiplantae; phylum Streptophyta; class Magnoliopsida; order Fabales; family Fabaceae; genus Arachis; species Arachis hypogaea. Next base: position 2,605,951 of record NC_092042.1, on the reverse strand, counting down.
CACTCAATAGTATAACAAATTCAATATTATTTTTCCACCAATATATATAAGCATACAATAGCCAATTAAAATCAATAATAATGCTTCATCATGATTCTTGACCAACACTAGTACAAGATTCATAGCACAACATTTCATCAAATCTAAAAACAATAATAGGGAAAATAATTATAGATACCACTCATAATATTATTGTAGGTGGTCAAATGAGAATTTTAGGTAGATTTAATTTTTTTTTTTACTATGGAAAAAATATTGGTGGTTGTGATAGTGGTGAATTTTGCTCTGGAGGCAACACTGGCGGCGGCAATGGCAATGGCAATGGTGAAATTTGAGGCGGAGGAGGCGAAATTATTGGTGTCACCGGCGGCATCATTGGTGGAATAGCTAGTGGTGGAGAAGGCAATATTGGTGTCACCGGCGCCGGCGGCAAAATAGGTGTGACAGGTGTCCCAGGGACCGGTTGTTGAATAGTTGTACACAAACCATTAATGCAAAAAGTTCCAAAAGGACATATGTTACCACATCGACCACAATTAAAAGGACTTATATTTGTGTTTAGACACAACCGGTTACAACATTGGTAGTTAAATCTACATCTTATGCCACATAAACCGCAGTTGTCTATGTCGGAACTCACGTCGACACAAGTATTTTGGCAACAAAGAAGTCTCGGAGGAAACTCACCGGCGCTACACACCCACGGCCGTTGTTGGCAGTTGGTGATGGGTGGCAATTGGTTTGGTGTTGATGACATTTTGGTAACTTGTTCATTGTTCACTTCTTTTGGTTTTGTGTTTGCCTCTATTTTGGTTAGTAATAGAAGCATCAATGTGAGAAGGGCTAAAGACTTTGATTTGGGATTCATGTTTAAGAATTTATTGATTGGCATGGAGGTTAGGATTTGGAAGGTGTATTTATAGGTTTATTTCAAAGGTGATGACAACTTAGTTGCTTGTCTAACAATGTGGGATCACATGTTTTTTCTTGCATGGAAGACCAGCATTGTCTCATGCATTGGGCGGTGGACGGTGTGTCTTGGAGTTACAATGTTGCATCAATTGACTAACAAACATGATTTCATCATCAATTCATGTTTGGATTATATTATTACATTTCGGAAAAAAAAAATAAATGTTCAATTACTCTGCCGGTCCCTATAGTTTTATCGAATTTTCAATGAGGTCCTTATACTTTTTTTTCTTTTCAATTGAATCCTTATAATATATTAAATTTTGTAATCAAGTTCCTACTGTGACAAAAATATTAAAATTAGGAGAATATTCCGTTAAACAAAACAGATATACCTAACACTCAACTGAATAGTCTGTATAATTTAGTAGAATATTCCGTTAATTTCAACATTTTTGTCACGACAGGGACTTAGTTATAAAATTTGATCGATATGATATAAGGACTCCATTGAAAAAATAAAAAAATATGAACTTAATTGAAAATTCGATAAAATTATAAAGACCGGCAGAGTAATTAAATTTAAAATAAATTATAATTGTATTATTACATTTATTATAATATTCTGCCGTAATTTGATCTATATAACCGTTTTTATTGATCTTACATATTGACATAAAATTTTGTTGTCGAAAAAAATATATAGAACTAACTTTTAAGTAACCAATATTAGCTAATTTTTTTATTTATCGTAACATTATTTTCTTAACCCTCAGTTTTTAGAAAATTTAAGATTTAAAAATTAAAATTTAAGGTTTATAATTTAAAATTTAAAAAAGTTAGTTGATGTTGATTGAAAAATTGATTCATTAATTGAACTATGTTGATAAATAGCTGTTTGACAAAAATATAATACGTACACAAAAAATTAGCTAATATATATTTATACATAAATATGTGTTATTTAACTTATTTTTAATAATATTTTATATTTCATATCGGAACAGTTGATTTTTTTTGTATATTTAGAGTATTTACCTCAAATAACACACAAAGGTGTAGAAAGAATGGGTGAAAGAATGAAAATCATGGAGAGGTTAGCTTTATGCTATTCATAACACATTAAGAAAATCGTTGTCCTAACACATCATTTTCATTCTTGTCATATTATTGTTGTATGCTTGGATTGCATTAATTAAAAGCGTGTATAGCAGCTTTAAGACTACTTTTGTGTTGATGGATCCTCAAAATAAGGCATCTTACAAGGGTAGTTAAGGCTTTTTGCATTGGCATGATGCTAAAGCTGTGTCATGAATGTCAATGCATGAACTATAAGCATGGGATGGTTATAGTAACAGTAACACACATGAAATGGCAATGCATGCCTTAAGATAATGATCTCTTCTAGAACATTCATTATAGTTAGTACCCTGTTTGGCATTTGCACAACTATGTTGTCTCATGTGATATTGACTCTATATTTTTGTCCTATCTTAAAGAAAGCAAAAGTATGGTTAATCTTTATTTGATTTTAGTGAATATTTTAGAATGAGACCTAAAAAGCTTGTACAAAATTTTTTTGTGCAAATCATCTAGAAGTTCTCTTTTTATGTGTAATACTCAATGAGATTGTGTAGTTGGAAAAAAGAAAAGGCGCTAATAAATTAGCATTATGAAACTGGTGGATATAGAGGTGAATGACCGTAAATTTACGTGGTTTAGTGTAGTCGGATTGATAGAATGTTGGTGAGGTTGGTTTCGTTGTTATCATTTGGAGCACTTAGTTAAAAAAGAATGACAGAATCTTCAAGAATAAAAAAAAGGTATTGCAGGGTCGATTTAGAGTTACAAAAAGTGGAGTGATATAAGATGATTAGGAATTAGTTTATTTTATCTGTTCAGTACTTTTTCATTGATGTTCCACTTTGTTGTACTGAGCTTTTCGTTTTAAAAAAAAGTCTTACATATTTTAGGTGTAATAAAACGTTTTATACAGTCGTATAATCACATCTGTTAATTGAATGTATGTGTAAAACTACTACAGTGTATCAAAATTAAATTCTATTTTATAAATTAAATTCTATTTTATAAAGATGCAAATTTGATTGTAAACCCTAAACTTGAATAATATCAGTGCTTGAGAATCCATGGTTGAAGCATTTTTGTGGATGGACTTCAAAGGATCAGAACTTAATTTAGAGAGAGATCAAAAAGGGGAAAAATCATAATAAATTAATAATATGGATAATTCTCAAAATTTGATCAAATTGATAACTTGATGATAGCACATAAACGTGTTAGAAGGATCATAACTTGATGTTAGAACTTAATAGCAATATCAAATGACAATAATAGATCAAGAAAAATGAAAAACTGGCATCACCTCAAACCAGATTCTAAAGAAGAACAATCATTAATATGGTCCTAAAAATACAGCACACACTCAATATATACAAGCTTTATAACTTAATGTGGCAGGTTTCTGGCAAAGAAATGAAGAATTAGGTATATTCATACATCATGTCAAGCAATTTCATTACACGACAAGCACTTACAAGTCAACATTCAGCTCATGAGAGCAGTTATTACAGAAACAACATCGCCTTATCCCACTAGGTAGACAGGGTCGACTACATGGATCAAACAGCTACATGAGAGTAGTTATTACATATTACGAAGTCAAAAGACGGCGTAAAGCATAACAAAGCAACACAAAGCCACACAAAAGCAAGAACATGCATACATAGCATACTTGCTTATTTGGTTCATTAAGGCACAACATAATGAAACTTGAAAAGTAGCTTCTACCTAGAAGGTAGAAGAATAATTGTAGTAATGTTTGTTGTTGACATGAATAATGAAAACCTTGTTACTGAAGAACAAGGCATTCTTGTGTACCAGCCACCATGGCCTTGGCAGGACGAGCCTTTGATTTCGCTGCATTGACTTCCTCCTCGGAGGTTTCAGCCTTGACTTCCAACTCAAAAGAGGCAATGGCTTCAAAGATAAGAGCATTGACCTCTTCAAACCTCGCCTCAGAAAGCGAGACCTCTGCGAGAAGCCTCCAAGCATTGGCTTCGGATGCCTCTTCGTAATCCTTCTTCCTCTTCAGAACCATGTGGCCGCTAATCTCCCACACGGCAGGGTTCACTTGGGTGTCAAGAAGCTCAGCATCCACTTCTCCAAGAGCTTGTTTCTCTGCATAACACTGTTCGCCTAATCGCATCAATAATCTGAAAATTTTGGATCGGAAAAAAAGTATTTCGAAAGATGAGTGATTATCGAGAAAGATTTGTACCTGTGGCAACAGAAAGACTTGTTTTCCACAATCAGCAATAAGAACATTGTAAGGTATGTTGTTGTTCTGAAGGCAAATGCAAGCATCCGAAACAATGTTCGCCAAATCTTCCAGTGTATCACCACCCTCAAAGACGAGACCTCTAACAGGATACTTCAGGAGTTCAGAGATCTTCACGCCGGCGTTCGATTTGGCAATTTTCTTAGTTGGAGCCTTCTCAATTGGAAAGGGTGCAGCCAAGTAATAAGCCTGCACAATTCAAAATCAAAACCAAATTGCAATTCAATACTGACAGAATATGTAATCTCCAGTAAACAAATCTACATAACTACTAAGGTGTCATGCTAATCTTATGACGATAAGTAACCGTTACCTGGAAATGAAGATGGTTAATAGTGGCGAAAGCGCCCAAGCTGTTGTAACCCAGACGGAAATATGGATTTCCAGCTTCTGCTGCCATGTGAAGTGCAAGCAAGAAGCTCTCATGATCAATCCTTTGGGGCAAGCACTCGAAAATCCGGGGAATCAGTAGCACATGCCCATACTCAATAGGACTCACCTGTTAAGAAAGACCATCATCACATATATAAAGTGTCTATCATAAATATATAGTTTAATTAACCATCAAAGACACAAATTGAGCACAAGTTAAGAAAACATACATTGATAGCAACAAGGCTAGGAGAATTGTCAACATCAATTGGAGCATTTGGAAAGAACTGGACTTCCCCATCGTCGCTGGACTCGAATTGGAAGAGGAGCTCTTCTTGGCCAACTTTAGTGAAGTTGAACTTGTTCTGATCAAAAGGCTGCAGGACCTTGTCGACACGGAACTCAGTCGGCCTCTTCTTGAGGTGGCGTCCCTCGTTCAGCTGTGCAATGAAGCCGTACTCGCCCGGAATCACCTATACAGAAAAATCACAGAACACATGAAAACCAATCTCATATACATATCTATGCATCTAAATTTCTAAATTCTCAAAGCTCAAAAAGACTAACAGGTAACATCAGATCCCAAAATAAGAGATAAATTAAGAGAAGGAAGAAACAATCTGGACCTTGGTTTCGCAGGCAGTAACATCATACCGGAAAAGCCCTCTCTGCATACGTTCTTCCCACTGCCATCAAATGACTTCCAAATTTCAATGAACAAAAACAAGCTGCTAAATGCTAAGACTTTAAAAATAGGAAAAAATCTTAACAAAAACAAACCTTGAAGAACTAAATTACATAAAAAGACTTGTAATTGTAAATAGTTTTTCGTGATCTGAAATTCAGAGTTCCACCATTACCTCCCCAAGAATAAGTGAATCCAAGAAGGCCACAGGTGGCTCCCCACATTCTTGGAGTGCCAAGTCCTTCCCTTTAGCTTTCTGAAGCCTTTTGAAGGCATACAAAGGAAGCTTTGCCTCTGCTCAAAACCAGAAAACACAAATCAATCACAAACACAAACATACCCCATAGAAAATTATAAGTTACTTTAAATAAATCACAAGCACTTTTTTTTTTCAAAATTATAAGTTTCTTCAAATACTATTAAGCTGATCCAAACACACAACATAAGTTATGTACTCTAACCAAGTAACCAGTAAATAATATATCATATATTTATGTACCACAAAAAAAAAGGGCACGATAGAAGATTCCAAGTTCCAAGTACCTTGAATGCAGCAGCTTTTGAGGCAGTTACGACCGCATCCTCCAACAGGGCGAGTAGCCTCTCCACCCTCCTCTTTTTGATAATTAGAAACAACAGTAGGAACCCTCTTAATTCTCAACATCTTCTCTTCTTTTTTTTTTCTTTTCTCTCACTCACAAAAAACACCCCAAACAAAGCAAACAAGAACAAGAAGAAGAAGAACACAAAGATCTCACTAAATTTGCAGCTGAAGTTAACTTAGCAGAGGCTTAAGAAAAGAAGAAAAAGTAGCAGAAAAAAAGAAGCAACTACTCTAAGCTACTAAACTAGAAGAAGGAGGAAGAAGAACCGCCACCAGCGAGGAAGAGGAGGTCGGAGGGGCTACCACCTTCAGAAGGCAGAGCACCACGCCCACCGTGCGGCGAAGGGTTGGATGTAACAACTACGCAACCCTTGCGTCGTACAGTTCGGACATGAAAGAGAACCCGAGATGCTCCGTGAATAGCCGTGATGTCAGCAACTCTTCTACCACAGGGTTAACACCCTCTCCGAGAAATTGTTATGCGAATGAATGAAAGCTGAGAATTTGAGAGGTACCCAACATGCAGAGGGATGGAAAGTTTCGAGCTTTGGAGTTTGGTGGATGGAAAGTGTGGTGAGCGGAATGCGTCGTTATATAGAAGAGATAAGAAGTGGAAAGAAATTGTCCAGAATTTGGGGCTGTGAATCAATGAATCAATGGGTTTTGTTTTGTTTTGTCATGTTTTTGTGTTTGCAACCAACTTACTTAACGTGGTGGCTTCAGTACTTCTCAAGGGACAATTGGCAACAACTAGAAGCGGTGGACTTCACAAATTTGATATCTGATAGTTGTTAGATAATTTGACTGATTTGATTAAATTTTTATCTAATAATTTTTAAATATATTCACGTGAAGTGGACTTCACATGAGTTTTCACTTTATTTTTAAATGTTTAGACTAAATTATTATCTAATATATTTACGAGTATTTATTGAATAATTAGTGTTTCTGTTTTTTAAATTTTAAAATATCTTATCACACTAGATACGTATTTATTCTTTTTTTAATATATTTGTAAAAAGTTATCGTATTTTTTTAATATAATTATACAATTATATTAATTTTTTAAATAATTATTTATGTAATTAATATAAAAGATAGTTATCAAAATTACTTTTCGAACTAATTTGACCTTTGTATAAATACCAAATATATTTATATTTTTAAAAAATATATATTTTAAACTAAAAATTTATTATCATTTATTTTTACATAAATATTTATTATTTTATATATTTTTAATATGTATTTTATACAAATAATTATTTTAAGAGTTAATTTTAATATATACATAATATAATTAATATTTTTTTACTATCAAAATTGCAATTACTATATATTTAGTTTTTAAGTTGTAAATTTTATTTGGTAAAATTACTAATATAATGCCAGGTTGAAAGTAATTAATATCATTAACTAATTAAATATTTGTTCTTTTATATGTCTGTGTTTTTTATTTTAATTTGTGATTGATATAAGTTTTGTAACTTTCTTTTTATATATATTGGTAGCATAAAGAAATTTATATTATTGTTAATTTAAAAAGTTTATATTGACTTTAGTTTACAATTATTGCTACTACTTCAACAATTATACGAATTAGACAATAATGTAAAAATTTTCAGATTTTAAATCTATCAAATTAAATCTTTAAAAATTTATAACTTAAAAATAGAAGAAAATAATTAAAAATGTGAATACAAAATCCCCACATTTATTATTCGTTATTGAAATTATTAACAATTTTGAACTACTATACAATAATATAATGAGTTGTAATTAACAATTATACTACATATATATAATCAAATATTAATAGTTGTCATCTATAGAAATATGTATTTAATATTTTATAAAAATATTATATTGTTATAATTTTGTAAATAAATTTGATTATTCTAATTATTACTTATTTAAAAATAATATATTTTTAGTATATATAAATTGTTTTTCTATAATTAAATAGAGTGTGAAATTTAATTGTGTGATATAATATTTTAGAAAAAATAGAGAAACTGGTCTCGTTCTGTATGGAATGAACTTAGAATCATGGAATTGACTCGATCATCAAATTTTAGATTCTAAGTTCATAACCTTAGTTTATTTTCATTTTGATTCCAGTTAGTAAAATAAGAGGAGTCGAATCTTGAACTAAGAAATAGATTCTAAAAACTGAAAAAGAATATCCTGAACAATTTCAATAATTGAGTTTATTAATATTCTTGGTATTGTAGATGCTATCACACATACAATCATAAAATCATATATAAATTATGTTTCATTCTTTATTAGTTAAAACTTAAAATTTAAAAATCATGCCCAAAAAATCAGATACTCAAATATATGCTAAAATACAAATTTAGTAATTTTTTTGTATATACATAATATTTTTTATTAATTATTAACTTTAATAAATAAATAAATAAATAAAAAGGAAAGTGCGTGGGTTGTTTGGTTTGACCGTATCTATAGCAATTACTTCGGAAAACTACATTTTTTTTCTTAACTCGTGGTTCACGTCTCTATCAATTCATGCTCCCTTTTTTTTTTAAGTTTAAGTTTAAATTTCATAACAGAAAGATTTTTTGTTTATAAAATTTAATAAAAAAGATAACAACATGAAAAATTTTAAGTACTAATTATTAAGTTGAATTATTCTTTCTCTCTTTTTCAATTTATTTATTTAAAAAGAGTTTTAGTTAACATCGTGTCAAAAACTAGTTATTTTATACTCTTAGAAATTGGAAATAAATATTTAAAGAAGAGCTAAAACTATAATTAAATGTCAAACTCACTAATTAGTCTCTTTGTTTTTATTTAATAATAAGAGGTAATATATTTACACCATTTTATTTTTAGAAAATATCTTATAATTGAATATTCTAGAAGTATCGTGTTTATTACTTAATATAGAATTTTCTCTCCACCACCACTGATTAGAGTCTATTAAACGTATTGATCTTACCACCACTAATCTATTATATATTATTAAAATCGCGTGACATATTTTTTTATTTATTTTATTTGATTTATTTAAATACGTTACTTAATTAATATTTTATTTAATTTGATAGAATTAACTATTAAATTATAATATATTATTTGACTATATTAATTATAATTAATTAATTAGATTAATTTTTTAATTTAATTCAAATAAATAAATAAATTTTGTTTTATTTTGTATGAATTTTGTTGTCTTATATATTTTGATTAATAATTTTTAAAAAAAATTATAATTAATTATTTGTTTATTAAATTAAAATAAATATTAAATTATTTAATATTTTATTCGACTACATTAACTATAACAAATTAATTATATTATTTATATATTTGATTTAACTATAATGAATGAATTGATTTGTTTTAATTTAGATTAATTTTTTCATCTTATATATTTTGATTAATAATTTTTAAAATTAAAGTATTATAATTTTTATACGATATATATTTTTTATTTATTTAACTTATTTTATTGAGTCAAACAATTATAATTAATTTATTATATAGATTATTTAATTTAATTAATTTAAATATATATTATTTGATTATTTTATTCTCATGTTATTGTTTGAGTTGTTATTTTACAAAACAATTTTTTTGTAAAAAAAAATTGTATCAATAATTATTATTTTACGTATGGCCAATTTAAAATTTTAGATACAAATCTTTTATATCATTCCACAGGAATTAAGATAAAATATTATGTGTTTATTTTATCTTTAGCAATTTTGATAGATATTTTTATTAATAAAAAAATAAAATTATTTTAGGTATATAAACATCTACTTTAACTTAAAAACAGACATAATATGTTTATAAATTTTAATAGATAACAATGTTTGTCATATTATTTTAATATAAATAATGAATATGATATTAGAATATAAAATAATTTTATGTATATTTATTACAAAAATAATTCTTTATAATATTTGTTTTGCTGTAATAATAAATAAATTTCATTATTTTTAATATTAAAAATAGTTAAAATTTAAATTTAATTAATTTTATGAAATTTTTATAACTAAAATTATTGTGTGTGTTTTTATTTAAAAAATAAAAAAAATCTTATATGCTTTTGTATATTATTTCGTGCAAAACATAGGAACACAGCAACATATATTAGTTAAATTAAATTTGTGGCTATTTTTGTCCTTCCGTGTTTGAGATAAAGGTGCCAATGATGAGAAAATAAGAAGTTATGGGATTTCACACCATAAATTTATTAATCCAAATAATATTACTAACCCATTTACTTAGCTTTCTCCCTTTAAATTACCCTATAATTAAAACCTTTTTTTTTCTTTAACATGTGTTAAGTAGTTGCAATCCTATTAAAGTCTAATTTAAATAAATAGCTTAATTAAGTTTATTTTAAAAAAATAATTTAAAATAAGTTATTTTGTGTTTATTTTTAGTTCTAAAAATATTTATTTTAAAAAAAAATAATAAAAAAAAATTTATTATGAAAAAAATAATTTTTTTAATTTTTTATAAGTAATAAAATAACTTTTTAAAAATTATAATTTAATTTTAAAAATTGTACAATACATTAATATTATACTTTTTTATAAATTAAAAATAAAAAAACTTATGAACATATCCAAATGAATCCTAATTTTTTTACTATTTTTGTTTTTTTTTCATTATTCATTATAATAAGCAATTCAACATCACCATCAAATTATTTTCTACAAGTCCCAAAAACACCCATGTAACTCTTGGACTTGGAGAAGAAGAAAAGAATAATGCGTTGTGAAAAATACACGTAAATATGTTCAAACTCGCTAGATAGAGCAATGGTTAATTATTGGTTATTATTCATATAATAAATTTATGTGGACCTAAAATAATGTCGTAGTGATGATAGTGTATGGCCATGTGCATGAATTGTGATCACAAATGAGTGGCAACCTATAACTCACGGAAGTACCAACAAATATTAAATAAGAATTTAAATTTAAAATATTTTAGACACTTTTTTATTTAACTATATATATTTTTTCTTTTGATTAAGTAAAAAAAAATTATTTTTATCAATATAATAATATATAATTGAATATACAATATGTGTAATTTTGTATTTATTATATGAAAATTAAGTCCTTACAATAAGATTAATAAGAAAAACTACAATTTAGTCTTACCCCCTCCCCCGCTTTCGAAATTATAGAGATAAAAAATTTGCATACTTTTTACAAATGTATTTAAAAATAATTTTTCTACCGTATAAATTTTATAATTTTATGCTAATTGAATTTTTTTGACCATTTTTGTCTATTTAAAAATTAAAGAAAGAATAAAAATATAAAAACCAAATTTTATTCTGATTTTTAATATTTTTTGAATAATTGTCCACATATATTTTGAAAAACTAATTCATAATTATAGAAAAAATAATACATTTTATCAAATAAAATTAATCTTAAAAAAAAACTCAATATCCTTATATTCTTTATTAAGTAAAAATGCTGTAATTTTTATCAGCTAAATAAATTTTAATTTTTTTTATTTTTTATATTGTTCGTAAATTATCTAAAGTATTGAAACCTACTCTTTTCGGTTCAATCTTATCAAATTAAAATAAATTTTAAAAATAAAATTTTAGAGATGTATATATCACAATATTAATTTCATTTATATAAATTTAATCATTTTATCTTATTTTTTAAATAAATAAAATATAATTAATATTTGAATTTAAATATTCGACTAATAATTCGATCATTTGGTAGCCCCTAAAATCTTGGGGCGAGAGTGGTGATTCCACTTATTGACCGAATTATTGTGGGACGATTGGGCCGGACTTAGATCATAACATATATTTTATATTAATAATTTATTATTTTTATGATAAAAAAATTTAAATAATATAATTTTTTTATATTTATTTAAAAATCGTAGGTTCAAGCCTTCTTATAAAACTCGAAAATGAAGGGCCTGAAACTTATGAAAAAAAATCTGGTTAGAAATGGTGATGTGTTTGACCCCACGAAGCAGAGAGTTGAGTGATCTATCGTCAACTCCACGTGATGTGTGCGTCGTACAATTTGCGTGCTTTCAATATCATTGGGCCCAAAATATTAATAATAATAAAATAAGTAAAAAAATGAAATAATTAACGTGTTGAGATAAATTCATTCGATCCCTTGAGTAAAGATTAAAAACTTGAATTCTATCTTATATATATATAGTAATTTATTAATTAATAATAAACTTTTAAATAAAACACAAATATATAATACTTATTTAACAATGTACTTTTAAATAAAAGTACATAAATACTTTTAATTAACGATATTTTGAGCTTAAATTTCTAAATGTTAAGAAACTTCATTTCTTAATTAATTTTATGTAATCTCAATCAAGTCATGTTAGGTTAATTAAATATTTTTTAATAATAATAATAATTCAATTGAGACAATAAAATATTTTCGTGAAATGTTAAATTATAATACATTATATTTTTATACATAATAGCTTATAGCTGATTAATATTTTATTTTTTATATACAAATAACATTATTATATTTAAATATATTAAAAATAAATTGAATATAATTTTACTGTAAATAAAGTTAACACTAGTTTATTCAAATTTTGAATGTTCTAAAAATACATTATTTGATAATATATATATATATATATATATATATATATATATATATATATATATATATATATATATATATATATATATTGTATCACGAATATCAATAATTGATTTAATGATTATTTTTAATGCATATAAAAAAAGTTTATTTAAATATTGTGTTAGCTCATAAGCATATAAATTTAAGGGACCATTCCGTTTAAAATGTCTTTTTTAAAGATATTTTTTAATAATTAAAATTTAACACATATAATTAATTAAATCGTATTATTTTTGTCAAAATTAGGCTAGACAAATTGATTTGAGCAAAAAATAGTGAATCAAATTTTAAATTAGTCTAAATTAATATTATTTTTTATAAAAATTACTACAATACCCTTATTATAAAAAATAATTAAAATACTCCTATTATATATATATATATATATATATATATATATATATATTCTGAAAATTCTAAATCCAAACTCTATAACAACAGAAAAATAAAAGACTAGAATTTAGAATTTTCAAAATTAATATATATAATAGAAATATTTTAGTTATTTGTTATAATAGGGTATTGTAGTTATTTTCTATAAAAAAAATAAAATTAATTTATACCATATTCAATATTTGATTTATTATTTTTTCGGTTAAATTAATTTGTTTAACCTAATTTTGACAAAAATAACATGATTTAATCGATTATATGTATTAAATTTTAATTATTAAAAAAATATTTTAAACGTCTTTTTTTAAGTGGCTCCCATTTAATATTAGTGCTATTTTGAATAGAATGGGAATGAAAATGGCATGGACGACAATGATAGATGATGTTTCAATGTTTCATGGGGTGGAGAATGAGAAGGAAACAAGAACCATGGAAATTAATTAATTAATTAATTAAAATAAAAAGGATTCAGGATTCGGAATCAACAGAAGGATCATTCCTTTTGTAAGAAACCCACACCTTTGTCTGCTCTCTCACACTGATTGCATCTTCTTTATGTCTATTTATTTATTTATTTGTTGCCATCAATCTAAATGCAACTTGAACTATTTCTAGGATTGGCCAATCAATTCAAGAAAGCTCAAAAAGAAAAATACATAATGATTTAGTCAAAAAAGACGACCTTTCCTTGTATGTAGTGAATCCAAATTTGAATGGAATTACCGGATTAGAATATTAATTAGATGCTCAAGTTCCATCACCAAACTCCACTAAAATAAAATAAAGATTAAAATATATTTTTTATTTTTAAAGTTTATTAAAATTTTTTAAAATATTTTTAAATTATATTTTGTTTTAATTTTATTCTTAAAATTTTTATTTATATTAAATATATTCCTGATAGTTATATTTTAATTTAAGACTAATTTAATAGGAATGCATAATAATTATATCTAATTTATTTATGTTAATTTTTTTATGAAATTATTGTTGACTTAGTGCTAAATTTTTTGAAAAATTGATAGTCATGGGTATATTTAATTCTATTCGAAAAATTTTTAGGCAAATTGAAACAAAATAAAATTTAGGAGTATTTTTTAATTTTTTAACAAATTTCAAGAATAAAAAAATATATTTTTATCCTAAAATAAATAATAGAGACTAGTTTTTAGTATATAAATATAAATATAAATAAATATTTAAGCATATGTTGTGATATAAAGAAAAATCATTTTCGCATTTACTATCTTAGTAATTCTAATATAATTTGCTAAATAAAAGAGGAACGTTCATACATAGTAGAAAAATTAAGTGATTCGGTTAGGAGATAATAAAAATTAATCAACAATCAGTTAAAAAATATACATTTAAAAACACTATAACATCTAAAATTTAAGATAGTTAGTTAATTATAATAATTAATAAATACTAATTAAATAAGTTTTAACTATTTTTGATTAATTCTTTTTTTGTTATTAAATATTTTTATATAAAAAATATGTACTATGATTTTTAAATATTTGAAGTTGAAAATTGAGGATTTAATTAATTAATTGGGCCATCCACCATTGTCTAATCTAATTCAATATGCATGTAGCCGTAGTTAATGGGTCCATGCATTTTGATTTAATGGCCGGAAAATGGGAGAAGGAAGTTTAATTGAATTCAACTCCTATTAAAATTAATATTATAATTTTCAATATTTAAATAAAATAATAGAATTGAACTTATTTACAAAACAATACAAAATTAATTTTATATTCCAAACACTCTCTATATTTTACTAGTATTCTTCTTTAGCAGCCAAACTCCAACCTTTTGCAAATGGCAGCCACCACTTTATATAATTTCCATAAAATTATAAATAGTAATTCTTAATAAATAAGATTAATCCGAGATGAATTTCTAATTCATATGTGAATTAATATTTAATAAATACCAGTAAGGTGCTATTTACTCCATAATTAAGCTACTTTTTTAGGACCAATGAGTTATAGTTCAAATAACATAATCTCCTCATATTCAATTAAGAGGTTACGAGTTTGAGTCTCTTATTTTTGGTATAAAAAAAATTACTTTTTTAGGGATGGTTTATTTTGATATTTTCTAACTACCAAGAAAATGATATTCCACGGTAGAACACTATAACTAATATTTATTTATTTATTTATTTATTTTTTGGAGAGTTTAAAATATGAAAACAGTTTGTGAAAAATGACAACAGCCAAAGAAGTTTCGTAGCAGTTTCATATATAAGGCCAAGTAATAGTTTCTATACACTAAAGTTAAGGGCCGTGATAATTCCACATTGACCAAAAATAGTTTCTACACTTTTTAGTATTAATAATCAAAATGATTTTTTAAAAATGATTTATTTGTGAATTTGATTTTCAAAAGATCAAACACTTAAGTTTAAGTTATAATAGTAAACTAAATTGGTCTTTTCGCTAATTAAATAATAATTTGTCAAAATAATTATATTTTGTACATCATTTAACTAATGAAAAGATTAATCTAATTCACAGTTGTATCTTTCAAAAATTAATTTTAAAAATTTGAGCTTTTAAAAACTAAATTAATTTTTATCCATATTTGATATTCTTGATTCTCGATGCATGTAGTTATGAACATAGACTCTTGAGTTGAGGGAGCGACCAAATGTTAATTTAAGAAAATAAAAAGTGGATAATGATGCATTTGGCAACATATAGAACCATAATCAGATATTGACTTCTTTGGAATATACCTTAAAGTTTTGAAGTTTAAAAGGTTGTGATAAGAAAATTCTTGGGATATGCAAATGAGAAGTCTAGTCCTTTAGATCATTCTTTACTTAATGTCCTAAAACTGAAAAATATATTATTATTATTTATTTTCCACGGTATCTTCCATTTCAATTCTCGATAGGTTAAGAATTAATCTGCCGTTGTACTGAACTCTATTTAAGGATTTGTCATTGACCAATAGGTTGTTGCATACAGAAGACGGAATTCGAACATCCGACACTTGTTTAAACAGACTAGTAAGTTAACCACTAGACCAACCTAACTTGGTTTTATTATTATTATTATTATTATTGTTATTATTATTATTATACACTTATGGAAAATACACTTCAATTCTTTTTGGTCATGACACTTTATTCAAGTTATGGGTTGGTTTCTTTTTTTTTTTGGACTGGAGTTATGGGTTGGTTAGGGATCTTTGGGCTTTAGATTATTGGGCCTTATTAGGGTTGGGAAAACCCAGATTAAACTTAGAATCTTAACAAAGATGTAAGTGGGCTGAAAAAGTGGATTGGTGGACTCATAATTGGGCTGGATAGATATTCAATGGGCCCAAAATCAAAAGATGTTAGTCCTACCTTGAACTAAGTTTGAGCATCATTATACAAAAAAAAAGTTTGGGTATCATGACCAAAATAAAACAAGGTTTTGACTTTTGAGCATTGAACCAAAAAACTTTTTTTTAAGAAATTTATTTTATTTATTAAAAAAATGGCATTAACATTTTTTAGGGAGATTAGTGTTCTTGTTATATACTACAATATAAGAGTGCTTATTATTTAATATTATATTTACCAAAAAAAGTATAACAATATTGAATCTTACATAAACTTTGAGAAGTCAATATTTTCATCTTTACAAATAAAGGACATAAATGACTTTTTTTTTTCTTAAAAAGAAAAAAGTGTTCAAATAGGGTTTACCTTCTTCCCTTTGGATTTTTTCATATGAAGGAGCACCAATAAAATTAGAAGGCAATGGAGGAATATACATATACTTTCACCGACCTTATCATGCAAGCTCCAATCAATAAATAAAATAATAAATATTTCTCATGCATGTTCAATTGTCCCTTTCTTTTTATCTCATACACCAATAACCAATGTGGCTACTTTCAAAGTTCTTCATATTGCAAAACCTATGATAATGTTTATCTTTTTGTCACAATCTTTTGCCTAACTTAATATTCCCTTGCTCCTTTCAATGTGGTCCTTATAATAAGATGCAATACTTAACCAGCTCCTAAGCAGAATAAAGTGAACAAAAACAAAATGCATGCCACATATAATGCTTGCGTGATTCATTTTTCTAACACTCAAAAAACTTTGGTTAAAAAAAATATAAAGAAAACTAGGTTTAATTACTGGGCTGTATTGAAAAACTAGGTTTGATTATCCTATTGATCTTTATAGTTTTATTAAATTTTTAATTAGATTATTATATATATTTTTTTTAATTGAATCTTTATACCACCTTTAATTTTATAATTAGATTTTTTTTAGTGTAAAAAATATTAACATTAACTGAATATTTTTTTATAAATTAAAAATATCTATAATTAAGAACCTAATTAAATATTTGATCACATATTTTTTAAAAAAAATATTCTATTAATTTTAATATTTTTAACATAAAAATAACTTAATTATAAAATTAAAAATAATATAAAATTTTAATTAAAAAATATATAATATTTAATTATAAATTTGGTAAAATTATAAATAATTAAATCGAAAAACTATCACGTAACAAAAATATGAAAATCTTTTGCAACATAATTATTTAGACTTTAGAGAACAAAAACTTTATTTTGTATCTTGCAACAATTAGTGATCATTTTGTTAAAGAAAGTGCAGCCTTTAATTTTTTTTGTATTCAAATAAATAATTAACCAGAGATATATTTCATTATTATATTCTCAAGTTCAATAACATGAAACTTGTAACACTG
Source organism: Arachis hypogaea (assembly GCF_003086295.3). Taxonomy (NCBI): domain Eukaryota; kingdom Viridiplantae; phylum Streptophyta; class Magnoliopsida; order Fabales; family Fabaceae; genus Arachis; species Arachis hypogaea. The sequence continues at coordinate 2,588,232 of NC_092042.1, read as the reverse complement.
AACTACCTCGCTGCCTATTAATTAGGTTAGAACATGAAAATCAACTTTATTCCATGACCATGTAAGTAGAAAATTTCTTATGTGCTCATAGAGCAAATAAATGGTTAATTTTTTTATATTAAAAAAATTTTAGTGTAATATTTAATTATTGGATTTTATAGTGTTTTTTAAAATTGTGAGATACGTTCCTTTTAGATTGACAATATAAAGAAGTATATTGTCAATTTAAAAGGAAGTATTGTACTATTTTCACAATTTTAAAAAATACTATAAAATTCAATAACTGAGTATTACACTAAAATTATACCAATATGTAAAAAAATAAACACAAATAAATATGTTTAATTTGCATCATTTATTTTGTTAAATTGGAATTAGTTTTTATTTTATCGAAATTTAAATTAAAAATAATAATAAATTTATTATATCGATGTGAACGACAATTAATTAATTAGAATTAGAACACGAATATTAATAAAATAAATATAAACCTATATTAATTAGAAAATAAATCTTTTCAATTTTTTTTAACTGAGAAAGGAAAATATGATCTTTAATTTTTTAATATTTTTTTTCTTATGTTTTTTCTTAATTTCACCTATAAAATATATATCGAATGATTACATTTTAACTTCTTAAGTGAGGAAAAAAAATTAAGCGGAATTGCACTGCTAATTAGATAAATAACAAAAATTTAATACGATTAAAAGATAAAAGTAGCAAAAATTACTAAAACCAGTGGTAATTCACCATCCATAATTTTTTTTTCAATTGATGTTGTTTGTTGTCAAAATGTCAATTACATAAAAAATGTGTCAAGAGTTTTCTCAGAATATCCAAACACACCCACAAAGGTGTTTGTTATTTTGTCTCAGTGAACACATATACATATAAGGAATGCAAACGACAACTTCCACCATTTGTGTCTCTTCTTCCTTCCCCTCATTCATTCCCACATTCATTCATATATAAATATATGTCCAAAACCCTTCAATTCAATGCTTTTTTCCACCACTTATTCCCTCTAGAACCTTTTATTCTCTGCCACTATTTTCTCACATTCACCAAAACAAATCAAACCATGATCAAAGAGTTTATGAAATCTCAAGTTATGGTTCTCATTGTTCTTGCTCTTCTTCTTGCAATCACACCCTTGTTACCTTCTTCTCTTAGACCTACCTTTTTGTACTTCATCTTCAATGTTCTCATCATTGCACTTGGAGCTGAAGCTGGTCTTCTTTCTGCTTTTTCTAAGCCTATAGAAGACAGAAAGCAGCCACCCCAAGAAGCAGCCATAGCTGAAAAAAGGGAAGCTTCAAGCATTGTTGTTATTAATGGAAGTGATGTCTCAGAACATGAGGAAAAGAAGCATAGTATGGTTGTTGATAAGTGTGTGATTAATAATAATAGTGAAGTAGATAAGGTTAAAGAGTACATAGGAGAAGCTGATGAAGAAGTCATGGTCATGGAGATTGAGGAGGAGGAATTTGAAATGGAAGAAGAGATTGCTGGTGTTAATGGCCAAGAGCTCTTTGCAAAAGCTGAGGCCTTCATTGGAAACTTCTATAAGCAGCTGAAGATGCAAAGAGAAGAATCTTTGGTTTATTAGGCTGTGTTTGGTTAGTGTCTTAAAATGTAAATACAGAAGTAATGTCCTTAGTTTTTTTCGGACAAAAAATTGAACAAGTTTTTCGTTTAAGACGGACATATTTTACTTGTTTCTGTACATGTTTCTTTCTCTAAATAGATTTGTATCTTTCGATATTTATATATTTCTATTCTAAGACAGTAAGACGATATAATTGTATTATCTTAATAGATTTAGATGATATCATTATCCATGCAACTTAACTTCTAACCAAAATTATTCAACATTTTGAATCAAATCAACCACTTTTTAACACAAGTTATTCCCACAAAGTTTAAGCAATCAATTCAATCATATAAAGCTAGTTTATGTGTGTGTTAACTTCTTAATTAAACTTCAATATTAATATTAGTCAATTTAACATAAATTTGGTTAAATTTAAGAGTGATTTTGACATCACTAATTGTACTTTAGGACCCCCCTACCAAAATTACATAATATATTACAAAAAGCTTGTTGGAGAAAGCAAATGGATGCATATTATTCAGTGTTATCCAGAAGAATATCTAAAGAGTGTTACTTCAAGCCAAACAATAATGCTTTATAGACTATAGAGGCAGCTGCATATAAAGTAAAAGAGATGATGGGTTAACTTTGACAGAGAGGTCATGCCTTATCTTGATTATACACCTGTCAAGAATCATTCAGTTCAAAATCCATTTTTATCAGTATCAATATTATGATTATGAACACTGTTGTTGACTCAAATTGATGGCATTTCCATTTATGTTAACCTTAAACTAAGAATAATCTGTTGGGGATCCATGTTTTGTCTGAATTTAAGTAGTAAAAACATTAGTTCAAGACATTTTTTCTTGCTTGATTTTTTCCTTCTTTATGTATACATAGACAAGTGAGGATCAAATGACACTGATTAAATTTCAGTAAAGTTATATATTTCATAATTTTTCTTATAGAATATATATTTTATCAATTTAATTATTGAAGCACAATAATATATAATGAAAATTATCTATAACAAATTCAACAAATATAATTTCTCTTTTTCTTTTGGCAAAACTCATATTACACTACATAAAATTAGATTAGAACCACTTAGTAAATTCAGTGGAGATATTATGCACTCTTTTCCTTAAATTCACCTACCCTTTTCTAAGCTGATGTTAATATATAATCTCTTACAAGTAATAAGAATGCAGATTTCATTCTCTCTTAATTAAAATATATAAAGGTATTGCGTACACATCATATTTTGGTGGTGCTTGTTGAAAATTGAAAAATTATATATATGTTGGTGTTTTCTTAGGGATCAGTAGCCTAGAGTGCTCACTCAGAATTTCATTTTTATAAGATAATTATTCTTAGTTTTTAAATATTTTTTCTTTCTCATAATTAAGGCTGATGTTGTCTCTTTTAGCTTTTGATTTGTGTGATGGCAAAGTCATCAATCAAAATCAAAATTAAGATATTATTTTGCATTTATTTTGGAACTATGAAATTCCATTATTGTTTTGATATGTGGCCTTCGTGTGAAGTGAGAGGAGAGGGGTCCATACATGAAGAGGATGCTTGTGTTATTGTTTTATGGTTTATTCCCACCAATAATATTCTTCAACACCCCCATATGCATCAAGGATCTTAGAAATTCGATTGAACTCTTAAAATATTTCGATCTTACGATTTTGAATGACTTAATCGATTCTTAAAAAGTTCTACTAGATCAGATAATTTTACAATTTAAATCTTGTTATAATTTTATACTTTACATGTTTAATTTCCTCTTTCGATTTTATGTAAAATCTAGATTTTCTTTACCTTACTTAGATTTCATAACCTACTCTGGCTTGTTATTGTAAGAAGTATTTTCCACCATTCAACTATCCAAACAATTTAAACCATTAAATTTCTTTGAGCTCCATTCCAAACCAATGAAAACCATACCATAAACAAGTGAAGGTCAAAGCTTTTATGCTCAAGATTGAAATTTTGATCCTTCCCATCAAACATGTGTAACTGTGCAGTTCAAATACTCAATCTGTGTTTGCAGAGTAATCAGTAGTAGGAGTCTACAGACACAGTGAGATAGAATGCAAAAATGAGTGTAGTGTGCAGGCAAAAAGAAGCAGCTACTTGCGTGTAAAGAGAGAATTCTTGTTTGCAAGCAAAGTCCACTGAGTAATCTTGTATTCTAGTAAGCACAATGAACAAAATTTCTGTCACAAAAATATGCATGGAATTGCTTATCATTAAACTAAGAAAACCTTCAGTTACGGTCAATTAGTTCTCATTTAGTTAAATGTACAGAATTGCTGTAACATAATGTGCATGAAGAGAAGGGCATCATACAACCCTTCAATTTATAATGAATTTTAGGTTAACTCTTTACACATTTCATATTGTGATCTAGATTCAAAGATGATTACATTCTTGTAAGGCTTGAATCATTAGAGAAGCTGCAGAGTTTTCTGCGTCCCTCACTCGCGTCCTTCTCTCGCCTGTCATCTGGAATGTACCTTCTGTTGTTGTTACCTGAACGGAGCAGACAAATATCCTTTGATGTGGTTGACCTTCAGTGTTTGTGATGCTGTGAACCATTGCAGAGGATCAAGAAGTTAGTTTACAAGGAAGAAGCAAAGTTTGACATATACAACTCCATTGATAGAACAAAATAAAATTAACAAGACCGAAATCAGAAGAAAAGATAATGCATCCTTATGATCTTACATACCTAAAAATTGGTTTTGACCATTTTTTCTTCCCACAAAGTTCGTTTAACTCATGTTTTGCAAATTCAATCTCAAAGGAACCATCCACTCCAGCAGAAAATTCAAGCATACTAGTATTTGCCGGTAATGAATTTGCTATCTTATCCAAGGCAAGCTTGGCAGCATCAAGCTTTGCAATGTCCTTCTGATCGGATGAAGCCGACGTCACAAATTGTCCATCGACATAGACACTAGCAATGGTTTTGCCATCATTCCTCCAGTACTTGATGTCGACCTGTTTCCCGTTCTTTTGGCAGAGTTCATAGAGCATTGTAACTGGTTGGGGTTGTTGTGAGACGATGTCTGGTGTGACTAATGGCTCCAGAAGACCTCTAATTATCTTCAAACAATAACAATTAATTCTCCACAGAATAACCACAAAAACAATGATTATGTCAAATATACAAACAAATGTATCAGCCAAAACAAAGCAGTTCCTTAATATGGCTTCCTGACCTACATGAAAGATCGTAAATTCAAACAGCTTGTAGTAACTAACTTATAAATGTAATAATAAAATCCCGAAAACCAATGCAGCTACTCATCTGTCCAATGGAATGAAATAATAAGAGTAGACTCCCATTTTCGACCATGAAAGATTTGAGCACAGACAATTCTAACCATAGATGTAAATTAACTCGATATGCATCAAAGGTTGGATTAGTATGACAAAACTACTCAAAACATTCGACAAAACTCCCTAATAAACTACTAATTTTGGATAATTTTTTTGAACTAACCCAATCTTTGACAAGTATTAAGTTAGTTTAAATCTTTCATGGTTAGAAATGATAGTTTATTTAGTAATAGAAACTAAATTTCTTCCATTGTAAAGTGTAAATTAATCACACATTGATTGTAAATTAATGCAGATATTCAATGGTTAGATTGATGAAATGAATCAAATCATAAGAAGTTATTCAACAATACAAGTCAGCAATGCGCAATTTGTTCCAAGATCTATATATAAACCATAAAACCAAGGTCAAAGGGGAATCCCTAGCAACATGTTTGTTCTATCCAAAAAGATCCAAGGTTGATTGAATAGGAACGTTTCTATTCAATTATATCCTATTCGAACCAAACAAAATGCGGAACAGAATTGCTACTGCAGAACAACTACATAATAATTTGTGATTTAAACAGCTTGTACAGTTATTCATACCAGCCAAAATTTTTGAATGTCGAAATCAACGTCCACATACACCGCACCAGCCACAGACTCCAAAATATCAGCAAGAACCTTAGGAGCTTTCACTGATCCACCATGAGCAACCAAATCGCCTTCTTCAGCTACAGCTTCCGCAAACTCTTGAATCTACATTATACAAGAAACCACTAACCACATCAAAATCATTACAACACAGTAATATATGTATATAACATGAAGCTAGTGCATGCAATGCGCTGGATCGGACCTTAGGAAGGAGAGTGGGAGAGCGGTGCCGGAGGAAACTTTGGAGGCGGTGGCGGACGCAGAGGCGGGCGAGGCGGTCGGTGGAGACGTTGGCGGCGCGGAGGAGGGAGAGGTGGTAGGGTTGGAGGGAGGGGTAAGTGAGGAAGAGGTGGTTGGAGAGTGAGAGTGACAAAGCGATGTCGCCGAGGAACTCAAGGCGTTCGAAATTTTGGTATTGGTGGAATGAAGAGTGGGTTAGGGCGTCTTCTAGAAGCTTCCTGTTTAGGAAAGTGTGGCCTATTATGGTTTCTACTGCTTCCACGTTCACTTCCACATTCATCTTTAACACACTCTTTGCTTCACTTGCCTCTCAGGGAGAAGAAGAAGGAGAAGAGGGAGAAGAGGAAGAAGAAGAAGCAGAAGCAGAAACGGAAACGTAAACGGAAACGGAAACTGAAACTACGGATGATGAGTTATTAATCTCTCTGCCCCGTTTAAGAACCACGTGTCAGTTGGCGTTATTCTCAGATTGACGCCACTTGTGTCATTTAAAGTTGTAAAAAATTTAGGTGAAATTGACTTCAATTTTATATTTATTAGATAATTTTACTAATTTGATTAAATTTTTATAGTTTTTAAATATTAATTTTATGTGAAATCGACTTTACTTAAATTTTTACCTTTTAAAGTTTCATATACATTAAAAATGTCGTTAAAGTTTTACAGATTTACACTCCGTTTGGATCAAGAGAATACGGGAGAAAAAAAACATAAAAAAAAAAATTGGGTAAAAATTTAAGTTTTCCTTTGTTTGGATCATCAAAAAAAAAAAAAAAAGAGTGAAGTGTCGTACACCATAAATTTTCTCTTCTTCCATAACATGAAAATGAATAAAAAAGAATAAATATAGATATCATTAGGTATTTTTTTTTTGGTGACTATATCATTACGTATTTGTCCTTTTGTATATAATATATTATAATTTATATATAATATATAGAAGAATATTAATATAATTTCACATACTAATGATTTTTTTTTATTTTTTTATTTAAACACAAAAAAATTTTTTTTATTTTTTTTAATCTATTTTCTCTTTATCCAAACATACAAAAAATCAACTTTTCTTTTTATTTTCTTTTCTTTTATTTTCTTTCTTTTCATTTTCTTTCCTTTCATTTTCTATCTTCTAACCAAACAAAATGTTAGAGTCAAGACTCCCAAATTGATAATAAAAATCATTAAATAATTTAAAAAATTTAATTAAATTTTTAATATCAATTTTCCCTGAAAACTTTTCACCAAAATTTAATGTTGGGTTGATATTTATTGCTTATGAGCAGACCAAAGCCATCAACTATGACCCTTGTTACACAGAGGTAAGAAAAATAATTGCGAGTCTTGGATTAGTCTTAACTATTTTTAAAATTTTTTACTTAAAAAAATAATTACAAAGATAAATTTAAATTTATTTATTTGGTTATTAACTACAAAGCTCGTATATGAAATACATTGACATGTTAATTTTAAATTTTTGTTAGATCTATAAATAAAGAATTTGAAAAAAAATTATAATAATATATTAATATTTATTGATAATTAATAATACATACTATTTTAAATTTCATTTTACAAATATATATCAAAAATTCAAAAATAAAATTAGATATGATGTTACCTAATCATATTTGGATACATTTAAATGTATCGAAAGATATTTTGGACATAATGATATGCATGTTGAACAAATGTCATGTTCTAAATATATTCCATACATAGACAACAACTCAGCAAAATATTGTAGATTCATAGAATATAATGGTTTGCAAAAACAAAAAGAGACAAAAAAAATTAAGAGTATATACCAAAATAGATTCCTAAATAATTTCGCATAAGATATTTTGGTCCCCATCTTTAATTTTATTAAGTTAAGGTCCCTAAATTTTATATAAGACATAAAAATCCTAGTTAGATCCGACAAATAGATTCTCCAAAGTGTAATAGAAAGACTTATATGTCTTACATTTAGATTCTCTAAAATGTGATAGAAAGACTTATATGTCTTACATTTATAAAGTTTAGAAACTCAAACGTAATAAATTTTTTTGGAAACGAAAATATCCGACACAAAATTCCTTAGCAACCTATACTCAGTTTAAACTCTCCCTTCCTATCTTCCCTTCAAAAACCTCAAGTTGCAACCACACCAGCTCTTAAACTGGGAAAAAAAAATCATCTCCTTCAAGAATAATGCTCAATTTTTCAAAAAAAGCATCTGATATTTTATTGGATAAAATCTTACTGGATAATAATGTCAGCAGGAAATCTCACAGGATGCTGAATTGTACAACTCAAAACAACTCTAAGAAATCATCATTGTGGAGTATAGAAAGAAACCACCACCTAAAAAAGTCTACTAAAATATTACCACTACTACAACCTTTCCAAACCAAAAGAACCACCATATGACTAGATACAAAATCATCACTGATTGCAAAACTTATCTCTCAAGTTTCATAAATGGGCCATAAAGGGTGATATCGAAGATCCGTGATGAAGCGAGAACTCGTCCTCACGCCACCATCATATTATGATCGAATCCTGCTCCGGCTTGTAGTGGAGGAACCCTATTCACTCCAACATTGTGAAGCAACTGCTGTAGCCACCTCCTAGTTGTCTGGTCTTCCTGAGTACATGAAACCAGGACCACATCATAAAAACATACTATAAGGTCCAATGAAAAAAATCATTAGCTTTGGAACCGAGAATCCCATGAAGAGAGTTTTTTCGTACACCAAGTCAACTCACCCTCCCAAGCTACATCCAGTAGTGAGAGAGCGAGTTGCGAGTCGGCGCAATGTACCTATGAGTGAGTACATGTACATAACTCTAACTTTTACTAGTTACTACTCTTTCTCTTCAAGGGTTCAATCTATGACTAAATTGATCAAGCAACCCAAACACATTTTACTAAAATATGCATATCAATTCCATAAGTAGTACTTACACGAAGGCAGGTATTAAAAGTAGCATCTCTTAACATCTCCGGAAGACAGCTTCTTAGTGCATCACAAGCCCTGCTTTAATGGAAAGCCAGTTTTGTTAGAAACTTTGAACGAATAAAACCAGCCACAACAGGGAAATTAGAGATAGGAAGGTTGAGAACAGCAACAATAAAAGATCATGGAAGTTGCAGTCTACTTATCCAACCTCCGATTATCGGAGAGACGAAGATAGCAACGAATGATGTGCTTCAAAAGGCGAGATGAGGGTTGCTCAGCCAGAGCTGCCACCATGTTCCCCAGAACTCGACCTACTGCAAAAAAGCGTTCCGCTGTGGTACAAACATAATCCAAACCCACATCATCCAAAAGAATTTTCTGAACTATAAAGGTTGCAACCTACAATACAAGAGCTTTTATTAGACAACCAAATATAAGATATTATATTATATTATAGTATTATTTTGCATCCTACAATACAAGGATGCAACATTAACTAGCATGTAATATTCATGTATATTCACATTGGTCTATTAGTTCCAAAGAGGGAAAAAAGGAACAAGACAATAAGGTTCTTGAGAGAAAAGCTTATTCAAGTATTATAAGTATTCATTTACCATTTTATATCATGCCAAGACCACTCTATCAATGGAAATCTCATAGAACACATAAGTTGCAAAGTATAGTGAAACACTTCTTGAATAGCATTCTATTGGAACAAGATAAAAAATGACGCAGCAAATATCAACCAAATCAAAATTCATCCAAACAAAGTACTCTATTAAAACAAATTGGCTAAAAACCAAGAAACAAGTAAACTCAACTGTTTTTGACAATTCACTTCCCAGTTCCATAGTGCGAAGGCACAACGGAATTATTTCTGTTGAAAGAAGGAAACTTATAACTTCCGTATCATCAACCTGTGAATATCAACAGGAAAGTAATTATCACAATTGATAACAAAGAGGTACAATCTTATACATGTGACCGATGGCAGGAAAAAAATTCAACAATCATGCAAAGGGCTTAAAATAGTAGGGGAAATTTTATTCCCTAATTGATGAACTCATCCAAAGAAGTTGGATTTGTATGTCTCCATTAGGATATACCGAATTTTCAGATGCTGAACTTTGAAAATTAATAGATTTAATTGTAAATCTAACATAAGAAGCCACTGAAATAATCAACAAGTAGCTACTATTATTACTACATTGTTCTGTGTCACTTGTTAACTTCCATATGATTATCTATGACAAAGTGTTTTGTGGCAATACTTTTAGTACTTTAAAATTGTTCTCTTGTCAACATGAATGTTCCAATAAAAAAATTATTATACTTGCAATCAAGTATATATGCGTCCAACAACATTATCAGAAAGAATGCAGTACCTTCACTAAAGCACCAATGACACCAAGGCTAGTAAGCCTCAAATATTCAAATGGTCTTGACTTGCTTGTTGTATTAAGGAAGGGATACAAATATAGAGGTATATGAGCTGCCCATGAGAAAACACAAGTTCAAAAAAATGAACAATTTTTTTTAGTTTGATCTGTTAGTGAGCCAAAAAATGCCAAGATGGATATGGGAATGTCAAAGCAAGCAAGAAATAATTTATTGAGGGTGTGTGAGTTGCATTTGAAATTTACTAACATGATTCTTTTGTATAGATAGAAACTGATTATTGGACCAAAGACTTTCCAAGCAAAGCATCTTAAACCATTTTCTTTTATGCATAAAAATGAATGAATTTTATTGGAGAGAACAAGAGGCAAAAGTACAACTCATTGAGGAGAAGATATCCTCCAAAACTAAAAGTTTTATCTTATATTTGATTGAAAATAGACTAGTAATTACAACAAACACACTAAATAGTGAAAAATGATAAAATAATAAGAGACATTACCATTGAGGAATAGCATCCTTGTATCAGGGTGAGATGCCACACACTGCATCAAAAACACCAAAAAAAGGAAAAGAAAACCTTAACAACATGGCATGAAAACAAGAAACATGGCAGAGAAAATATCCATGATACAAAATTTCACAGTACATTATTATAATCTCATCTCACCTGAAGAAGAGCAAGAGCATTGCACACTCTATTTGATTGAGCTGGAGTAAGATTTGGGGGCGAAAGAACAGGGTATATAGAAACTATTTCCTGGAAGCAAAAATCAAAGAAATTAGAATTTTCAAATTCTAGTAAATCACCACTTATGGAGAAAAACAAATTGGAAAACCAGGTCCAAAGAACAAACATTACAATCTTGAATTCTTGATAGAAAACAATTCAATGCAAATAACATAATATACCTGTAAAAGCGCTGCAATGGTGCCAAAGGAATTCCACAGTAACAGAGCGAGATCTTGATATAACTCTCTCTTCTAAAATTCAATAAATTACTTGTGTCAGTGCAACAACAGTGTAAATTAATTACCAGAACAAAAAAAAAAGAAGCTTAATCTGTTAATCATAACATAAACATAACATCAAGAAATAATTTAAAAGGAAAAAACTTTATGGAAATGAAAATTAACCCATTTGCTGAAAAGTCAAAATCAAAACAATGCAGCTTTTTTGGTTAAGGATTTAATCCTTGTAATCCAAAAGAAAGGACAAAAACCGAGACTTTATTTTGTACCTTGGAGAGTTCGAGAAGAGCATTTTCTCGGAGATCGGGGTTGCTGAGTTCGAGAACAAGCTGCTCAGCAGCGATTTGGGAAACCTCGATCATCTTCATTGGCGATTGGCGATTCGCGATTGTGGATTGCGATGTTTATGAAATGTTGTTGCTACTGATTCTCACTTTTATACTAAGCTTTCTGCGTTTGTTTCGAAACATGCTTATTTGCTTACTCCCTCCAGGGTAGAATACGAGGGTATTATAGTCATTTCAATAATAACTAAAAGTCTAAATTCTAAAACATTTAAAAACAATAATTTATAATTGATTATGAAATTATCTTTTTTTTTTAGTTCTTATAAAAAAATTGGTTTTTTATTGGTCATATAAAATTTAAAATTCTTTATAATGGTATGACAAGTAAACATTTTTTTAATTTTAATATGAGGCTAGCTTTGGTGTATTCCATAGTTATTGGGGTCTAGCGTGCATTACATGGGTGTGGGGGCTGTGTAGGTGAAATCGGACGGTCCGATTTAGGGGGCATGTAATCGGACGGTCCGATTACTGGCGTGGAGGGTAAACAAATCGGACCGTCCGATTTGCGTACCATTGCCACACGTCGCACATGCACCAACCAGCCAGTGGACCCCTTTTCATATTCGAGTAAAATCCCAGCCTTCTATCCAATGCCCCACTTCGTTCCTCTCTCACTCTCAGACCCTTCTATCTCTTTCAAAACCCATTTTCTTTCTTCCATTAAAGCTCTGATACATTCACACCAGAAATTATGTACTCTAATTAATAACTATAAATTAGTCATATAAATATAAATAAGTAATTAAATACATAAGAAATAAAAAAGCAACCAGGTCATCAACCAGGTCAAATGACCGGGTCACTGGTTTATCCGATTGAATCGGTCATAATTAAATCAAATTATTAAATTATAAGAATAACATTAAATTGAACAACAAAAATAAATAATAACACAATCAATATCAATATACCAATATACCAATGTCCGGTCTGGTTTGGTTCGAACGGGTCCGGTCTAGTCGAACCGGTCTGGTCCATTCGAACCGGTCCGGTCCGGTCGCACCTTCCGATCCGAACCGATTTTTGACAACTACGCTAGTTACCAGATAAAAAACCTCGCACAATCAACTACCATTTCTACTGATCACATGTTCGTCATGCTAACTAATCAATCTGTCATATTAATCTATCAACCATTGTATCAAAACTACATACCTGCATTCATATACTCAAAAAATTTCGGTGTATGCATGGCCTCCAAATCCAGCGAGCGCATGAAAGTAGGCTCCACAAACGGATGCTGGTTTACTAGTGCATTTGCCACATCTGCCTGCATAGTATCATCGGCCTGATCTCCATCTCCACCCGGATCAAGGCATTCATAATTACTTTCGAACTCCTCCTCACTATCACTATTATAATTTTCCAGCTCAATATTCCGGTCTGTTTCCGACTGCTCAAACTCAATATACAGCTCGATGAATGATATCTCTGAGCGAGTTTCCATGTACACTGAAAATATATCTTGTATGCTCACTTCATCGGTTACATATTTGGTTTGAAACTGAACGAACCCACCAAATACAGATGCTGGGTTCCTGTACAAAATGCACGATATTCTCCTACATATTTGAGAATCCATCTTCTCACAAAGTACACCTTTTAATTCTTCAAACGACAACGTAAATGGAATAACAATATCCAATGGATTTTCACACACAAATTTTACACCTTCAGCTGTTTGTAATAAAATCTGCCCATGATAATAAATCTTTAACAATACTTTATCATCCATTATGATATACTCACAGGAAACACTCTCAAACTTGTTGCAAATAGGATCTTCAAACAATAAACATGAAAGCTGGTGCTGAAACAATGAAGAAGAAGAATGAAAGCTGCTGCCGAAACAATGAAGAAGAAGAAGAAAGAACTAAAGGGGTTTCAGAAGAGAGATTTCAAAGACTAACAAAAAATGGAGACTTCGGGTAATGTTGAGGTATATATAAAACCATAAATCGGATGGTCCGACCGCATGTCAACAGTTAAATTTTATTACGCTCTGAAATCGGACCGTCCGATTTTGATCACCTTAAAATTCAAAATTTTAATGCAGCAAATCGGACCATCTAATTTAAGTGAACTAAACCAAAAATATCTCAGCCTCATGTAATCGGACGGTCCGATTACTATGCTCGATTTTTTCCCTTACTCACAAATCGGACCGTCCGATTTGTGCACCCTCTTCTCCAACAAAGAAATCGGACGATCCAATTTCTAATCCCTATTCAGCTATTGTTGATTAAAATTTTAAATCAACTTGCATGGACTAGAAGCTTCATGAAACATGGTTAAAGAATTGAAGAAGCAAAGTTTGAATTGAAAACAATAATCATTAATTTACTAGAAGATGTTGGAAATTTGGAGAATAACCAAGAACATTCAAGAGAGTAGTATAACTACAACATTCTACAATAATGAAGAAGTTCAAAATCAAATTGAATTGGAATTGAAAGGAAGTTGCACTCATCACCTCCATACTAGAAGAATCATGAAGTGCATTGAAAGGTTCAAGATTGATGACTAAGCTTAATGAAGAATTTTCAAAATGTGCTAGAAATTACTTATTTGAATAGTCAAAGGAAGAAGCAAAGTTGGATAAGTATGTGTATTAAGAAGTTAGTAGAATCATGAACTTTTAGTATAAAACTTTGCCTATATAAAGGCATATATGCCTTATGTATTTTGTGTGTTCTATAATGAAATGTATATGTTTTGAAATGTGAAAATTCTCTCCCTTGTTTTATGAGTGTTAGTGAGTTTGAGAGATGAAAAATATGATAGTGTCATTTATATGAGTGAGTGATCCTAGGGCCAATTAGTTGTGGGTATTATACTTACAGCTATCTAACGCCGTCACATTACTGTATTATCTCCTCAAACCATCATAACGTTAAGTTACACACGTTACTTTGTCATATGAAAATTAATGAGCCACAAGTAAATGCTAACATAACAAAATATAATCTTTTACAGAAAAAAAGGAGGTATTCTAATTTATTAACTAAATTATTATTAATTTTTCAATCTTTAATTATTTTTTTTAAGTTTAGCGTTTCACCACCAAAAAATTTCTATTCATGTATTATATCTAACAAAAACACACAGCAAAACTAAAAAGGCTATGTTTTACAATATTACATTTCAATTTACCTTTTTAGGATTTTACTAAAAAAAATTTGATATACAAAAGTTTGGATGGGTCGATTGTTCAAACATACATCAATCTATTAAATTTAATGCATATTTCCAAATTTATTTAAGTAGTTTGTTTAGTATAACTTTTTTTACTTAATTTCCCATTAAATTCAATACAAAAATTTATTGATATATAAGATTAAAAAAATTTATTATTGTCACATACAAATATCAAATCAATGCTTCCTTATTTTTCACAAAACCCAAAAATAATAAGAAAAAAAAACTACTTTTAATTTCAATTGTAAAATCGGCAAAAAGAGAAAAAGAACACATTATTGAAACAAGATTTTTGCAGCCTCTTGCTACTACTTGTTTGTGTGGGATTATTATTAGTCTTGTTTTCTTTTGGTGGAATTGAGATTGCTGGTAGCTTCAACATGAAACTTAGCCATATGACAATCTCAAAAGTGGGTATAATGGCACCCAAAAATCTCCAAAGTCTTGTTTTTGGATAATTAGGTATATATATTTCATTGAGGTTCCAGTGGAGCTTGTTATAGATCACTCAATTCAGGTTGATGCACTACAAGCAAATAGGGAATGTAAGTTCCATAGGAGGAATTGAAGCAGAGGCAGAAATGCTTGGCCAAGTAAAGTATATTTAATAAAAGTTGTTTGTTTCTAGACATAAATCATGATAAAAGAGTATATACATTTGAATTGCACTTAGACTTGGGAGATGTTGAGTCCTGTGTTTCAGGCCAAAGAGGTAAATACATGGCTTACAAAATATTTGTATACTTGTAGAAAGGCAGATTGGCATGCATGTCTTGGTAACAAAGTTGGATTCAAGGTGGCTAGAGCTTTCATATCACTTTGCTATCCATCACTTCTTTCTTTGGCTACTTTTCATTCATTGTCAAATTCTAATTCCTAATATCCACCACACCTCCATACTAAACTACACTCTTCTCTTTATTGCTTTCATCTCCAACAGCAAACCTGTCCACAGAGTTAAACAAGTAAATATCAAAGCTCAATCAATGGATAGGATGAAACAAGTTTAAAGAGAAGCGCATACTCACATATTGCATTGGTAATGAGGACCAACTCTAAGATAACCCTTGGATTCAATCTTGGCAGAAAAGGGTTTGAGTTGGAGCCTGACTCTGGCATAAGGAACAAGCTGAGGAAGATTTGACCCTTCCTCGAAAGCCCTTTCATCGAATTCCATGAATACATAGATCAACCTTTCTTTGCTAGTGTGGTGGCAACAAAAAATATTTGTGTAGAACCTATGCACAATTACTCAAGAGGGGGTGAATTGAGTATTGCAACAACAATAAATTTTTTTGCGAAAGTTAAAGACAATATACAAAAGTGTTATTGTACTAGTATTTTTCCAAGAGCTTAACTCAATTGCTAAGCATTTATAAGGAGCTTTTACTTTCCAATAGACACCAACTCAAATAAATTGATCAAGCTTTTCACCAATCGGACTTAAGCTACTCCTTAAGTACTTACGAAGCTACTTTTCAATCACAATTTATTTGCTCAAGGGTAAAAGACAATAATATTGAAGAGATGAGTTTGGAGAGATGCAAACGCTATTTAGAGTGGTTCGGCACAATCCTTGTCCTACGTCCACTTTCTTTCTCAATCGCAATTGAGAAGTTCCACTATTGCCAAGCTTCAAGGTGCTTGCGCAAAACCTTTTACAATCCGAGTCCTTAGTTTCTAACACCTCACGGTATATGATCACCACTCGTATACTAACCCACTCCACTTAGAGATACCTTCTCTAAGATTTGCCTTGAGTACTTAGTATACCTCTTTGGTATCCTCACCGACTATAGTGTTTATAACTCTTGACTCAACCTTGGAGATCACACTCCAATTTACAAAGTGTACAAGAAAACAATTCTCAAAGAATTGTTGAGATGAAATGAGTACTCTCTAGAAGAGTGTATGATTACAAGTTTAGCACTATTGAACCAATTGATATTGCTCTCTCAAATTGTGTATTATAACACCTTAAAAAATGTGTAGAATGAAAGAATATGAACAAGATAGTTTGCAAATACTCAAGTATATGAAATAAGGCTTCAATCCATCTATTTATAGACTCCCCAAACCTTAGAAACGTTGGGGAGTTAATGGGATGGAGGCTTTTTGTCAAAACTAGCCGTTTTTTATGTTTTTGAATTATTTGCATCGATGCATAACACTTTGCATCGATGCAAATGTGTCTTTGAAGCTGAAATTTGAATTTTCAGCTAGGTTGCATCGATGCAAACATCTTTGCATCGATTCAACAAGTCGTCGCATGCTTTGCATCGATGCAAGATGAGTGTGCATCGATGCAAACCTTAAAGAATGGCTTAAAATCACTTTAAAATACTTAGGATTGATCTCAAACTTGTTGGAGTCAATTCCTATGCTTTTGTACCTTTGAAAACAAGTTTTAAACCATTTGGCTAGCATCGAATTGCAAGATGTGCATCAAAAC
The DNA here is from genome assembly GCF_003086295.3 of Arachis hypogaea. NCBI lineage: Eukaryota > Viridiplantae > Streptophyta > Magnoliopsida > Fabales > Fabaceae > Arachis > Arachis hypogaea. Next base: position 2,571,087 of record NC_092042.1, on the reverse strand, counting down.
ATTTTGTGAGTGTGTGTTGAGAGATTTAGCAATTGGTTCTTAACAAGAAGTTACCTAAGTCCTAAGACACTATACTTGTCTTCAAATGTTGTGGACTTGAGTTTCTTGTTGTTGTTGTGTTGCTTTCAACTCTTCATTCCTCAACGTTGAATGTTGGTTGATCTTTCAACATGCTTGTTCATTCAAGTTGTTTGTTGGTTTGTCTTTCATGTCGTTTGTTGGTTTGTCATTCATCAAAACCTACGAATACAAACTTCGCATACAAGCAACATGATTTACAATTTCCCCCTTTTTGATAATGACAAACCAATTTTGAGGATATGTATTTATAAATGATTTTGAAAGCAACAATAATGCACTTTGTTTTATAGAAAGCTTTGGAGAAGACTTCACAAGAAAAATTTTGCAGGAGTTCCCCCTAAATATGTGCATTTGTTCCTTTAAAGGGCGTTTATCAAAGAAAACGATTTAGATATCAAAGTTTTTGCTTAGCGGAAGTCTTTTTTGAAATCATTGTTTCGCAAACTTATTTCTTCTTTTCAAATCCTCAAACTTCTTCTTTTTCAAAAGTTCAAAACTTCAAATATCCTCAAACTTTTCTTCCTTTTTCAAAAGTTCAAAACTTCAAATATCCTCAAACTTTTCTTCCCCCTTTTGACATTATCAAAAAGAAGGGAGTTTGAAATGTGTCATAGAAGCATGCATAAAACAATGAATTTTTTTTTAACTTCAATTTCTCTATTAATCTCAAGGATGAGATATTCCCCCTTTCAAAAAGAATTTGATTTCCTCTTTTTATATATAATAAGCATGCATAATTCCCCCTAAAATATATCAAGGCATGCACATTAACTTAAAATAGGGGTACCAAGCCTATTTTGAGTTATTCACCAAATAAGCATACAAGCATTAATCATTAAACAAAATTATGAAGGAAATATCAAAGTATTTAAACCATAATAGAAATCCTTAGCTTACTAGGAGTTAGTTTAACAATTCATATAATCAAATAAACATAAAGCAATAAAAAGTGACTTGATGAAAAAGTGGGATTTTGTTGCTCAAAAATGCCAAAATCACGTGTTTTTGTGCAATTTGGTCGTGTTTGCATCGATGCAATAGGCTTTGCATCGATGCACATAGCACGTCGTGTGCTTTGCATCGATGCAAAGCTTGGTTGCATCGATGCAACATGCATCATTTTGCCCAAAATCACCAAATTTTCATCCTTTGGTGGTTCTTTCTTCAATCCTTTGAGTTCCATCATGTATATACTCACTTAAACCATTATAAACTTCAATTTGTTGATCCTCCATTGTTTATAATCTTCAAATTCTTCAATCTACCTCAAGATTAATCACTCATTCATCAACTCATAAACCTACAAAACAATGGCTAATTGGATATCTCCAATGCTTAAGTTAGTAAGAGATACAAAAATAGCAATATAAATACAATGAATTCAAACAAATCATATTAGATTAGAATCCAAGATACCAAGTTCATTTCGGATGTTAAAAAAGCTTTCTTTACATAAAGGTTTAGTGAAGATGTCCGCTAGTTGTTTACTAGTTTCGACAAATTCAATAACCACATCACCCTTTTGAACATGGTCTCTTATGAAGTGATGTCTAATCTCAATATGCTTGGTTCTTGAATGTTGAACCGGATTCTTGGTTAAATTTATTGCACTAGTATTATCACATTTGATAGGAATGTGATCAAGCATGAGTCCATAGTCCATAAGTTGTTGTTTCATCCATAAAATTTGGGCGCAACAACTACCGGCGGCTACATACTCGGCTTAGGCGGTAGACAAGGCTACACTTACTTGTTTCTTACTATGCCATGAAACAAGAGAGTTTCCTAGCAAGTGACAAGTGCCGCTAGTGCTTTTCCTATCCAATTTGCAACCGGCAAAATCGGAATCGGAATAACCAATCAAATCACAAGTGGATCCTTTCGGATACCACAATCCAACATTTAATGTTCCTATGAGATACTTCATAATCCTTTTCACCGCACTTAAGTGAGATTCCTTAGGATTAGCTTGGTATCTCGAACACATGCATACACTAAACATGATATCTGGCCTACTTGCCGTTAGATAAAGTAATGATCCTATCATGCCTCTATACTTCTTTACATCTATGCTTTTACCTTGTTCATCTTTGTCAAGGTAGCAAGTAGTGCTCATTGGTGTGTCCATTGCCTTAGCATTGTCCATTCCAAATCTTTTGAGCAGTTCCTTGCAATATTTGGTTTGGCTAACGAAAGTTCCTTCTTTTCCTTGTTTGATTTGCAGACCAAGGAAGAAGTTGAGTTCGCCCATCATGGACATTTCAAATTCACTTTGCATGAGGTTTGAGAAAAACTTGCAAAGTGATTCGTTAGTTGAACCAAATATTATGTCATCGACATAAACTTGTACCAAAAGGATATTTTTGTTTTCAATCAAGATAAATAAAGTTGTATCAACCTTCCCTCTTCTAAAACCCTTTTCTATTAAAAACTTGCTCAAACGTTCATACCAAGCTCTTGGAGCTTGTTTAAGACCATAAAGAGCTTTCTTGAGTTTAAAAACACGATTAGGATTTTCATAATCCTCAAAACCGGGAGGTTGTTCAACATATACTTCTTCTTTAATGAAACCATTAAGAAAGGCACTCTTAACATCCATTTGATAAAGTTTGAAGTTATAAGAGGATGCAAAAGCAAGTAACATCCTAATTGCTTCTAATCTAGCTACGGGAGCATAAGTTTCGTCATAATCAATGCCTTCCTCTTGATTATAACCTTTAGCTACTAATCTAGCTTTGTTTCTAACAATTGTACCATTTTCATCGAGTTTATTTCTAAAAACCCATTTTGTTCCTACAATTGTTTGATTACTTGGTTTAGGCACCAATTCCCAAACGTCATTTCGTTTGAATTGGTTAAGCTCCTCTTGCATTGCCATAGCCCAATGTTCATCATCCATTGCGGACTCGATGGTAGATGGTTCAATTTGAGAAACAAAAGCACTATATGCAAATAAATTTCTAAAAGTGGATCGAGTTGTTACCCCTTTCGAAACATCACCAATGACGTTGTCTAGAGGATGATCCTTTGAAGTACGCCAATCCTTTGGAAGTGCATTTATTTGTGCTTGTGATGGTTCAATTTCTTCAACTTGAACACTATCCTTTGTTGAGCTTGTAGAGGCTTCATTTAAATCTTTTTCTTTGTTTTCAACATTCAAATTTAGTGAATCAAAGTTTTCTACATTTTCATCAAAATCTTTTCTAGCACAACAACGGTTAGTTTCATCAAAAGCGACATGAATACTTTCTTCCATAGTCATGATGCGTTTATTATATACTCTAAAAGCTTTGCTAGTTAAAGAGTAGCCTAAGAAGATTCCTTCATCAGCCTTAGCATCAAATTTGCCTAAGTTATCTTTTCCATTATTTAGAATAAAGCATTTACAACCAAAGACGTGAAGGTGGGAAATATTTGGCTTTCTTCCTTTGTACAATTCGTACGGTGTTTTCTTAAGAATAGGTCGAATGATAATCCTATTCATAACATAACACGCGGTACTAACCGCATCCGCCCAAAAGTACTTAGGAATATTAGCCTCATTGAGCATAGTTCTCGCCATTTCTTCTAAATGACAATTTTTCCTTTCAACCACACCATTTTGTTGTGGTGTTCTAGGAGAGGAAAAATTATGCTCAATGCCATTTTCTTCACAAAAAGTTTCAAAAAGATTGTTTTCAAATTCTCCACCATGATCACTTCTAATAGATGATATATGCAAATTCTTTTCATTTTGAATAACTTTGGCTAATCTTTTGAATGCTCGAAATGCATCACTCTTGTTTGCTAGGAACAAGGTCCATGTAAATCGAGAGTAATCATCAACAATAACTAAAGCATAGTAATTGCCACCAAAGCTCATAGTCCTAGAAGGACCAAATAAATCCATGTGCAAAAGTTGTAATGGCCTTGTTGTTGAAACAATGTTTTTGGATTTAAAAGAGGCCTTTACTTGTTTTCCCTTTTGACATGCGTCGCAAAGGACGTCTTTTTCAAAATGTAGCTTTGGTAAGCCAATTACTAACTCTTTAGAGACCAACTTGCTAAGATGGTCCATGTTAGCATGAGCTACTCTACGATGCCATAACCAAGTTTCATCATTTTTACTAACAAGGCATTTCACATCATTTGAGGAAACTTCATTTAGATTAATCATGTATACATTGTCAACACGGTGCCCAATTAGCACAATTTCATTAGTGTCTTGCCTTTTTATCAAACAACATTTTGAATCAAAGGTGACTAAGTTTCCTTTGTCACAAAGTTGGCTAACACTAATGAGATTATGTTTGAGACCTTTGACAAGTATAACATTATCTATGGAGGTAGAAGGATTTTTACCAACTTTTCCAACGCCGATTACTTTGACGGTGTTGTTGTCTCCATAGATCACGTTTCCTCCGTTTGTAGGCTCTATTGCGGTGAACTTTGATTCATCGCCGGTCATGTGTTTGGAGCATCCACTATCAACATACCAATTTGTATCCTTAGCTCCAACACGTACCTACAAAACAATTAAAATTGGGATTTAGGTACCCAAGTGAATTTGGGTCCTTGATGGTTAGTATGAGCATAATGCCCATAAGGTGCTCATCTCGTATCTTGACTACGAAAGTTTATATGTTTAATTCTAGTAAAGCATACGGGTGCTATATGACCTACTTTATTACAATAATGACATATGACATTTGGATTATGCATCCTATGCATGTTTCTAAATGGTTGCCTAGGTTGTTTCCTAAATGCAACATCTTTTGATCTATATGCATTGTGATTATAATTTCTAAATGAAGCATGTTGAGGAGGATGTTTAAAGGCTTCATTCCTTTTAGGCATGCTTGCCTTTTGGGCTTGCGGTTGCCTAATAGGAGTTTTAGCATTTTTAAATTTTCCTTTTTCAAAACCTAAACCTTCCTTATTATGAACATGCTTTTGGTTTTTCAACATTTTATCTAAATTCTTTGAAGATTCATTGAACTTAGCTAAAGTGTTCTTAAGATTTTTAATTTCATTTTCATGCATTTTACAAGATTTGTATGGATCACTACTTGTGCTACACTTATCTTTTCCAAGATTGATATTCTCGTTTTTCAACATCTCATTTTGTTTTAAAAGATCCATATTCTTTTTCTTTAGGAGAGAATAATCTTGGGTAAGTTTTGTGTACACCTCAAGTAAGGCATCATATTCATCTTGTAAATTAAAAGAAGTGGAGTTGTCATCACTAACCTTTTCTTCGCTTGCCATTAAGCAAAGATTTGCAACCTCGTCGTCATCGGAGTCGGATTCATCCTCGTTCTCCCATGATATGTATGCTTTCTCCTTCTTCTTAAATTTCTTGTTTTTGTCCTCCTTTTGAAGTTTTGGACAATTGGGTTTGATGTGTCCAACTTCTCCACACTCATAGCATTTTGGTACCTTTGTTTTGCTCTTGAAGTTTTTCTTCATTGCAAACTTATTGAATCTTTTTAATAAGAGTGCAAATTCTTCATCTCCTTCTTCTTCATTATCATCACTCTCTTCTTGCAGTGATGTTGTTTTAAGGGCGAGACTTTTCTTCTTGCTTTCTTCACCTTTTTGTCTATTTAGCATAGTCATTTCATAGGTGAGAAGATTACCTCGTAGTTGATCAAATGTAAGTTGATCATAGAGCCTTCCTTCCACAATGGCGTTCACTTTGGAGTTCCATTTTGGTGTAAGGCTTGTAAGCACCTTGGTCACAATTTGTTTATCATTGTATTTTATGCCAAGCAAGCTTAGATTGTTGAAGATCTTGGAGAGTCTTTCAAGAGCTTCTTCGATGCTCTCTTCATCTTTCATTTTAAAATTTTCCCATTCATGAACCAACATAAATACCTTTGATTCTTTAACGTGGTCGGTTCCTTCGTAAGTGATTTGGAGTTTATCCCAAATCTCTTTAGCGGTTTCACATGTAGAGATCTTCATATAATCATGTTCGTTAAGTGCACAATGAATGAAGTTGATGGCTTTATCATTCATTGCCACTTTCTTCCAATCATCGTCACTATATTCATCTTCTCCTTTCGGTACTTGCTTTGAGACGGAGACTTCTCCTTCTTTAGCGCTTGTTGTCTTTATTGGAATGTGATTTCCATTCTCAATCACTTTCCAAATTCTCACATCTTGAGAACGGATCCAAATTCTCATCTTATTTTTCCAATAAGAGTAATTTGTTCCGCTAAAAAGAGGAGGTCTAGCGGTTGAGTTACCTTCGCTAGTGTTGTTGTTGTTAAAGCCTGTGCTTGCCATGATCTTTTCCCTTAAACGGTTAAGTCTTTCAAAGGGTTAAGCTCTGATACCACTTGTAGAACCTATGCACAATTACTCAAGAGGGGGGGTGAATTGAGTATTGCAACAACAATAAATTTTTTTGCGAAAGTTAAAGACAATATACAAAAGTGTTATTGTACTAGTATTTTTCCAAGAGCTTAACTCAATTGCTAAGCATTTATAAGGAGCTTTTACTTTCCAATAGACACCAACTCAAATAAATTGATCAAGCTTTTCACCAATCGGACTTAAGCTACTCCTTAAGTACTTACGAAGCTACTTTTCAATCACAATTTATTTGCTCAAGGGTAAAAGACAATAATATTGAAGAGATGAGTTTGGAGAGATGCAAACGCTATTTAGAGTGGTTCGGCACAATCCTTGTCCTACGTCCACTTTCTTTCTCAATCGCAATTGAGAAGTTCCACTATTGCCAAGCTTCAAGGTGCTTGCGCAAAACCTTTTACAATCCGAGTCCTTAGTTTCTAACACCTCACGGTATATGATCACCACTCGTATACTAACCCACTCCACTTAGAGATACCTTCTCTAAGATTTGCCTTGAGTACTTAGTATACCTCTTTGGTATCCTCACCGACTATAGTGTTTATAACTCTTGACTCAACCTTGGAGATCACACTCCAATTTACAAAGTGTACAAGAAAACAATTCTCAAAGAATTGTTGAGATGAAATGAGTACTCTCTAGAAGAGTGTATGATTACAAGTTTAGCACTATTGAACCAATTGATATTGCTCTCTCAAATTGTGTATTATAACACCTTAAAAAATGTGTAGAATGAAAGAATATGAACAAGATAGTTTGCAAATACTCAAGTATATGAAATAAGGCTTCAATCCATCTATTTATAGACTCCCCAAACCTTAGAAACGTTGGGGAGTTAATGGGATGGAGGCTTTTTGTCAAAACTAGCCGTTTTTTATGTTTTTGAATTATTTGCATCGATGCATAACACTTTGCATCGATGCAAATGTGTCTTTGAAGCTGAAATTTGAATTTTCAGCTAGGTTGCATCGATGCAAACATCTTTGCATCGATTCAACAAGTCGTCGCATGCTTTGCATCGATGCAAGATGAGTGTGCATCGATGCAAACCTTAAAGAATGGCTTAAAATCACTTTAAAATACTTAGGATTGATCTCAAACTTGTTGGAGTCAATTCCTATGCTTTTGTACCTTTGAAAACAAGTTTTAAACCATTTGGCTAGCATCGAATTGCAAGATGTGCATCAAAACATTTTGTGAGTGTGTGTTGAGAGATTTAGCAATTGGTTCTTAACAAGAAGTTACCTAAGTCCTAAGACACTATACTTGTCTTCAAATGTTGTGGACTTGAGTTTCTTGTTGTTGTTGTGTTGCTTTCAACTCTTCATTCCTCAACGTTGAATGTTGGTTGATCTTTCAACATGCTTGTTCATTCAAGTTGTTTGTTGGTTTGTCTTTCATGTCGTTTGTTGGTTTGTCATTCATCAAAACCTACGAATACAAACTTCGCATACAAGCAACATGATTTACAATTTCCCCCTTTTTGATAATGACAAACCAATTTTGAGGATATGTATTTATAAATGATTTTGAAAGCAACAATAATGCACTTTGTTTTATAGAAAGCTTTGGAGAAGACTTCACAAGAAAAATTTTGCAGGAGTTCCCCCTAAATATGTGCATTTGTTCCTTTAAAGGGCGTTTATCAAAGAAAACGATTTAGATATCAAAGTTTTTGCTTAGCGGAAGTCTTTTTTGAAATCATTGTTTCGCAAACTTATTTCTTCTTTTCAAATCCTCAAACTTCTTCTTTTTCAAAAGTTCAAAACTTCAAATATCCTCAAACTTTTCTTCCTTTTTCAAAAGTTCAAAACTTCAAATATCCTCAAACTTTTCTTCCCCCTTTTGACATTATCAAAAAGAAGGGAGTTTGAAATGTGTCATAGAAGCATGCATAAAACAATGATTTTTTTTTTAACTTCAATTTCTCTATTAATCTCAAGGATGAGATATTCCCCCTTTCAAAAAGAATTTGATTTCCTCTTTTTATATATAATAAGCATGCATAATTCCTCCTAAAATATATCAAGGCATGCACATTAACTTAAAATAGGGGTACCAAGCCTATTTTGAGTTATTCACCAAATAAGCATACAAGCATTAATCATTAAACAAAATTATGAAGGAAATATCAAAGTATTTAAACCATAATAGAAATCCTTAGCTTACTAGGAGTTAGTTTAACAATTCATATAATCAAATAAACATAAAGCAATAAAAAGTGACTTGATGAAAAAGTGGGATTTTGTTGCTCAAAAATGCCAAAATCACGTGTTTTTGTGCAATTTGGTCGTGTTTGCATCGATGCAATAGGCTTTGCATCGATGCACATAGCACGTCGTGTGCTTTGCATCGATGCAAAGCTTGGTTGCATCGATGCAACATGCATCATTTTGCCCAAAATCACCAAATTTTCATCCTTTGGTGGTTCTTTCTTCAATCCTTTGAGTTCCATCATGTATATACTCACTTAAACCATTATAAACTTCAATTTGTTGATCCTCCATTGTTTATAATCTTCAAATTCTTCAATCTACCTCAAGATTAATCACTCATTCATCAACTCATAAACCTACAAAACAATGGCTAATTGGATATCTCCAATGCTTAAGTTAGTAAGAGATACAAAAATAGCAATATAAATACAATGAATTCAAACAAATCATATTAGATTAGAATCCAAGATACCAAGTTCATTTCGGATGTTAAAAAAGCTTTCTTTACATAAAGGTTTAGTGAAGATGTCCGCTAGTTGTTTACTAGTTTCGACAAATTCAATAACCACATCACCCTTTTGAACATGGTCTCTTATGAAGTGATGTCTAATCTCAATATGCTTGGTTCTTGAATGTTGAACCGGATTCTTGGTTAAATTTATTGCACTAGTATTATCACATTTGATAGGAATGTGATCAAGCATGAGTCCATAGTCCATAAGTTGTTGTTTCATCCATAAAATTTGGGCGCAACAACTACCGGCGGCTACATACTCGGCTTCGGCGGTAGACAAGGCTACACTTACTTGTTTCTTACTATGCCATGAAACAAGAGAGTTTCCTAGCAAGTGACAAGTGCCGCTAGTGCTTTTCCTATCCAATTTGCAACCGGAAAAATCGGAATCGGAATAACCAATCAAATCACAAGTGGATCCTTTCGGATACCACAATCCAACATTTAATGTTCCTATGAGATACTTCATAATCCTTTTCACCGCACTTAAGTGAGATTCCTTAGGATTAGCTTGGTATCTCGCACACATGCATACACTAAACATGATATCTGGCCTACTTGCCGTTAGATAAAGTAATGATCCTATCATGCCTCTATACTTCTTTACATCTATGCTTTTACCTTGTTCATCTTTGTCAAGGTAGCAAGTAGTGCTCATTGGTGTGTCCATTGCCTTAGCATTGTCCATTCCAAATCTTTTGAGCAGTTCCTTGCAATATTTGGTTTGGCTAACGAAAGTTCCTTCTTTTCCTTGTTTGATTTGCAGACCAAGGAAGAAGTTGAGTTCGCCCATCATGGACATTTCAAATTCACTTTGCATGAGGTTTGAGAAAAACTTGCAAAGTGATTCGTTAGTTGAACCAAATATTATGTCATCGACATAAACTTGTACCAAAAGGATATTTTTGTTTTCAATCAAGATAAATAAAGTTGTATCAACCTTCCCTCTTCTAAAACCCTTTTCTATTAAAAACTTGCTCAAACGTTCATACCAAGCTCTTGGAGCTTGTTTAAGACCATAAAGAGCTTTCTTGAGTTTAAAAACACGATTAGGATTTTCATAATCCTCAAAACCGGGAGGTTGTTCAACATATACTTCTTCTTTAATGAAACCATTAAGAAAGGCACTCTTAACATCCATTTGATAAAGTTTGAAGTTATAAGAGGATGCAAAAGCAAGTAACATCCTAATTGCTTCTAATCTAGCTACGGGAGCATAAGTTTCGTCATAATCAATGCCTTCCTCTTGATTATAACCTTTAGCTACTAATCTAGCTTTGTTTCTAACAATTGTACCATTTTCATCGAGTTTATTTCTAAAAACCCATTTTGTTCCTACAATTGTTTGATTACTTAGTTTAGGCACCAATTCCCAAACGTCATTTCGTTTGAATTGGTTAAGCTCCTCTTGCATTGCCATAGCCCAATGTTCATCATCCATTGCGGACTCGATGGTAGATGGTTCAATTTGAAAAACAAAAGCACTATATGCAAATAAATTTCTAAAAGTGGATCGAGTTGTTACCCCTTTCGAAACATCACCAATGACGTTGTCTAGAGGATGATCCTTTGAAGTACGCCAATCCTTTGGAAGTGCATTTATTTGTGCTTGTGATGGTTCAATTTCTTCAACTTGAACACTATCCTTTGTTGAGCTTGTAGAGGCTTCATTTAAATCTTTTTCTTTGTCTTCACCATTCAAATTTAGTGAATCAAAGTTTTCTACATTTTCATCAAAATCTTTTCTAGCACAACAACGGTTAGTTTCATCAAAAGCGACATGAATACTTTCTTCCATAGTCATGATGCGTTTATTATATACTCTAAAAGCTTTGCTAGTTAAAGAGTAGCCTAAGAAGATTCCTTCATCAGCCTTAGCATCAAATTTGCCTAAGTTATCTTTTCCATTATTTAGAATAAAGCATTTACAACCAAAGACGTGAAGGTGGGAAATATTTGGCTTTCTTCCTTTGTACAATTCGTACGGTGTTTTCTTAAGAATAGGTCGAATGATAATCCTATTCATAACATAACACGCGGTACTAACCGCATCCGCCCAAAAGTACTTAGGAATATTAGCCTCATTGAGCATAGTTCTCGCCATTTCTTCTAAATGACAATTTTTCCTTTCAACCACACCATTTTGTTGTGGTGTTCTAGGAGAGGAAAAATTATGCTCAATGCCATTTTCTTCACAAAAAGTTTCAAAAAGATTGTTTTCAAATTCTCCACCATGATCACTTCTAATAGATGATATATGCAAATTCTTTTCATTTTGAATAACTTTGGCTAATCTTTTGAATGCTCGAAATGCATCACTCTTGTTTGCTAGGAACAAGGTCCATGTAAATCGAGAGTAATCATCAACAATAACTAAAGCATAGTAATTGCCACCAAAGCTCATAGTCCTAGAAGGACCAAATAAATCCATGTGCAAAAGTTGTAATGGCCTTGTTGTTGAAACAATGTTTTTGGATTTAAAAGAGGCCTTTACTTGTTTTCCCTTTTGACATGCGTCGCAAAGGACGTCTTTTTCAAAATGTAGCTTTGGTAAGCCAATTACTAACTCTTTAGAGACCAACTTGCTAAGATGGTCCATGTTAGCATGAGCTACTCTACGATGCCATAACCAAGTTTCATCATTTTTACTAACAAGGCATTTCACATCATTTGAGGAAACTTCATTTAGATTAATCATGTATACATTGTCAACACGGTGCCCAATTAGCACAATTTCATTAGTGTCTTGCCTTTTTATCAAACAACATTTTGAATCAAAGGTGACTAAGTTTCCTTTGTCACAAAGTTGGCTAACACTAATGAGATTATGTTTGAGACCTTTGACAAGTATAACATTATCTATGGAGGTAGAAGGATTTTTACCAACTTTTCCAACGCCGATTACTTTGACGGTGTTGTTGTCTCCATAGATCACGTTTCCTCCGTTTGTAGGCTCTATTGCGGTGAACTTTGATTCATCGCCGGTCATGTGTTTGGAGCATCCACTATCAACATACCAATTTGTATCCTTAGCTCCAACACGTACCTACAAAACAATTAAAATTGGGATTTAGGTACCCAAGTGAATTTGGGTCCTTGATGGTTAGTATGAGCATAATGCCCATAAGGTGCCCATCTCGTATCTTGACTACGAAAGTTTATATGTTTAATTCTAGTAAAGCATACGGGTGCTATATGACCTACTTTATTACAATAATGACATATGACATTTGGATTATGCATCCTATGCATGTTTCTAAATGGTTGCCTAGGTTGTTTCCTAAATGCAACATCTTTTGATCTATATGCATTGTGATTATAATTTCTAAATGAAGCATGTTGAGGAGGATGTTTAAAGGCTTCATTCCTTTTAGGCATGCTTGCCTTTTGGGCTTGCGGTTGCCTAATAGGAGTTTTAGCATTTTTAAATTTTCCTTTTTCAAAACCTAAACCTTCCTTATTATGAACATGCTTTTGGTTTTTCAACATTTTATCTAAATTCTTTGAAGATTCATTGAACTTAGCTAAAGTGTTCTTAAGATTTTTAATTTCATTTTCATGCATTTTACAAGATTTGTATGGATCACTACTTGTGCTACACTTATCTTTTCCAAGATTGATATTCTCGTTTTTCAACATCTCATTTTGTTTTAAAAGATCCATATTCTTTTTCTTTAGGAGAGAATAATCTTGGGTAAGTTTTGTGTACACCTCAAGTAAGGCATCATATTCATCTTGTAAATTAAAAGAAGTGGAGTTGTCATCACTAACCTTTTCTTCGCTTGCCATTAAGCAAAGATTTGCAACCTCGTCGTCATCGGAGTCGGATTCATCCTCGTTCTCCCATGATATGTATGCTTTCTCCTTCTTCTTAAATTTCTTGTTTTTGTCCTCCTTTTGAAGTTTTGGACAATTGGGTTTGATGTGTCCAACTTCTCCACACTCATAGCATTTTGGTACCTTTGTTTTGCTCTTGAAGTTTTTCTTCATTGCAAACTTATTGAATCTTTTTAATAAGAGTGCAAATTCTTCATCTCCTTCTTCTTCATTATCATCACTCTCTTCTTGCAGTGATGTTGTTTTAAGGGCGAGACTTTTCTTCTTGCTTTCTTCACCTTTTTGTCTATTTAGCATAGTCATTTCATAGGTGAGAAGATTACCTCGTAGTTGATCAAATGTAAGTTGATCATAGAGCCTTCCTTCCACAATGGCGTTCACTTTGGAGTTCCATTTTGGTGTAAGGCTTGTAAGCACCTTGGTCACAATTTGTTTAACATTGTATTTTATGCCAAGCAAGCTTAGATTGTTGAAGATCTTGGAGAGTCTTTCAAGAGCTTCTTCGATGCTCTCTTCATCTTTCATTTTAAAATTTTCCCATTCATGAACCAACATAAATACCTTTGATTCTTTAACGTGGTCGGTTCCTTCGTAAGTGATTTGGAGTTTATCCCAAATCTCTTTAGCGGTTTCACATGTAGAGATCTTCATATAATCATGTTCGTTAAGTGCACAATGAATGAAGTTGATGGCTTTATCATTCATTGCCACTTTCTTCCAATCATCGTCACTATATTCATCTTCTCCTTTCGGTACTTGCTTTGAGACGGAGACTTCTCCTTCTTTAGCGCTTGTTGTCTTTATTGGAATGTGATTTCCATTCTCAATCACTTTCCAAATTCTCACATCTTGAGAACGGATCCAAATTCTCATCTTATTTTTCCAATAAGAGTAATTTGTTCCGCTAAAAAGAGGAGGTCTAGCGGTTGAGTTACCTTCGCTAGTGTTGTTGTTGTTAAAGCCTGTGCTTGCCATGATCTTTTCCCTTAAACGGTTAAGTCTTTCAAAGGGTTAAGCTCTGATACCACTTGTAGAACCTATGCACAATTACTCAAGAGGGGGGGTGAATTGAGTATTGCAACAACAATAAATTTTTTTGCGAAAGTTAAAGACAATATACAAAAGTGTTATTGTACTAGTATTTTTCCAAGAGCTTAACTCAATTGCTAAGCATTTATAAGGAGCTTTTACTTTCCAATAGACACCAACTCAAATAAATTGATCAAGCTTTTCACCAATCGGACTTAAGCTACTCCTTAAGTACTTACGAAGCTACTTTTCAATCACAATTTATTTGCTCAAGGGTAAAAGACAATAATATTGAAGAGATGAGTTTGGAGAGATGCAAACGCTATTTAGAGTGGTTCGGCACAATCCTTGTCCTACGTCCACTTTCTTTCTCAATCGCAATTGAGAAGTTCCACTATTGCCAAGCTTCAAGGTGCTTGCGCAAAACCTTTTACAATCCGAGTCCTTAGTTTCTAACACCTCACGGTATATGATCACCACTCGTATACTAACCCACTCCACTTAGAGATACCTTCTCTAAGATTTGCCTTGAGTACTTAGTATACCTCTTTGGTATCCTCACCGACTATAGTGTTTATAACTCTTGACTCAACCTTGGAGATCACACTCCAATTTACAAAGTGTACAAGAAAACAATTCTCAAAGAATTGTTGAGATGAAATGAGTACTCTCTAGAAGAGTGTATGATTACAAGTTTAGCACTATTGAACCAATTGATATTGCTCTCTCAAATTGTGTATTATAACACCTTAAAAAATGTGTAGAATGAAAGAATATGAACAAGATAGTTTGCAAATACTCAAGTATATGAAATAAGGCTTCAATCCATCTATTTATAGACTCCCCAAACCTTAGAAACGTTGGGGAGTTAATGGGATGGAGGCTTTTTGTCAAAACTAGCCGTTTTTTATGTTTTTGAATTATTTGCATCGATGCATAACACTTTGCATCGATGCAAATGTGTCTTTGAAGCTGAAATTTGAATTTTCAGCTAGGTTGCATCGATGCAAACATCTTTGCATCGATTCAACAAGTCGTCGCATGCTTTGCATCGATGCAAGATGAGTGTGCATCGATGCAAACCTTAAAGAATGGCTTAAAATCACTTTAAAATACTTAGGATTGATCTCAAACTTGTTGGAGTCAATTCCTATGCTTTTGTACCTTTGAAAACAAGTTTTAAACCATTTGGCTAGCATCGAATTGCAAGATGTGCATCAAAACATTTTGTGAGTGTGTGTTGAGAGATTTAGCAATTGGTTCTTAACAAGAAGTTACCTAAGTCCTAAGACACTATACTTGTCTTCAAATGTTGTGGACTTGAGTTTCTTGTTGTTGTTGTGTTGCTTTCAACTCTTCATTCCTCAACGTTGAATGTTGGTTGATCTTTCAACATGCTTGTTCATTCAAGTTGTTTGTTGGTTTGTCTTTCATGTCGTTTGTTGGTTTGTCATTCATCAAAACCTACGAATACAAACTTCGCATACAAGCAACATGATTTACAATTTCCCCCTTTTTGATAATGACAAACCAATTTTGAGGATATGTATTTATAAATGATTTTGAAAGCAACAATAATGCACTTTGTTTTATAGAAAGCTTTGGAGAAGACTTCACAAGAAAAATTTTGCAGGAGTTCCCCCTAAATATGTGCATTTGTTCCTTTAAAGGGCGTTTATCAAAGAAAACGATTTAGATATCAAAGTTTTTGCTTAGCGGAAGTCTTTTTTGAAATCATTGTTTCGCAAACTTATTTCTTCTTTTCAAATCCTCAAACTTCTTCTTTTTCAAAAGTTCAAAACTTCAAATATCCTCAAACTTTTCTTCCTTTTTCAAAAGTTCAAAACTTCAAATATCCTCAAACTTTTCTTCCCCTTTTGACATTATCAAAAGAAGGGAGTTTGAAATGTGTCATAGAAGCATGCATAAAACAATGATTTTTTTTTAACTTCAATTTCTCTATTAATCTCAAGGATGAGATATTCCCCTTTCAAAAAGAATTTGATTTCCTCTTTTTATATATAATAAGCATGCATAATTCCTCCTAAAATATATCAAGGCATGCACATTAACTTAAAATAGGGGTACCAAGCCTATTTTGAGTTATTCACCAAATAAGCATACAAGCATTAATCATTAAACAAAATTATGAAGGAAATATCAAAGTATTTAAACCATAATAGAAATCCTTAGCTTACTAGGAGTTAGTTTAACAATTCATATAATCAAATAAACATAAAGCAATAAAAAGTGACTTGATGAAAAAGTGGGATTTTGTTGCTCAAAAATGCCAAAATCACGTGTTTTTGTGCAATTTGGTCGTGTTTGCATCGATGCAATAGGCTTTGCATCGATGCACATAGCACGTCGTGTGCTTTGCATCGATGCAAAGCTTGGTTGCATCGATGCAACATGCATCATTTTGCCCAAAATCACCAAATTTTCATCCTTTGGTGGTTCTTTCTTCAATCCTTTGAGTTCCATCATGTATATACTCACTTAAACCATTATAAACTTCAATTTGTTGATCCTCCATTGTTTATAATCTTCAAATTCTTCAATCTACCTCAAGATTAATCACTCATTCATCAACTCATAAACCTACAAAACAATGGCTAATTGGATATCTCCAATGCTTAAGTTAGTAAGAGATACAAAAATAGCAATATAAATACAATGAATTCAAACAAATCATATTAGATTAGAATCCAAGATACCAAGTTCATTTCGGATGTTAAAAAAGCTTTCTTTACATAAAGGTTTAGTGAAGATGTCCGCTAGTTGTTTACTAGTTTCGACAAATTCAATAACCACATCACCCTTTTGAACATGGTCTCTTATGAAGTGATGTCTAATCTCAATATGCTTGGTTCTTGAATGTTGAACCGGATTCTTGGTTAAATTTATTGCACTAGTATTATCACATTTGATAGGAATGTGATCAAGCATGAGTCCATAGTCCATAAGTTGTTGTTTCATCCATAAAATTTGGGCGCAACAACTACCGGCGGCTACATACTCGGCTTGGCGGTAGACAAGGCTACACTTACTTGTTTCTTACTATGCCATGAAACAAGAGAGTTTCCTAGCAAGTGACAAGTGCCGCTAGTGCTTTTCCTATCCAATTTGCAACCGGAAAAATCGGAATCGGAATAACCAATCAAATCACAAGTGGATCCTTTCGGATACCACAATCCAACATTTAATGTTCCTATGAGATACTTCATAATCCTTTTCACCGCACTTAAGTGAGATTCCTTAGGATTAGCTTGGTATCTCGCACACATGCATACACTAAACATGATATCTGGCCTACTTGCCGTTAGATAAAGTAATGATCCTATCATGCCTCTATACTTCTTTACATCTATGCTTTTACCTTGTTCATCTTTGTCAAGGTAGCAAGTAGTGCTCATTGGTGTGTCCATTGCCTTAGCATTGTCCATTCCAAATCTTTTGAGCAGTTCCTTGCAATATTTGGTTTGGCTAACGAAAGTTCCTTCTTTTCCTTGTTTGATTTGCAGACCAAGGAAGAAGTTGAGTTCGCCCATCATGGACATTTCAAATTCACTTTGCATGAGGTTTGAGAAAAACTTGCAAAGTGATTCGTTAGTTGAACCAAATATTATGTCATCGACATAAACTTGTACCAAAAGGATATTTTTGTTTTCAATCAAGATAAATAAAGTTGTATCAACCTTCCCTCTTCTAAAACCCTTTTCTATTAAAAACTTGCTCAAACGTTCATACCAAGCTCTTGGAGCTTGTTTAAGACCATAAAGAGCTTTCTTGAGTTTAAAAACACGATTAGGATTTTCATAATCCTCAAAACCGGGAGGTTGTTCAACATATACTTCTTCTTTAATGAAACCATTAAGAAAGGCACTCTTAACATCCATTTGATAAAGTTTGAAGTTATAAGAGGATGCAAAAGCAAGTAACATCCTAATTGCTTCTAATCTAGCTACGGGAGCATAAGTTTCGTCATAATCAATGCCTTCCTCTTGATTATAACCTTTAGCTACTAATCTAGCTTTGTTTCTAACAATTGTACCATTTTCATCGAGTTTATTTCTAAAAACCCATTTTGTTCCTACAATTGTTTGATTACTTAGTTTAGGCACCAATTCCCAAACGTCATTTCGTTTGAATTGGTTAAGCTCCTCTTGCATTGCCATAGCCCAATGTTCATCATCCATTGCGGACTCGATGGTAGATGGTTCAATTTGAAAAACAAAAGCACTATATGCAAATAAATTTCTAAAAGTGGATCGAGTTGTTACCCCTTTCGAAACATCACCAATGACGTTGTCTAGAGGATGATCCTTTGAAGTACGCCAATCCTTTGGAAGTGCATTTATTTGTGCTTGTGATGGTTCAATTTCTTCAACTTGAACACTATCCTTTGTTGAGCTTGTAGAGGCTTCATTTAAATCTTTTTCTTTGTCTTCACCATTCAAATTTAGTGAATCAAAGTTTTCTACATTTTCATCAAAATCTTTTCTAGCACAACAACGGTTAGTTTCATCAAAAGCGACATGAATACTTTCTTCCATAGTCATGATGCGTTTATTATATACTCTAAAAGCTTTGCTAGTTAAAGAGTAGCCTAAGAAGATTCCTTCATCAGCCTTAGCATCAAATTTGCCTAAGTTATCTTTTCCATTATTTAGAATAAAGCATTTACAACCAAAGACGTGAAGGTGGGAAATATTTGGCTTTCTTCCTTTGTACAATTCGTACGGTGTTTTCTTAAGAATAGGTCGAATGATAATCCTATTCATAACATAACACGCGGTACTA
The DNA here is from genome assembly GCF_003086295.3 of Arachis hypogaea. Lineage (NCBI taxonomy): Eukaryota > Viridiplantae > Streptophyta > Magnoliopsida > Fabales > Fabaceae > Arachis > Arachis hypogaea. The sequence continues at coordinate 2,552,250 of NC_092042.1, read as the reverse complement.
ACCGCATCCGCCCAAAAGTACTTAGGAATATTAGCCTCATTGAGCATAGTTCTCGCCATTTCTTCTAAATGACAATTTTTCCTTTCAACCACACCATTTTGTTGTGGTGTTCTAGGAGAGGAAAAATTATGCTCAATGCCATTTTCTTCACAAAAAGTTTCAAAAAGATTGTTTTCAAATTCTCCACCATGATCACTTCTAATAGATGATATATGCAAATTCTTTTCATTTTGAATAACTTTGGCTAATCTTTTGAATGCTCGAAATGCATCACTCTTGTTTGCTAGGAACAAGGTCCATGTAAATCGAGAGTAATCATCAACAATAACTAAAGCATAGTAATTGCCACCAAAGCTCATAGTCCTAGAAGGACCAAATAAATCCATGTGCAAAAGTTGTAATGGCCTTGTTGTTGAAACAATGTTTTTGGATTTAAAAGAGGCCTTTACTTGTTTTCCCTTTTGACATGCGTCGCAAAGGACGTCTTTTTCAAAATGTAGCTTTGGTAAGCCAATTACTAACTCTTTAGAGACCAACTTGCTAAGATGGTCCATGTTAGCATGAGCTACTCTACGATGCCATAACCAAGTTTCATCATTTTTACTAACAAGGCATTTCACATCATTTGAGGAAACTTCATTTAGATTAATCATGTATACATTGTCAACACGGTGCCCAATTAGCACAATTTCATTAGTGTCTTGCCTTTTTATCAAACAACATTTTGAATCAAAGGTGACTAAGTTTCCTTTGTCACAAAGTTGGCTAACACTAATGAGATTATGTTTGAGACCTTTGACAAGTATAACATTATCTATGGAGGTAGAAGGATTTTTACCAACTTTTCCAACGCCGATTACTTTGACGGTGTTGTTGTCTCCATAGATCACGTTTCCTCCGTTTGTAGGCTCTATTGCGGTGAACTTTGATTCATCGCCGGTCATGTGTTTGGAGCATCCACTATCAACATACCAATTTGTATCCTTAGCTCCAACACGTACCTACAAAACAATTAAAATTGGGATTTAGGTACCCAAGTGAATTTGGGTCCTTGATGGTTAGTATGAGCATAATGCCCATAAGGTGCCCATCTCGTATCTTGACTACGAAAGTTTATATGTTTAATTCTAGTAAAGCATACGGGTGCTATATGACCTACTTTATTACAATAATGACATATGACATTTGGATTATGCATCCTATGCATGTTTCTAAATGGTTGCCTAGGTTGTTTCCTAAATGCAACATCTTTTGATCTATATGCATTGTGATTATAATTTCTAAATGAAGCATGTTGAGGAGGATGTTTAAAGGCTTCATTCCTTTTAGGCATGCTTGCCTTTTGGGCTTGCGGTTGCCTAATAGGAGTTTTAGCATTTTTAAATTTTCCTTTTTCAAAACCTAAACCTTCCTTATTATGAACATGCTTTTGGTTTTTCAACATTTTATCTAAATTCTTTGAAGATTCATTGAACTTAGCTAAAGTGTTCTTAAGATTTTTAATTTCATTTTCATGCATTTTACAAGATTTGTATGGATCACTACTTGTGCTACACTTATCTTTTCCAAGATTGATATTCTCGTTTTTCAACATCTCATTTTGTTTTAAAAGATCCATATTCTTTTTCTTTAGGAGAGAATAATCTTGGGTAAGTTTTGTGTACACCTCAAGTAAGGCATCATATTCATCTTGTAAATTAAAAGAAGTGGAGTTGTCATCACTAACCTTTTCTTCGCTTGCCATTAAGCAAAGATTTGCAACCTCGTCGTCATCGGAGTCGGATTCATCCTCGTTCTCCCATGATATGTATGCTTTCTCCTTCTTCTTAAATTTCTTGTTTTTGTCCTCCTTTTGAAGTTTTGGACAATTGGGTTTGATGTGTCCAACTTCTCCACACTCATAGCATTTTGGTACCTTTGTTTTGCTCTTGAAGTTTTTCTTCATTGCAAACTTATTGAATCTTTTTAATAAGAGTGCAAATTCTTCATCTCCTTCTTCTTCATTATCATCACTCTCTTCTTGCAGTGATGTTGTTTTAAGGGCGAGACTTTTCTTCTTGCTTTCTTCACCTTTTTGTCTATTTAGCATAGTCATTTCATAGGTGAGAAGATTACCTCGTAGTTGATCAAATGTAAGTTGATCATAGAGCCTTCCTTCCACAATGGCGTTCACTTTGGAGTTCCATTTTGGTGTAAGGCTTGTAAGCACCTTGGTCACAATTTGTTTAACATTGTATTTTATGCCAAGCAAGCTTAGATTGTTGAAGATCTTGGAGAGTCTTTCAAGAGCTTCTTCGATGCTCTCTTCATCTTTCATTTTAAAATTTTCCCATTCATGAACCAACATAAATACCTTTGATTCTTTAACGTGGTCGGTTCCTTCGTAAGTGATTTGGAGTTTATCCCAAATCTCTTTAGCGGTTTCACATGTAGAGATCTTCATATAATCATGTTCGTTAAGTGCACAATGAATGAAGTTGATGGCTTTATCATTCATTGCCACTTTCTTCCAATCATCGTCACTATATTCATCTTCTCCTTTCGGTACTTGCTTTGAGACGGAGACTTCTCCTTCTTTAGCGCTTGTTGTCTTTATTGGAATGTGATTTCCATTCTCAATCACTTTCCAAATTCTCACATCTTGAGAACGGATCCAAATTCTCATCTTATTTTTCCAATAAGAGTAATTTGTTCCGCTAAAAAGAGGAGGTCTAGCGGTTGAGTTACCTTCGCTAGTGTTGTTGTTGTTAAAGCCTGTGCTTGCCATGATCTTTTCCCTTAAACGGTTAAGTCTTTCAAAGGGTTAAGCTCTGATACCACTTGTAGAACCTATGCACAATTACTCAAGAGGGGGGGTGAATTGAGTATTGCAACAACAATAAATTTTTTTGCGAAAGTTAAAGACAATATACAAAAGTGTTATTGTACTAGTATTTTTCCAAGAGCTTAACTCAATTGCTAAGCATTTATAAGGAGCTTTTACTTTCCAATAGACACCAACTCAAATAAATTGATCAAGCTTTTCACCAATCGGACTTAAGCTACTCCTTAAGTACTTACGAAGCTACTTTTCAATCACAATTTATTTGCTCAAGGGTAAAAGACAATAATATTGAAGAGATGAGTTTGGAGAGATGCAAACGCTATTTAGAGTGGTTCGGCACAATCCTTGTCCTACGTCCACTTTCTTTCTCAATCGCAATTGAGAAGTTCCACTATTGCCAAGCTTCAAGGTGCTTGCGCAAAACCTTTTACAATCCGAGTCCTTAGTTTCTAACACCTCACGGTATATGATCACCACTCGTATACTAACCCACTCCACTTAGAGATACCTTCTCTAAGATTTGCCTTGAGTACTTAGTATACCTCTTTGGTATCCTCACCGACTATAGTGTTTATAACTCTTGACTCAACCTTGGAGATCACACTCCAATTTACAAAGTGTACAAGAAAACAATTCTCAAAGAATTGTTGAGATGAAATGAGTACTCTCTAGAAGAGTGTATGATTACAAGTTTAGCACTATTGAACCAATTGATATTGCTCTCTCAAATTGTGTATTATAACACCTTAAAAAATGTGTAGAATGAAAGAATATGAACAAGATAGTTTGCAAATACTCAAGTATATGAAATAAGGCTTCAATCCATCTATTTATAGACTCCCCAAACCTTAGAAACGTTGGGGAGTTAATGGGATGGAGGCTTTTTGTCAAAACTAGCCGTTTTTTATGTTTTTGAATTATTTGCATCGATGCATAACACTTTGCATCGATGCAAATGTGTCTTTGAAGCTGAAATTTGAATTTTCAGCTAGGTTGCATCGATGCAAACATCTTTGCATCGATTCAACAAGTCGTCGCATGCTTTGCATCGATGCAAGATGAGTGTGCATCGATGCAAACCTTAAAGAATGGCTTAAAATCACTTTAAAATACTTAGGATTGATCTCAAACTTGTTGGAGTCAATTCCTATGCTTTTGTACCTTTGAAAACAAGTTTTAAACCATTTGGCTAGCATCGAATTGCAAGATGTGCATCAAAACATTTTGTGAGTGTGTGTTGAGAGATTTAGCAATTGGTTCTTAACAAGAAGTTACCTAAGTCCTAAGACACTATACTTGTCTTCAAATGTTGTGGACTTGAGTTTCTTGTTGTTGTTGTGTTGCTTTCAACTCTTCATTCCTCAACGTTGAATGTTGGTTGATCTTTCAACATGCTTGTTCATTCAAGTTGTTTGTTGGTTTGTCTTTCATGTCGTTTGTTGGTTTGTCATTCATCAAAACCTACGAATACAAACTTCGCATACAAGCAACATGATTTACAATTTGATACCATCCCACTGTTGTCCAAATCATCTATGGGCACTACTGCCACAAGCTTCTTCTTGGACAAGTCATAAATATACCACGTCCACCCCATTTCACCGAAGTCAACAATCAGAACATAATGGCTGCATCCCAACCAAAATACTTTTCGAGAACAATATTCAGGAACTGACGGAAAATTGCATTCAACTGCTTCCCAGCTGTTAGCCTTGACGTCATATGACATGAGCCACTGACGGTTATACTTATAATCAACAGAATACAATACAATGCGGGTCTTCTGGTGACTCTTGTTGCTATCCTCCCAAAAAAAGTAAGAGCTAGGAGGGCACGTGAGATCTGGCAAGAGAGCAGAATTGGGCACTTCCCTTTTTTCCCAAAGACCTGATTTTAGGCTATAGATCTCAACCCAATGTGCACCTACTTCATGACCCCCAAAGATGTACAATTTGCCATGGTGTGGGACTATTAAGGGATTTGATCGGTGGCAGAACATGCTTCCACATATACTCCAAACCCAAGTAGAATCCTTAAACTTGAGGCACCACAGGTTTGATGGGAAAAGATCGTCCACACTCAAGTTCCATTCTGGTAAAATAGTAGCCACAAAACCACCAGCAAAGAAAAGGCAGTGACCAACAGAACAAAATCCTTGAGAAGTTGGTAACCGACTGTTGTGGACGAATAGATCATCTTTAAGTGGCCATTCAGGAGTTACACCACCTACTTCATCAAGTTTAATAGTGCCATCTTTCATAAAGTTGTCGTCATTGATAGTTAACATCCTGTGCTTGATGATATCAGTGAAGCTCCAACCAGTCTCAGTTTCCTCTGTTATCCAATCCCCATTTTCCACCAACATATATAAACGCTTTGGATCAGAAGAACCAGCATCCTTGAATTAGGGAAACAATTAACTATTAAATAGGAAAACAATCGTATTAGGTGGAATCTCAGGTGCACTCGACTTCACGTGAAGAAGTTGATAGTTGAGATCTGTTAGATGATTTGACTGATTTGACTAAATTTTTATCTACCGGCTCTCAACTATCAATTTCACGCAAAGTCGACTGTATTTGAATTTCCACCGTCATGTTATCTACGACAGAATTAAGTCACCATAAGTTTAGTGCAAGTAAATATTAAATAGAAAGCTCTGCAGTGTGATGATAATAAATAGAAACGCCATAGTTATCCAGTTAAGAGGATGCAGAAACGGACCTCAGGTTCAGATTTCTCGCATATTCCGTCAGCAACATCTCCCAAAACAGCACCTTGCAAAACCGCAACAACACTTCCCCACCAGCTGTCAAAATCCGCGTTCGATTCAGCAGTGTGCCCCAAAACCCTAATCTCATTAGCGGCCTTAGCCATCAAATTCTTGCCACCTTCAGTAACCTGTCTGCCTACCACAAAGGCACTGAGACTGCAAGCATTCACAACAAACGCTCCAACCTTAAAGGCTTTCGCTTTTTCCTTGATCCAATCGACGAAGAACCTTGCTCCCCAAGCTAGGTCGTGATTGGAGGAGAAATCCCGTGCGGGAGATAGGTTCCAAACATCCGAAGTTGAAGCAACGAGGACGACGAGGTTCTCCTTGGGTAGGGCTTCGGGCTCGTAATTCCGGGCATCTACGACGTCCAAAACGACGCCTTTCGACTCTAACAAATCGCAGAGGCACGTCGCTAGGGCTTTTGAAGTTCCGATTTGGGAAACGAATAGTATCTTGCCACGTGGATCGCGTTTGGGTTGTTCGGGATTGCGTTTGGGTTGTTGGTGATGGTGTGTTGTGAGATTCTTTTCGTAGGGGCTGACGCGCATGAGACGAGACTTGCAGATTAAGAACAAGGTTATGGCAGTGGCCGTGGCGGCGCTCACGGTGGAGAAGAGTGCGGGTGCCGACATGATTGGCATGTTGCTTTCTGTTTTAGCTTTTAGGTCACAACACTATCTTCGCCAATCGCCATGCAATCAATGCATGAAATTCAAATTATACAAAGTTTCTTAACAAAATACTTTTTTTTTGTTGAGGTCATAGGCTTCTTAGTGACTGGGCCAGTCTACTTACTTGGTTTTTAGGTCACCAAACACTTTTTTCGCCACACCATGCCGAAAAAGGTAAATTTCGACGAGGAGAAATGGCAAAACTATGAATCAACTCTTTTTTTTTTACAACTTATGAACTGATCTAACCCATGCAAATGAAATTTTAAAGAGTTTCTTATCAAAATACTCCTTTTTCATGGTGGTCTGTTACTGAATGCTTGTTCGCGTTTTTCGATCTACTGGAGTTGTTTTTCTTCAGCATGGAGAATAGTGGTAGAGATTTTACAGCGGATCTTGGTAGAAATCGGAAGAGGGAGGCTAGTTTAATATTTAGTTGTTGAATCTTCTTCACATAGGTCGAATTCTCATATTTATTATTGTAATGCAATTTTTTGGGTTGACTTTTATTTCGAGCTGTGTGAGCATGAATTCCAGGGATTTTCCTGCTTTCTCATCTCTTTTTTTACATTTCAAAATCGACATAAAACTCAATTTATAGTTGTCTTGAGTTTCTCGGTAAATATAGAACATATTTTGTATGAGTTAAGCTTCACTTTGGTCCTTGAGATTGGCGAGTTGCACTGAATTAGTCCTCGAGATTTCAATTGCACTAAATTAGTCCCCCAGATTCGGAAAAATGCACCACGTTAGTCCTTCTTCCAATTTCCGTCACCGGAGCACTGACGCTGTCAGTGACGTGGCCAGTTCTTGCCACGCTGGACCCAGCAACGGTTAGATGACATGACAATAAATTTGATTAGCTCCAATTTAGTCCTTGTCCCCTTTTATAACCAAGATTTCTGCCCTAACTTCTTCCTCTTCTTCTTCTACCCACTTTTCCTGGTTCTTCGTCTTCTTCCTCACTGTGCAGCTTTTTGGGTTTAGGATCATGAGTGCAAGTGGAAGCCAGAGTTTCCGGCGGTCAAACAGAAGGATCTCCAGAGGAACCAATAAAGCATATAAAGCATCGAGTGTTCTAGAGTGGTGTGGGTGTGGCTGCCGCCTTGTTCTCCGGTGGACCACAACAGAGGCTAACCCTAACAAAGTCTCAACTAATAAGAATTATACATAAATAGATATGTAATAAAAGCATTAAATTTTTATGAATAACTACAAAGTGATTTCTATCTAATCCTTGAAGAAATTGCCAAAAGAAATTACCAATAATCCATGAACTTGATAGATTTCATTATCACAGGAAATGGTGGATGATGGAAATTGAAAATACCTGGTATCCATGAGAAAGATGTCCACCATGAGGAAGATCAAGTGCCATGATTCTGTCATGAGGTTTTAGCAATGCAGTATAAACTTAAAAATTTGAAGGAGACCCAAATAGAGGCTGAACGTTCACTGCAGTTTATGGGTAATAACATATGAGAAAAATTGACACCTAAATATTTTAAAAGAATCTACTGAATATCAAAAAAGCTCATGAGCATTCATTTTGAAATTTAAACAGCAAAAGGTCTACAAGAGAATTCAACCTAAATGCTACTTCTGAATTCTGAACAAAAACTCGTATGCCTCAAGTGGTAGAAGAAGAAAGAGGAAAAAAATAAAAAAAGGTAATCACAATGAATAGATCATGTCCACCTGCAAGTTTAGAACAATTAAAACAACAGGCCAATGGCCAACAAGATGAAATAATGTGCAATCAACAAAACCAAATAAAAGGGTATACCAATATAGTTATTGTGTAGTTACCTCCCCATTTAGCTGGATCCAACCTAAATGCCTCGAGGGCACGTTTCTGACATAGTCTTTCTGCCTAGCACCACAACCATAATCCATTCAAGAGTAGAGAAGCTTACTTATTCATCACAAAAACAAAAAAATAATCACATTAACACAGGTCTTGTTTCAAAAGTGACAATCTTGATGAAAATCAAGTTGAATTGCTTAACAACATCAAAGAACAAGTAACTATGTGTGATTATTTATATTCAACCCATAAAACTGCACAATTTCTAATTATAATGCCTAATGAGAATAGAATTTAAGATAAATGTTGGCCAAACATAAGAATTAAACAAAACAATTTCACATTAGCATTTTATGGAACATATGGCATGCATAATATGCAAACAGGGATTTTGAGCTCAATTGAAGTAGCTATCAACCCAGAAAAATAGCCAGCAAACACTTGCAATCCAACAAACATTAATTAACTAATCTAGACATAACAAGAAAGGCAACAATTTTTTAATTGGACTAGAAGCAGGAGTCCAATAATAAAATCCAAAATGCTAGCCCCTGTATATTATTGTGTTTTTTGAATTATCGAGAGGTGAACGAACACAAAGAAGAAAAGTGAGTGACATACTCATTTCCACCATAATATCTTGCACCAGGATATCCTCATGACCGAGCCAACAGCTTACATTACAGAGACTGAAGTGAAATTCTCTGACGGTATCAATTCAAGCCCCTTCACCCCCAAAAAAGTGATATTCAGATAAGTCATTCTAATAAGTACAAGCTACTGAAAAAGGAAAAAAATGAGTTCCAATCCTTATGTAATGTTCTCCCTAGGTGCGGTAATTCTTGTTCCATGGTCTCTGCAATCACATTGCACGCAACAATTGTAGCTGCATAAATGAAGAGTCTCATGACCAATAACATGTATGTAAATAAATTACCTTCCATTGCCTAGCTTTTTCGAACTCAATTATATCAGCAATCTAAGGATCAACAACCTCAGGTGGGGCATTCAATTGCTTTGGCCACTAAAAATCCCAACAATTTGAAATCGAAACCATCACACTACAATCACAATTAACCTTCTTTTTTTCCTATAGTAGAGATGCATTGAAGTGATATCTTATTGTAACTCCTGGTCTCTCTTTGTCGTAGATAGCTTTATCAGGATTTGTTGATTCTGTGATGTTGGGTGGTGAAGTATTATCAGCCAAGGCAGTCGTTCAAAGGGTGCCTAACGTTTTATCTTTCATCACATACAAAGGACGTCACCTCGTCTCATTCTGTCCAGCGTGGCAAGAACTGGCCACGTCACTGACGGCGTCAGTGCTCTGGTGGCGGAAATCGGAAGAAAAACTAACGTGGTGCATTTTTTCGAATTTGAAAGGCTAATTTAGTGCAATTGGGATCTCGAGGACTAATTCAGTGCAACTCGCCAATCTCAGGATCAAATGGGGCTTAACTCTATTTTGTATTTTTACTTGGTCAATAATTGATATTTTTAGACTACAAAAAATTATAATGAAATTCTGATATAGAATATTGCTCACTCTTTCTGAATATATCGTTTTTCATGTTTTGACAGAAACAGTTCTAAAACTCTGTGAACATCATAGTGCATAGAATTACAAACGAAAACGGATTTTCATACATATAATTCACTCCCTCATAAGTATTCTGTATAATTTCATCATTATGATACATCATTAAATTTATGGTACCCTCTACCACATCAAAAACACACTCAAACAATTCTTCTCTTCGCAATAAAATTGTAATGAACTTTGCCTTATATAGGAAGAATACTTAGCACGTCCCCCACGTATTGCATCTCCAAGCAATTAGATTCAGACACGTGTTACCACGGCCCCACGTGTTGCATCTCCAAACAACCAGTTTGAGACACATGTCATCACGCCCCTTATGTGTTGAGTCAGCACACTCCCTCGCATGTTGGCAGCACGCTCCCCATGTGTTGAACCTGCCCTTTTGACATATCCACCAATTTACAAATACACCAAATACATTCATTTCCAACCAAAACACCAATAATGTTTTCATATTATAAAAAATGAGCATATGAAATCCTTTTTTTTAGTTTTTATAAAGAAAATAGTCTTTTATTGGTCAAATACAATCATAGTTATTAAAATCGGATCGAATCGACTGATTTGATAAAAAAAAACCCAATGAATCGAACTCTATATCGATCCAATTCGGAGTGAATTGTTACAAACCGATCAAATTCTGTAAAGATCGGTTCGACCGAACTACTTGAAATTGAAAATTTGTTAGACAAGATTCAAACCCCTATCCTCATAAACAGAAGTATCCTTCACAGCCACTAGGTTGTTATGATATTTGTTAATTTATATATATATATATATATATATATATATATATATATATATATAATTAAATAATTTATTTTTATTTAATTTATTTTAATTTTAGTTATAAACTTACTTATTCTTAAATTAATTCTATTTTTATTTAACAATAATTATAAACTCACTTATTTTTTCTTTTTATAATTATATAATATCTATTAATATTATTTTTCAATAAATACTTGTAGAGTTAATACTCTATTTGGTCCCTGAATTTACACGTGAGTCTCAATTTAGTCCCTTAAATTTCAATTGTCTCTATTTAGTCCCCAAAGTTTATAAAAGTGCCTCGTATTAGTCCCTGAGACGATTTTTAGTATAAAAACGTTAACAGAGCGCTGTTATAGACTATCAAATGTCACGTTAAAACTTGTAAAATGATGCAGTTTTGGTTTTGGCATTTAAATAGCTCAAAAACGGCATCGTATCACTTGTTTTGTTAGATAAAATTTTAATAAACACCATTTACGATATTGTTTTTTTATTATTTAAGTGCCAAAACTAAAACGACATCATTTTACTAGGTTTAGTGTGACATCCGACTGTTCACGACAGTGTTGTGTTCTGTTAACGTTTATACGTTGAAAATTGTTTAAAAAACTAATATGAGTTATGTTAATAAAATTTAGGGACTAAATAAAGGTAATTGAAACTTTAGGGACTAAATTAAGGCTTGTATGTAAGTTCAGGGACCAAATTAAATATTATCTCATACTTGTAGTATATAATAGTATAATAGATATAAACTAATTAATAAATTATTGAAATTTAAAAATAATAGTTATTTTAATATAAAAATAAAATAAAAATATTTATGATAGAGTAAAAATAACAAAATATTTATTGTTTCTGTTCTATATTATTTTAAAATAGCTTGATATTCTTAAAATGTTAGTGAAAACATGTATTTTAAATTTTAATTTTAAATTTTTAACTATTTTTTATTTTTTATTTACATATGACCGGATCAACCGGTTCAATTAGTAATTCATCGGTTGAACCAATAACTCAGTGACTTAATAATCTAACCAATTTGATCACCGGTTCGATTTTGACAACTATGGATAAAATTTAAAAGTCTTTTATAATGTTATGAAAGTAAATGCTAACATAACAAAACATAATAGATGTCCTTTACAGAAAAGAAAAATGAGGTAGTCTAATTTATTAACTAAATTATTATTAATTTCAAATTTTCAATATTTAATTTGTTTTTTCTAGTTTAGCGTTTCACCAGCCAAAATTTTCTATTCATGTATTATATCTAACAAAAACACACAGCAAAACTAAAAGGTTATGTTTTACAATATTACATTTCAATTTACCTTTTCTAGGATTTTACTCAAAAGAAGTATTACACAATAAAAAAAAAAATCTGATATACAAAAGTTTGGATGGGTGGATTGTTCAACATAAATCAATCTATTAAATTTAATGCACATTTCCAAAATCATTTAAGTAGTTTGTTTAGTATAGTTTTTTTTTTTTTTTTACTTAATTTCCCATTAAATTCAATACAAAAATTTATTGATATATAACATTAAAAAAAATTATATTATTGTCTTAGACAAATATCAAAGCAATGCTTCCTTATTTTCCACAAAACCCAAAAATAATAAGAAAAAAATCAACTTCTAATTTCAATTATAAAATGGGCAAAAAGAAAAAAAGAACACATTATTGAAGCAAGATTTTTGCAGCCTCTTGTGTACATGCATGGCTATTGTTTGTTTTGTGTGGGATTATTACTAGTCTTGTTTTCTTTTGGTGGAATTGAGATTGCTGGTAGCTTCAACATGAAACGTAGCCATGTGACAACCTCAAAAGTGAGTATAATGGCACCTAAAAACGCAATGATTCCAATGTATGCCCATTTCCATCCAACTCCTCCTTTCAACATTGAAATCCCTTTGAATATGTTTATGACTATGATTGCAAGTAGTCCATAGCCAAGAAAATGATGGTACATATTCCAGTATTTCCTATAATCATCAGTAATCTTCGGCTTTAACCGAAATGCCAACATCTGAAAATGCACAAAATTCACTACACTAGATTAGTATGCATGCTTCAATACAAAAATACAGGGTTGAGACAAAGACAAAGGGTAACTGACTAACTGTATGTGTGTCAGTGTGTGCCTAGATGTGGCTAAAAATGAGCCAAATTTGTCAGGCCGGTCCGTTAAGCCCGTCAAAAGGCAGATATTTTAAGCCCGCCAAACTCGTACTGCCAAATTCGGGGAAGGGGGTGGTTTGGTAGTATGTAACAGCTTGCCAGACCAGATTATTTATTTATTTATTTTATAAAAGAAGAGTGAATACTGCAAAAATATATATAAAGAAAATTACAAATTAGAATTTTCATACACACCACTTTCACCTTTTACCTTTTTTATTCTTTTATTTTTCATCTTTTTTGTTATTTTTCCTTTTCCAAACACACAGTGTGTCTAACTCAGTTTATCATAATTAAACTAGTTTTTGTATCAAATGTCTCTATATTTTTGTATAATAACAATATCTAAGCAGATAAAATAGAGACAATAAGAACAATTTAAATCGTTTTTCTTAATATTTCATTTTATTGTCTGTAAATCGAAGCCTCAAATCACCCTAAATAGTTAACTACTAATGTCATAACTATTTACTATAATATATCATTATCCTGAAATTTTATTGGTTAAATCTGCATAAAAATTAGCTTCATCTTACATCCAACTATATATGTGCATGCATGGCTTTATTAAGATATAAATTGTAGAAATCAAACTATAGACAAAAAAGAGAGAGAAGAAGAATATTACTTGGATTGTGCTAAATGTGAAAATGAGAATGCCAAAGGTTCGATGCGTGTGGAAGGTGTAATACTCTGAAGACCTTCCAAGACTAAGACCAATAGCCCAACCAGCAGTGCCAATTAGAAAACCAGTTAATTGGAAACCAACGTGGATATTGAACCAAACTTTGTCCCAAATAAATGGAAACACTCTAAAGTACCGAGCTATTATTACTCCAATTGGTAGTAGTGTTCCCCACCCTATGATGTTTAGAACTCCATGCACCTGATTAATTCATTCAATTCCAACCACAAAAAACATTACTTATGTATATATGTATTGTATGTCTCTACAAAGCACACAAGCAAAGAATTTATTCTCAATATATAATACCCATTACTATTGTTTATTGATGATGCATGCTTACTGGGTATAAATATATAAATAATGAGGTATATGAAATAAAAAAGTAAGGTTCATGGTATGAATACACTTGTACGTCTTAAGAAGGAAAAAAAGCAACATATAAATTTGAAGAATCCATCATGCAAAGATATGTATGTAAATTTAGAAGGGAAAAAAATTAGTTATAAATCAAATCATATTAAACGTTATATCAGTTGTATTATTTGAACATATACGGAGATGTCTTTATGTAAAGATAACAGATGAGAACCATTAGATGATTTGATATGTCTAACTAAATTATCTAACATAATACAATGCAACATCTTGGTTATGATTTTCACATGAAGACATCAGTAGCCACCTCGGAATATAAAGGTGATAAGAAACTTACTGATCTAAGGAAACTCCGGTTCTGACCGTAGCTTTGGCCATCGGGAGAAGTGATGTTAATTGTCTCAGTGCTATCCACATTCTGAAGGGTGACTCTGTGCTGCAATGGTTGGTCACCATTAACATTATCTCCAACTTGCCACACATGGTTCAGCCTAGTTATGTTATACTCTGGAAAAGGAAGGATCAACTTTGCATACAGAGTAGTGCATTGCTTAGTGCTATTGCTCCATGCTTGCATATCCAACACATTTAGCCCAAACTCTGATGCAGACGTCGGCCAAAGCCTGCAACCCTTTCTTGTCTCTTTGGTTACGTCATACGTGTGCACATCCGTCGTCCCCTTGTTGTGTTTGATGGCTATGATGGCTTTGGTTCCCACCATCTGTGGCTTCTTTCCTGGGTTCACACCCCATGCTACCCACCTATTTGCATAAATACAAGTTTTGAATCCGATATGTTCTTATAATAAATAAGAAAAAAAGATTAAAGACAAATGTTAGGTGAGTAAATTTTTCTTATATCATTTGCATTATATTTGAGCCAACATTAACATTTTTCTTTATAGAAAATGAAATTTAACATTAGGGATGAAATAGACCAGACACAATCTAAGTTTTGACCCGACCTATCTTTTCATAAGCCTGATTAACTTGTGAGCATATATAATGATAGCCACCATAGACTCCAACATATATAAATAGTTATGTTATAATTAAAAAATGCAATGAATAAGGTTTAAACTTTTAATCATCAATGAACAAAAAAAAAGTTATAACTAATGAACTACTTATTTTAATGATAAAAATGAATAAATTTGATTGCATTCATAAGATAATAATATAAAACAACTGTATGTTAATGACTTGGTACATTGGAATTAAACACTGATATGCATATCAGACTAGAAGTATTCATGCATCATATAATAATAATTACCCACCCTTCATAGTTTCTGAGCTTTGCCCTGAAAAAGATCTCAATGAGTGTACCATTGACGGTGGTGGTGTTGGTGCTGTTGTTGGTGGTGGTCAAATTGCTGTAGTTCCAGGCAAACTCGGCGTCTAGAGTGCGCAATTTCTTGCAGCCTGATACATTGAATTTCCTTGCTTGAAGTTGATCAGCAAAGTCATCACTGCAGTATAATAGAGGATTTGTTGGACCATAATTGTTATCACCAAATGCAACTATGGAGAGAAAACCCAAAACCAAAATGGTTATTAGTAGTGGTAAGGTAGTTTTAGAAGAAGATGCCATGCTTTGTTGGCCTTTGTTCATCATCTTTGTTTCTTTTTCTTTTGGTTTTTTATGGTAAGAGGGAATATATATAGATAGAAAAATCAGTACTTTAAGTCTTTCTTTGGTGTAACAAAGAGTTTTATAACAGCTATGTTCTTTCCTTTTTGCTTTTTCTCTTTTTCTCCAAAGAGATTGGCAAGATACTTCCCCATCCAAGAGGATAAGAATTTATACACCTAATATAATTCACCAATATATGTTAGGTACAAAAGTCATTTTTAATTACCAAAATTAGAGTGTTGTTTGTTGTCAAATTAATTAATATTAATTCACCAATATATATACTTTGAACACATGATTATAACTATCATCATGTATCATTTAATCTGCAAACACTTATATTATTCTTAGATTTTAATATAATCTTTGTTCTATTATCAAACTAACTCTTTTTTGTTTTATCTTCCAATTAAGTGATAATAAATATAGCAACCACGTTTAAGGTTGCATTGAGTTAGCATCCATAGATACCATAGAACATAAATATGTTTGATTACATTGAAACAAAAACATAAAAAATAAGACATAAGTATTATATCTTAATGTGTCATGTCTTCAAAAAGATAAATGAAGCAAGCTAGGTCGTGTATCACATTGAATCGTTTTCTCAGAACACTTTCTGAAAAGAGAAACTAAAGAATACAGGAATATGGAGATTATTATGCTTACGTGATAGGTAGGAAACTCTCTCAAACATGTCCTGAGATCCTGAAACAGTAAGTTGCTGATGCATAAATGTATTCATTCCTTTAAGAGGCAGCCACCTACGTTTCATTTCATGCAAATCTTGTATTGGATAATTGGAATACGAGACAAAGTGGCTGCTCATCTTTATCCATAATTCCATATATACCCACGTACCAAAATATTCAGCTACCTAAACCCATAAGAGAAAAATAAGAAAGAAATGATTCAGCTAACAAATATTTTATAAAAATGATACCTTTCTTTATAATTGCAGTAAGTACTTAGTAAGGAGAATATCTATAAGATAAAATGTTCTTCTTCTTCTTGCTCTTCTTCTCATACATCACATAAAAGGTACAATACAGTATCTAACAAATAAAATTATATTTGTAGAAATTAATTCCTATACAGTAAAAGTGACTCTGAGGAGGCACTGCAGTGAAATGCAGTTCACATATTTTTTGTGAAAGAAGAGAGAAAGGAACAAACAATAATATGATTTCAAAGATTAGAAACTTATGATTTTATTGAAGAATTTATCTGACTTCGGAAATCAGATAAAAGGTTGAAGAATATAACTTCATTTTGTTTTTTAACATGTCCTGAAGTTTCCAGATGATTCTTGCAGCTAACATTACTTGGGCCTCATCTCCATATTCAATTCTTGTTAGAAATCACCATTTATCACCTTGACACTTTTTGATGCAAGAGCTTGAACCATTTTCCACCTTAATTACCCTTTGAGGGGCAGATGCAGAAGGCCAAGAAAAACTGACTTTAACTCGCAACAGGGACATCTTCCAGAAGAACATTGCAACAGATAAATTGAAATGCTAATAAGTTACCACTTTTACATGGAGTTAAATACAGAACCCACAAATAACCCTGCCTTGCTGTATATACATAATTCATAAATGAATAATACTCCTGAGACATATACTCTCCTGAGATCCCTCTCTTTATCAATAGGTGATCCTGTACAGCATAATTCCATCATTTATTGAACATTTCATGCCTCGTTGCAATGTGGCATCCGAAAATTTTGCTTGATAGAGGTACCCTCTTAAATGATAGGGATAGAGGAAAAGATGATTGTCAATGCAATCCCCCAAGGCTGTTTTCTGGCAAAATCATATATTGAAGATGTCATTACACTCATGCTTGGCACTACGTTACCAATAGTCTTGGCATGAGCAGCTTCCATCCTCAAAATAATGAAATCTATTTGAATCTCTCACTATTATTTTTCTTTGAACAATCTTTGATATATATTTCATGGCGGTGTGACAATCTACGCAAGTTCTTAAATTTTTATAAACCTTGATAGGAGTTCCTGGAGGGGTTGAAATGATTCCAAAGGCAACGGCAAGCTTCTCACTGTGGTAAACAAGGTTTTGCTCTTTCTGCTCCTCCTCCACATCACGTAGCACAAAGTTTGTGTCCGGAATATAGCCTTTCTCCTTCATTTTCTTTGAGATTTCTCCTAGGAATGCATGAATATCACATATTTTGGAGTGGGATGTATCTCCTACCAGGAAGACATGCACCTGTCTCTTGATCTCTGTCCAGCTCTTACCCGGCTTCTTCACTATTCCCCTACTTTCCACAGCCTTTCTAACCTTGGCTTCCTCAGTCCACAGACCGGCATTAGCGTAAATATTAGCTAAAGTGATGTACGTAGCTGGGTCCTCTGGCGCTATCTCGAATAATGCATTTGCTGCCCTTTCAGCCAATTCAAGGTTTCCATGTATTCTACATCCTCCAAGTAAGGCTGCCCAAAGGAACTTATCAGGTTTTATTGGCATTTTATCAATGATATCCTCTGCCTCTTTAAACCATCCAGATCGTGCCAATAAATCAATAACACATGCATAATGATCTGCAGTATGCATCAACCCATGCTTCTCCTTTATTGAATGGAAATATTCTAAACCCTTGTCCACTAACCCAGCATCAGTACAAGCAGAAAGAACCCCAACTAAGACAACTTGATCGGGCTTAGTACCTGATCGAAGCAATAATTCAAATAACCGAAGAGCTTCGTCTGGTTGACCATTCTGAGCATAACCAGCAATAAGAGAAGTCCATGATACCAAACCTGGCCGAGGCATTTGGTTGAACACCCTTCTGGCATTTTCAATATTCCCACACTTTGAGTACAAATGAACAAGTGCACTCACGGCATACGAACACGGGTCACACCCTATTCGGACCATGTAACTGTGAACCTCCTTTCCTAAGTGTTCAACAGCATGGCCAGCACATGCATTTAAAACTCCAGCAAATGTATACTCATTTGGCCTAATGCCTGACCCCATCAACTCTCTGAATAAGGAAAATCCCTCTTCCTTTCTTCCATCTTCAAAACATCTATGAATCATGGTAGTCCATGAAACTACATCTTTGTTTGCCATCTTATAAAAGATACCCCTAGCTTCATTCAAGCTCCCACATTTGCCATACAAATCCAAAAGTGCACTCCAAACTACCTCGTCCGAGTCCAAACCAGTTCGTGTCAAGTAGCCATGAATCTCCTTCCCAAGACGCAAACACAGAATCGCAGCTGAAGCAGCCAGAGCACTGGACAAGGTGAACTTATTCGAATTCGAACTCTCGTGATTCTGCATGCTTCTAAACAACTCCAGAGCTTCCCAAGGACAACCATGCCTGACATAACCAGATATTACAGCATTCCAGGAGAAGTTATCTCTTTGGGGCATTTCATCAAACAGTTTTCTAGCTTGTTGAAGGCGTCCAATTTTGGCATACCCAGCAATCATGGTGTTCCAAGAGCACAAATCCCTGTGAATCATTTCATCAAACAGCTTCTGGGCGTCACCGAGGCTGCCACATTTGGAATACAAATCAAGCAAACGATTTGAGATGGAGATCCCAGGAACAAACTCGGAAGCTTTGGTGTGAGCATGGACCATTTTACCCTCTTGGAGAGCTCGATGGCGAACGCAAGCGGCAATGAGGGTGGAGTAAATGCGAGGGGAGGGTCGATGAATTTGGTGGAGCAACTCAATGGCTTCGTTGAGACGGTTTTGTTGACACAAAACATCGATGGCCTCTTCGAGTTTGTTACCATAGCAACGTTCATTGAATCGAGACTGAGTAAGACTCTGACTTTTCAGGAATGAAAAGCTCCTCTTGAAATTTCTGAACTTGTGCATCCCTCTTTCCTCAACACCATAACAAATTGATCTTACCAATTTCTTCAGTAGTTTAGTTAGTAGCTCTGTTGCCGCTCGCAGCGCTTTCAACAGAGACGAAGTAGACGAACCGTGCAGTAGCAAGGAGAGGGACGCGAGTGAGGTGACCGAGAGAAGGAGCACTGAAGAAGCATTGAAGATTGAAGAATAAATCAATAAAATTTTTAAAAATAAAACTCAAGAAGCACTGATGCAAGCAAGCAGTGGCTAGTGAGGGAGGAGCCGAGGAGTGCTTACCGTAGAGGTGAGCAACGGCAACGTGAGAAGAGGCCGGAGACCGAAGAGGCCAGCCGACAAGATGAGCGACGGCGATGTGTCCGACCAGAGATTCCACGGCGAGGAGAAGAGGGTGAGTGGCAGCTGGTGGTGGCTGGCTGAGGAGGGTGACAAGTTTGGATAGTGGGTACGGGTGAGCACGGGTCGGTTTGATTCAGGTTTATGGTAAAATTAAAATCGAATCGATCAATGTAATTGGTTTGGTTTGGTTCGGATTTTGTATTTTTTTGTATATATACCCGAACTAAATCAAATCGATTAAGAACGAATTGGTTCGGTTCGGATAATTGGGTATTCGATGACTTTGAAATTCATAAAAAAAACAAATTTTTATCTTAAAAATTCAACAAGTACAATAAACATGTAACATCAATAGAAATAATCCAAACATGTTAAACACCAAATACATTAAAAACTAAACTCATTAAAATTCAAACATATTAATAATGAATAATCATTGTCTAATAAAAAAACTATATATATATATATATATTATTTAATTAATATGATCAGGTTTGTGGGTTGGTTCGGGTTCCGCACTCTCAAAACCGATATCTGAAACAATCACTAACAAAACTATCAATTTGGTTCTGGTTGGACCGATTACCCGTTAATTTCAGAATCAATTTAATTGTTTTGGTTCTGGTTCGGCTGGATAATCGGATATTCGCTATCCGTGCTCACCTCTAATAGTGGGAGATTCGTTTACGGTCAAGAGAAACTGTTTTGGTTTTTTTAAAATTAAAATGACGTAGTTTAGGGGATTTAATCCTGAACCATATAACCCTCAAAAATTGGATCGGTTTATGCAGTTCACCGATTAATTGCCAGTTCAACCAGATAATCCTAAAAAAGGGACTGATTTATACAGTTTAACTAATTGACTGTCGGTTCAATTGATTTTTATTGATTTTTTAAAAGGTGATTTTTTAGGTAAATCAAACCGACTAAAAAATTGATTATTAAGCTGGTCGAATCGATCGATCCAATTCAATTTTCGTAACCATAACTTTTTATCTGATGCGACGATGTTTAAATAAATCAGGTTAAATAATACTAAAACTTGAGATAGACAAAAAGATAAAAACAAAGAATTATTGAATTGTGTATATTTTTTTATACATTATATAAAGAACAATGCTATTTGTTTATACAAAATTGACTGGAAATACAAAATAGCTAAAATAATAAAATCTTCTAACTAATTTCATTAACTGTCAAAAATAAGTTAGCATAATTAACTTTGGTTTTAGAAAAAATGTGAATAAGTTGTGAATGTAACAAAATGAAAAAAAAGTGTGTGACAAAGAAATTTATTCTATTTGTTGGGTTGAATTTATTTTTGTATTAGAGTGATGTAATTTTGTTTAGTGTTGTGTCGGTAAGAGAAAAAGATGGTTTAATATACTCTGGTAAGCTGAAGAATGAAAAGGTCAAGAACACTAAACTTAAAAAGATTAAAGTAAAAGAATTGAAGAGATAAAAGACTTGGTAAATATGTCTGCTAATTTTATGGATACACAAAAATTCATAAAAAAAATTTCATCACTCTAACTTAAATTTTTTGGCGAACTAAATTATTTTAAATAATAAATTCATAAAATTTTATTTTTAAAAATTAAAGTTAGTAAACATTATATTATATTTATAGTGAAATAAATTATTTTAAAATAAAAAATACTCTATAATATAAAAACTATTAATTCAAGTATAAAAATATAGTATTTTATTACTAATTTCATTCTAAAATATTTATTTTAATTATAAACAAATTCGAATCAAATTAGATCATTTTAAGCATAACCTGAATTCAATCCAAAAATAATACCAGAGAAAAATAATAAAATTAAATTTAATAAAATATGTCTCGAGTCCAAATCAAATTTCGAATTGAGTTGAGTCTTGATTTGAATGATTCTTTACATAAGATTCTTTACATAAAACATAGATAAATTAACTCACAATTTTAACATTATACATTTGTAATTATCATCTATCATTTCAAAAAATAAACTTATAAAAGACTAATTAATCGAACAGAAAAAAATAATTTATCCCTTTTTATTAATAAGAGATGAATTGCCTAATTTTTAAGTGATTAGGATTTAGGAACCAAATATAGTATTTACTTTTGCAAAATTAGCTCTCAACTTCTAGACTTTTATTTTTATTTGGACTTTTCAAAATGATTATTTTGAAAAATGGAGAATACATTTTTGAAACTTAAATTATATTTTTTATGTGAAAATTAATTTTAAAATAATTATAATAGAAAACTAAATTCTCTATTATTATGTTATTAAAATGGCTTATATACAATTCTTAGTTATTAAATTATGATTAATTTTATATTAATTTCATCTGATATAATAGATCTTTTGTATATGAGAGACACTAATATGTACAATAAACTTCAACTAATTATTAATACTAAATTTTATTTTTTTTTATATTCAACAGGATTTGTGCTAAAAAAACGAAACTAAACACAATTGTTTTTAAAAAAAAAAACTTTTTTTTTATATCAACTGAAATTTATTGCCATCTGATATTCTTTTTTTTGGTTAAGTGAATTGGACAACTCTCCATTTAAAATATCACAATACATTCACACTATACACTCTCTCATACAATATTTAAGGGTTTATATTAAACACTTGATATACTCACCAAAATTTAAACTCAAATATACATATTAAGAGGCATATGATTTAACAGATTGAGCTAAACTTGAGCTGCATCAGATATTCCTTTGCAAAACAAAAACTCCCATGGAAACAAACATTGGGCCTTCTTGATGATTCTCAAAAATTCGCCCATTGTTCTGAGCCTATAAATTACAATCAGATAACACAAAAAAAGGACAAGATGCTCTATTATAACAGCGAGTAGCCTTCTTTAAGTTGTCTCTGATCCAGTCCAAAACTTGAGCATTCTAAAAAAACAGTGAAGATTATTAATTTCAGTACTAATCCAAATTAATTTTATTATCTATTATTATTAAAAATTGATAAACATGTTATATTGTTATTGTTATTGCATATTAATTATTTATTAATAATAATAGATAATTAATAGTGACTAATTTTAGTTACTAATATCGATAAATAAATAATATTTTTGAATAACAATAAGAAAAAGACTTAACCAACTGTGGAAGCAACGCCGGAAAGAAAGTGCCGATATTTGGTGGCGACTTCAGTCTTCGCTGTGAAACCTCTCAGCTCAGTTCTTGTTTCTTCGTTCGATGGAATTCAGGCCCCGCAACTACACCGCCGAGCGTGAATCTCACGCTCTACCTCGCCTACGCGCCGATGCTCACCCTCTCTCAGCTACACCCTCTCCGCCACTCCCTCAGGTTCAATTATTCTCTATCTCTCTTTTGATCTTTCACTAGCACTTCACTGTTTCGGATATACCACGAATCACGCTGATAGATTTGATTTTGTTTCGTCGTAAGCAAATTATTATGTCTTAGTATTTCAGTTTATGCTAGTTATTTTCTGTTAGCTTCTGTTTAGTGTAGGTTAATGATTTCAATGTTGTTGAGCTTAGTGATATGATCCTAGTGAGTTTCATAACAAAATCTGGCGAGAGAAAGTGTTCTATAGATAGAGATTTTTGTTATGTTTAACTACACGGCAAAATGCAGGGAGGATTTGGTTAAGTAACTTCATTTGAGGACTTGTTAATATTTGTTGAAATGCTTAGTGAACTTTTATTTCTGAGTAGTAGTTGTCTATGTTATTATGATTTTCAGGTTGATTCGATTTTTTTATTGTGTTTGGAACTTCCGTTACTTGCATTGGTCTCGGTACTTAGTTGTTGTGTTGATGTTCTTGATTTCTTGTTTTTAGGGTGATGTTGTGGAAAGTGGTAACAGTGATTTCTTTGATCCACTGAGAGGAACTGATAACGAGGCAAAGGTCGAATCTCCTGATCCTGACAACCTCAGCAATGCGGTTGATCATCATCCAACGAAGGAGTGGACCTCTTTCAGGAGATTACTAATGCAGAGGTTTCCTGTCACCAAAATGGTTTCAATGTCTTCGGTAAGCTTTTCAAAATGGTTTCCTTTTTGTTCTGTAACCCTTTATTTTTTTAGTTAATCATAATGGCTAATTATTTATCGTTTAATTACAGATGCCTGATCTTCTAATGAGAAGTGCAAAATGTATGCCCATATCTATTACATTGTTTATCCTTCTTTTATTTACTTATTTATTTTTAAAAAAATTGTATTTGTCTCTATTTATTTATGTGATGTCATGATTTTCAGCACATGAGAAATCTTCAACAATTATGCATTTGGAGGAACTGGACGATCCACAAAAATTTGCTGATGAGGGTGTCAAGGTGATTACTTGGCAAGAGTATGTGTCTCGGTTACATGAGCTCAAAGATGAAATTAACCGTTCTTGGCTAGCTGAAGATCGTGTAACATCCTTAAAGTTATCTATAAAGGTAGATGTTGATACATTTAACAGTTTCTGGGTTGCTATTATAGAATGTATAAAAATTACCTTCAATGCTTGTTTTTGGGTTTGTGCATTGCATAGAAGGATTTTTTCAAAAATTCATATACTTACTGTTTTTATGTTTTATTTTTTCCTTTATAGACCTAGTAGTATATTGTTTACATATAAGAAGGAAATTCTTGTTTAATTTTGTTGAACCGTATGTTAAATAAATAGAAGAGGCTCAGACAGAGATAAGCTACCTAATTAAAATCCAAATCATGTATAATAGTAAGTTTGCTTGGGTGAGAAGGGACCACTGGGGGAAGAGGGGATTTGAAATAATTTCTCTTATTTTGGGATGAAATAATATTTTTCTTCATTTCTTATCCTGATATGGGTTGTTTATATGAACTTGAAAGTTGAAACTGATTGTTCTGTTTGCAGGCAGCTAAGCTTCTGATGGATACGTCCGTTTCTGAGTTTTATCCTACACTTTTTGTCCTTGTCACAGATATCATGGACATGCTTGGCGAATTGGTTTGGCAACGCATAAAGCGGAAAGCCGAGTTTACTGAAGATGGAGCCTTACTCTGCAACTTAGCAGGTCTCTTCTTAATTTGAATCTCTCTCTCACACAATTTAGTTTTACTCAGAGTGTTTCCTTAGGCATTTGATTTCCAATATCAATAGTGGTTGAGAATCTTCAATCTGGAATCTGTCCCTCTTTTGTACCCCTCAAATGGGTAGCTTATGGTGAACCACAGTGAAGGCAAATAAAAATTGTTGCTACAAGATTGTTGCTTATAGGAGAAACCCCTATATAAAAATTGTTTGCCAAAAGTTCACTCAAATGTGCCAAAAGTTCTCCATGTATTATCGATAACTTGATAAATGGGTTGTTACAGTAACTGCCCTCAGAAGTCTCCAAATGTTAAAATTATTTTCTTGTTGCAGCTAATTTATACATCATATAAGCTTGATGGTGTTTGATAATTGATAGTTGCTTCAAAACTTGTATTGGCATCCGATCGTTTATCCAAATCTGTTGACTGACGGTGCAGAAAACTTTAAGGCAAGCGATATTTGTAGTGATGCTAAAGAAACTTGCAATAACTGGTTCAACAAAATTGGTGTTGTGCAAGAGCTTCTTCCACGCATGTAAAGTCCTTATCCTTTTCTATGTATTTAATGTATTCTATGTTTCTTTTCGTGAAATTTTTTTTGTAGGTCTTGTTGATGTATGTTTCTGAATGTTTTATTCCATCTATTCATTCTAATGTCTTCATCATCACACTTGGAAGCTAAATCAAAGCCAGTTTAAAAAAAAAAAAACAGTAGTCATGCTTCTTTTTCAGTTTTTCTTATAGGACCTACATGTTTTCTTTTTCTTGTGAAGAAACCT
This sequence comes from Arachis hypogaea, assembly GCF_003086295.3. Lineage (NCBI taxonomy): Eukaryota > Viridiplantae > Streptophyta > Magnoliopsida > Fabales > Fabaceae > Arachis > Arachis hypogaea. The sequence goes on along the minus strand of NC_092042.1, from coordinate 2,526,870 downwards.
TATTCTCTTTCTATGCACTATTTCTTTGCATTAATAAATTTCTGTATTCAACATTTTGGCTTAAAGTTTCCTCCTCAATTTTGTTGAGTGCTTACCGTGTTTTGGGAATTTTACTTTAGTTACCTGGAGTTGGCAATATTGCCTTGCTGGCGATTTCTGCTTGACCAACCTGAAGACAGTCTTTGGCGCTTGGTAATGATGATAAGAGGATTGGGGGATCCTGTAGCATCTGCATATTGTCGTTTATATATGGCTCACTGTGCTCAGAAGCTTCTTTCACATGATATAGGTATTTTGGTTAATATGTTTGCTGGTGCATATTTTTACGTATATCATATACACTGTTACCCTGGCAACCTATGACCCCCAAAACCTCAGTGTCAAACACCTTTTGCTTATTGCTTCTAGTATACCAATGGTTTTGTTTTTAAAGTTCTTGTATTCTTCTGTAATTTGCACATTCAAAATTCTGTAGAGAATGTGAACAGTTTGGTGGTAAAAACATTATTTTCATAGTTATTTCTAGAGTAAGTTAACAAATTATTCCTCTACTGCTGTGCACCAATTTCTACTTTACAATCTGTACTGTTGTTCGTATTCTATGCTCTATCTGGTTGGTTTCTTGAGATTTATTTTCTGTCTTATACCTTGTTCTCAGTGGGATTCTCAGCGGGATGCATGGATCATTTTGTTTACTCATTTTGCTGTTTAATCTATAATGCATCTGATTGCTGTTATATAATTTTTTCTTGTGATTATCTTCAAAAAACTTAATTCTTTATTTCTCCAACTGGGACAGGTTATCTTATAACATGTGTGAATGACATCAGAGTCATTTTGATGAAAATTTTATCAGCAAATGAAAGCACTCATGGAAATGTTAAACACAACAAAAAATTGCAAGTTAGTCTGATGGAACCAACCATTGAGTATATTATGAAGTATATATTTAATGGGTTATCTCAGGTATGTATGTAGTTTCTTTCCATTAGTGTACTTATTTTCTACAATATTATATGTGATCATGGTCCCATAATGGTTATGCTGGTTGGAACTTCTTGAAACCGAAATTACCTATGCTAATAAAATTAACTACATTATTAGGGTTCTTCTCATTATTATAATGGAAAATAAAAAATTGCTGATTGTTTGCCCTGCTTTTTTCCCTTCGTCAACCTGTGTTTTATGGTTTTCTAAATATATCTTTACTCTGCCAAAGGGACAAGTCAGTGAAGTTCTTGCAGAGCTGGGATTGATGAAGAATCAACAGGATTTTGGGAGTGTTTCATGTGTTTCAGTTGTTCTGCATCATTTACTGAAGGAACTCCCTATTGAAATAGTTAGTTCAAACGCTCTACAGATGCTTCATCTAATTGAATTTAGCAAGGATTATTCCTTTGATCAGGTATGACACATTTTGCAGTGTTTATCATGCCTTGGGTACTTCTGATACACATCAAAATGTAATTTGCTATATTATAGCTGTCTTCTTTGATTTGCTTTTTCCAAAATGCAGTTTTATTGTTCTTCTTTTTGGTGATACAGCATATGAATTACAGATTGCTTGGGTTCAGGCTAAATGAAAGGAAAACCTCAGTTGACCTTGTCAATGCTGTGTTAGATAAAATCATTCAGGTATTACAGATTTCTAGTCCATCTTCCATTATTTGGAGTTGCATTGTTACTTTCTTTGCAATTGTATGTATTCCATTTTTATATCTCCATCTCTTCATTCAAGATCCTTAATTCCTTATCCCATCAACAGGCTACTTGGCTGGCAAGTTATTATCTTCTGTTTCCCAACTATTGTAAATTGTGTTTTTGCTTAGATGTTATTGTATTTTGAGAACATATTGCTAAGGACCTCTGATAATTCAGGAATTGACCCCAAAAGTTAGGGTCATCAGTTGGGGCAGTGCTAGGTGGCAGATTGAAAGCTAAACAATAACGTATTCTTACCTACCATTCATGTGCTACTATAACCTGGATTTTTCAATTCTTGACTTGTTTCTGATATTTACATAAATCTGATCAATTTTGAACTTTTTGTCATACCATCATAAACCTTATTTTTATTTTTAATCTAGACAAAATGAGCAATTGCATCAGATCTCTGGGGAGGTCGAAGTAGCTTATACCATGGAACAACTAACCTTGTACTCTATAAACATTAGGCTTCTTAGTGTTGAATTCTTTGGTCAATATGGCATTGCTTCCAACTCCATGTTTTCTAATTTTATCTATTTTGGCTGCAATGTCAGGTTGTTGCTCAGTATGATAGCCTCGATGAGTACCTAAAGGTTGTAGATGCTTATGCTGATCTTATTCTTCAGAATCACTTGGTAAGTTTGTGTGTATACAGTCTGACGGATGTTCATTCTCTATATAATGTGGTAAATGGATTCTTTGTAAGGATGCCTTATCCTCCTTTGCACTCTTCTCTTCTTTTCTAACAAAACCTCTTTTTCTTATAAAAAGAAAAGAGGTTTCTTTGAGTTAGTGACTTACTGAGAAGATGATACTTCTAATAATAAGTCGATATAGCAATATTATTTGGTATCTTAATGTCAATCTTTAGTCAACTTGCGTCTCAAAATTAATATATTATCAATAGAATCAGCATGCTAGTAGTTATTGCTTCAAAAATGGAGCAAGTCTTCCTCAACAGTAGTTGAATAGATTATTAGAATTCGATTTAAAAAATGATATGTAACGATAAAATAAACAATGACACTTAATTCCATTTTCAAGGGACTGAACTTGCTCCTTGAGATGAAGCTTGTTGTCGCATGTTCAAACAGATGAGTAGCTAAATGCTTTGATCTTTGATGGATTAAATTGTGGTTCGATAACAGTTTAATCTGATCCTTGATATACTTTCCAGTCTCTAATAACTGAGAAGAATGTTAATGCTTTCATCTAAAATAAATTCCTTAATATCAGGGTGATCTTCTGAATACCATTTTGGAAGGCATTTCGCAGCGTGCTCGGAATAAAGGAGTGACAGAAGCTGAAATGCCAAGCTTGCAATCTCTGTTGGGGAAGATTCTGTCTCATTTTAAGTGTCTTGAGGATGTATTGTGTCTGGTAAATTCCTACTCATATGTTGTTTGTCTTATCATCCTTTTTTTTTTTTGTCTTTGTATGTTAATCTATGCTATTCTTCAATACATTAGGAGCAAAAAGAAATGTGACGATGTTTACTATTTTGTAGAATTACTTTCCAGAGATCTTAGATTTAATGTTTGGAAGCTCACAAGATGCTGTCTTTCTGCACATCCTTAATCTGGCAACAAGGTACGTACCATTTCTATGCGTATTAGACAAAGATACCACCTGAGATTGTTGGCCTCACTCTAAAGGGGTCAAGAAGTCAACTCTCTCCCATAATTTTTAGTTCCATGGGATATTAGATCTTAGAGTTTTCTTTTGCTTTCTCAAATATTTTCTCTCTTGACATCCTTGCTGCTGCAGCATCATCTTACTGGATTCTGTCTACTGTTTAGGAGTGTAATGTTTTAAGACTTCATTTTGCTTGGGAATTATATATCATTATCCGTTAAGCAGGAACAATCATATTAGGGATCCATTGTGCATACAGCTACTTTTTGAAATTTCTCGAACTTTACATGATAACATTGAAGCAAAGAATGTGAAAGATGGTGATAGCCAAGTGGCACATTCGATATCCCGCTTTGTGCACATGGTAACTTTTTTGTTTACTTATCAATTGCCTATATGCTAATTTTATTTAGTTGTGATAATGGCATTGTCATGATTATGAATTGTTGGCAATTGTTTTCTACCACTAGGTAGATTATGGGGCAGAGATGGAACACCAGTTAGCTTTTCTAGTTGATTGCCGAGGAGCTTTTGGTAGATTTAATGAACTAAAGGTTTCCTGTTTTTGTCTCAGTTGTTTGATTAAACCGATACTTTTTAATTAAAAAGATTACACGTCATAGGATAATCGACCACTCCATTCCTCTATCCGTTCATGTTAATCTTTGTAATGACATAGCAATTATTCTTACTTGCAGGAAACCCTTGTTCATTCCAGCAATTCCTTAGCAATTCAAGCTTTGAAATGTGCTAAGAAACACTTGAGTTTGGTCAAAGCCTGCATTACATTTAGTGAAATCACAATACCTTCTATTTCTGCTCAAAGAAAGCAATTTGATCTTTTCCTAGAGACTGCCGAGGTTGATACAGTTTTTGGCACATCAATCTTGTGTGTTTTTTCTGCTACATCCATACATGTCATGGATTCATCCTATTAATTTGTCAGGTTGCATTCTTAGTTGGCTTGGTTTCTCATTCTGATGGATTGATTGATTCGGCAGTTGGCTGTTTGCAGACCTTAAATATCACGGATGGTTAGTTTATTTGTAAACAATGTAGAGTACAATGTTCTATTCATTTATTACTTGTCGCAGTTATCAATAATTATCAGTTATTTTACTTGAGAATTAATCAGTACATAAACTGAAATGGAAAGCAAATATAGCCATTCCTTGGTTATGGTTGTATTTTGGGGTCATTGTCCTTATTGTATATAATGGTGGATGTTACTGCTTAAAACTTGTATAAGGAAGAAAACTCATTCAACAAATGCTTCTTCTTGCATATAATTTCCTAAGCAATAGCTCTTGGGAATAATTAATATAACATTGACTCTTACAATTTTACAAATCACAATATGCTATAGATGAAGACCAAGTCATCATTGTTTTCTGAGATCGATAGATTTAAGAATCTGTATCTTACGTTTGGCTGCTTAGTTTTTAAGTGGAGGGTGAATTTGCATTGCTTGTGCCACTAACTGTACCTTCTCTCTAGAAGATTTATTTTCTGTACTCCCAACACCACAATAAATACATCTGGTTGTTAATTTGCTTGATTTTTAGGCTTGCAAACCCCAGCTGAAGTTGAAGGACTAGTCTCATCAATTAGAAAGCTCTGTGGCTTCTTAGTTATGGTTCCAGGTTGTTGATATTATTATTTTTCAGTGTTTTACCTGGAAACTTCAAAATTCTTTATATCCCTTCCTCATGAAAAATGATTTTCTTAACTTCATTGAAGGTAATCTTAGCAAAGCAGGCACCTACTTCCCAAATAACTTATTTTCATTGATCAGCTCACACTCATGGTAAGTTTTCTTTTGGAATTTATCATTATTGGAACCTCTATCCCCTTTTTTTTCCTTTTGGAATATAACATCTATCTTTCCTTGATGGATTATTTGAAATATCCTGGCAGGTTTGAACCAAAAATGAAGACACAAATTTTTTCTTCAATCTTATTGTTGTTGACGTCTTTAGCACAGAAGTCTCTACCATATCATGTAGATACACAGGTATGGCATTCCGTTCAATTCAGTACATGTGTTTTTTTGACTAAAAGAAACTTTTGTATTTTTACATTTATTCTGTAAAAGGTTACAGAACATCATACCCTCCTTATATATTTATTTATACTGGACATATCCATTGCAAAGATCAATGGTTTCATAGACTGGAGTCCGGAGTCTTCTTGACCAGTTTGTAGCGTTTTTGCTCTGTATCTTAATTCCAAATGCAAAAGTGAATCCATTTTTATATTGTTTCCAGATTCCAGGCAATGACCTGTTATTCTATGGGGATTCTTCTTATAAGCAAGAACTTGTTTCTTTGACTAAGCTTGTTCTTGAGAACCTGCTTCGTGCCATTCAACAAGAACCTTCACGGGTATACCATTTTTACTTAATTGATATTTGTTCTGATTTATAGACTAATGTTAATTGGTAGTGATTTACTATGCTGAAAATGAAGGCCGCACGTGGAGCAATGACACTTGAAGCTTGCAATTGCATTGTATCATCTTTCATGGTAGGCCGTGTTGTAATTTTAACTCAACTTCGTGTTTAAAGTTCTATTGGATCTCATCACTATTCATTTGTAAAACTGAAAATTAAGAAGGAAAAGGGAGGATTGCATTATAAATTCTTAACAAACTATATCCTAATTTGGAATAACTAACCAGGCAAAATTCACACAAATCCTCCACCTCTGTTAAGCCAAATATTATTTGCTTGTTCTTTTAAAAAATACCTCCTTTAGAAAATGGAATGTCCTTGTCCCTGCATGTTTGTTACACGGCTCAGAAGTTCAGTTTCTCTGTCCCAGTCATGGATTGTGGTTGGTTGGATTACTGATAATGGTTTCTTTCTTCGTCATTGGCAGGTAAATGATGAATTATTGCCCGTTTGCCTTAACCTGATTGAAACTGCCAAGTCAGGTTTGAGTGATCAAGATAAATACCTCCGATCGACCATTGAACTTGTAAAGAAGAAATCCCAAACTCCTTCAACAGCCACGGTTTCTGTTTCTGTATGACTTGTCTTCATCCTCACCTAGGTTGATATGTCACACTTGATATGTATAGTAGGCAGCTTAAGGTTTAAGAAACAAAAGAAACACCCAAAGATGGAACACAAGGATGTCGCAACCACTGTAACCGGTCAAATGTATATGAGAGACTCTCAACAGGATGAACAAGAAGAGAAGGAGCTTTCAAGGAGGAAGAGTACAACAAATTCCCCTTTCAATAACAAGCATTGTCTTTCACCAGTTGGTTTGGGAAACTGATGTTACTCCTGCATTTTGTGATGTCCTTGCTTTCTGCACCATTTCAGCATTGGATTCTATCAACTTATTCAACTTCAGTGGTGGTCAGCAGTCATCAGATTATTTGGTCATTCATTCCTTACATTATAGTTTGGTTTCTTTCTCATATTGTAACCCTCATTCTTTTTCTTTTTCCCTCCAATTATGGGCGACGAAACTATTTGTTAGTTGTCATTCACCTAGCTTAGTCAATAAAAAAAAGGGCGTGTATAAAGTAAAGATATCATTCTCCCAATTATTTTTATTGGTTTTTATTCGAGTTTGTTCCTAAATAATCCTAATCTATACATACATCAACATCTATTATTCACACACATAATTTAGTTGGAAATGTTTGAGAGATAAATAAAAAAATAGTTAAATTTTATCTTATTTAATTATAAGTAATAAATGTTAAATAAGACAAATTTAAAGTTTTTTTTTTAATTTCTCTAGTATTACCAAAGTATTTCTACTAAATGTCTAGCTGCAGATTAACGTGATGATGCATATCTAATTGGAGTGCTTCTTCCGCTAAGAAATTTTAGCCAGAACTAAATTACGGTGATGATGCATATCAAATTGGAGTGTTTCTTCCACTAAACTAAATTACGGTAATATTAATAAAACAAAAAATGAACAGCTCAAATTTATCTTATTTGTTATTTAGCATTTATCAATTATAAATTTTGCTTGATCTTTTTGTCGTTCTATTCAAAGAAACAAGACATAACTTCTATACATATCAACCATTATATACTTTTGCTCATTTGTTTTATAAACAATAAAAGATAATTTGAAAAATCACATAAATACAAGTCAAACACATTTTAAGGTGTATTTACAATAAAAGTGCGTCCCACTTTAATTATGAAGATACATGAGAGTTATTTTCAGTATATTTTTACCAACTTTTATAGTATACTATTGGTTTCAAGGATATATAACATGATAGACTTGTGTGTGTGTGTGTGTGTTTTTTTTTCCCTCTTGATGCCTATGTAAAATCTGTGTGTTTTTTTTAAGATGTTTTCCTTCCATAATGAAAATTGTTTTCTTTTGTGTGTATTAATAGAAATAAATTTTGAATCGGTAAAGGCCCAAAATGATCATATCTTGAATTGGGCTTGGCCCATAAAGGTTAGGGCACTACTACGACAAAAAAAGAAAATTGATCCCCTGATCATTCTTTACTTCATTTACCTTTTCCCTTCTCACCAAAATTAATTGAAAGGATTCATTCATTCATCATCGCATTCGCAATCATAATAACCATTGCAACACACCGAAACTCAAAATTCCAATCCAATTCAATCTCCATTATTCTGAGTTCATCATTAAACCCAATCGTACGGTGTAGAATCGATGGATCTGGAAGTAGTTGGCCGCCACGCCATGTTCTTCGACGACGACGCCATGGCGGCGTTTGCCAACTCGCCGGAGGCTCTGGTTGACTGGAACTCTCTCTCCATCGATCGCTACGACGTCCGCCACCTCCTCTCCGGTCCTCTTCCGCCGCGCCCCAAGCGCCGCCCTCCTCCGCCGTCTCTCGAAGCTGACCTCGATTACGAACGCTACCTCGATCTCCCTTCGTCTTCCTCCGAAGATCAAGATCAAGCGCCAGGTATATACATATACATATAATAATGCCTCTGTTTGATTTATTTATTTTAGTTTTTTCTCTCTTAATTTCATGATTCAGTTCTGTTTATTAATGATGATTCTATGCTTTGAGCTGAAATTGCTTGAATGGGATGTGTCACCTATGAGTTTCTGTTATTATACGTTTTTTTTTCCACTTCATTTTAAAATCGTGATTTCCGTGTTGGTGTTTGGAGAGAAACTGGAATTTTCTTTTTGTGCGAGTTGAATATAAAATATAGTGGAAGGTTTTAATGAATCGTGAATAGTTTTCTGTTATTACACTCCGACATAAACTTGAAGCTAATAAGGTTAACGAAGTTTGTTCAATTTGTTATGTTTTGGACAGATTGATATATTTGGGTTTCTTATACATGCATGACATTTAGTTCACGCAAATAGGGGATGGTGGGTTGTTGTTTTGTGCAACTTCCGCCTTTAGGCTTTGTACAGTGTTTCTTGTTTGTGCAACAACAGTCTCCATATTTGCAGGATGGAATGTTATTTGCTACGGTTCCTGTGTCCGAATACAAGTAAGGATGTTTTCACCTGGCTTCCATTTACCCTCAGCTTCTTCGGTGTTAGTGCCGTTACTCTTGGAGGTGGATGACTTTGTTGTAATTGAGAATCATATTAGTTCTGATTATGGATTTCATCTTTCTTTATTTGTTCAGATGCTGATTTAGAAGCTGGGAATTCAGCTGGCTTTCATGCTGTTGCATTTTCATATGAGAATCCCAACGAGTCCACTGTGATAAAGGACGATGACACTGAGACTGGTTTTCATCCTCAATTCCCAGTGCCAGAGAACTTGCTCAATAACCTGGTGAGTGACCTTCGTCATAAAAATTTTCTTCATGTGATTTTCAAATGTTTAACATTTAATTGACCTTTCTTGTTTCTTTTTTTTAACCAATGTGATTAGGTGATAACTGTCTAGGGTACATATGTTATTCTAAGGCTTACAATGTCTAAGTTTCAGATGCTCGGAGCATAAATGGAGTTCTTTTGACTCAAGGTAGCCATTCACAGGCACCTTGATTCCTTTTGATGTCATGACAAGGGGTCGTGCAGGTGGGATTAGGATGATATAAATACGTTGGTTCTTTACCTGTTGAGAGCAATGGGATGAAAACATTTCTACATAAAGTTGTGTTTCTTGATCTTTATGATTATCCAAGTATATGTGAGGTTATCTTGTGTCTGTTTACTCAGATCTTTATAAATATTCCTGCTTGGCATGACCCTTTTAAATCCAGAGTTATACTAATCTGTAATTAAAATTTATTGATGAATATTCTTTTTTTCTCTTCTTTTTCCCCCAGCCTCCAAATGAGAAGGTCCATCAGATTATTTCAAGGACTGCAATGTTTGTCAGCAAACATGGAAGCCAGTCAGAGATTGTTCTTCGAGTGAAACAAGGAGATAATCCTACATTTGGGTTCCTCATGCCTGATCATCGTCTTCATTCATACTTTAGGTATCTTGTTGATCATCAAGAACTTCTGACAATTGACAATAATGGAAATTCATCTATGGACAAGAATAGAAGTCAGGGTCTTGATCAAACAGGTGGTGCATTATCCTTGCTTGGATCTGTATATGGATCTGGAGAGGATGAGGAGGGTACAAACGAGAATACTCAGGAAGTAGAGAGAAAGGTGTGTGAGGATTCTGTTGGTGCTGCTAATAATGCTTCCATGGAAACAGAGCAAGCAGAATCTTCTTCAGATGCAGCAAAGAAGGATGGAAGCATCTCTAAAAATCCAGTATCCTCTTTGAAAGAAAAAGTTCCCGTCATAAAACGCAATCATTCTATCAGCAATGTCAAGGCAGTAGCTGCATCTAAGGAAAAGACAAGTGATGCCTCAGATTCAGTGACTAATGCAGCGGACAAGTCACATACTCCTGTTCCTAATACAACTAAGATTAGTCTCCCTATCGTGGAACCACCATCTGACTTAAAGAGAGCTATTGAGAAGATAGCTGAGTTCATCGTAAATAATGGCAAACAGTTTGAGGCCGTTCTTGCTGAACAGGACCGTGCTCATGGAAGGTTCCCATTCCTTGTGCCGTCAAATCGATATCATACATACTATTTGAAAGTTCTTCAAACTACTGAAGAGGTGTGTTTCTCGGATCCATTAGTTTTTCCTCTAATTTATCTGTTTTATGTTAAAAGCCCTCCTGCATCCTACTGAAATAAAAATAAAAAAAATAAGAACAAAAGATCATCAGCATTGCCCTAACATTGGTTATTCTGATTATTCTTTTTATACTATATAAATATATGCCTTTTACTTGGACTTATTTGCATGTTTATGACATGAATGAGCAAGGCTCATCTAATGACATGGCATGTCATTGTGATACGAATCTCCGAGACAGTCATGGTTTCTTTTCTGTTTGTAATTTGTGAGTTTCCGTTGGGCACTAAATTCAAAATTTTTCAGTAATGGGTTTCAGAAGAAACTCAGGCAGTGAGTACATTCCTTTAATTTTTTTGGATGCTTCCATTTAGTTTATTTTATTATGTTTTTAATTTGAATTTTGAGCTTCAACTTACTGGGCTTTCTAATTGTTTGCAGTCTAAGTTATCAGGCAAGGTCTCCCAAAAGCAGAATTCAGCAGGTCGTGCAGGTGAAAGAAACACTGTACGCGAAGAAAGTGATAAACATTCATGTGGATCCCTGGGTTCTGATCTACCATGTGATAAGGACCGGAAGGAGAAGTTCAAGATGATTGTTGGCAGCAAGTCAAAGAAGGATGATCAAGATCAGATTCCTCAAGACAATCAGTCTCAAAATGTAGTAAGCGTGAATGCAACAGCAGCAGCAGCTATTCTTCAGGCTGCCACTAGGGGTATTAAAAAACCAAATTTAGAACTCTTCAGCAAGACATCAAGCGGTAATGGCCAAGGTCTTGGAAGTGATGGTGGCCATTTGTCCAGCACTGGGAGCTTGTATTCATCTCAACTCCAGCGATTGGTTGAAAGTTCAAATCTGAAGGTAGACATAAGTGGTTCTGCCCGGGCTATTGCTGAAACAGTAGCTATTGCAGCAGCGCGGGAGGCGGACTCCTCTGAAGCACATATGACCAAAGAGGAGAAGCTGAAGGCTGATAGATTGAAACGAGCAAAAATGTTTGCAGCCATGTTAAAAAATGGAGTTGCTCCAGTTAAAAGTGAGACCACTCGGGGGTTATCAGTTGATCCCCCAGGCTCTGGACTTTCAGGTTCTGATGCTGAGGCTGGGAGTCTTGTGGGTAAAGAAAGGGAAGGAAGTTCTGTTCCATTTGATGTTGATAATTCAGATAGAAGTCAAAAGTCTGAGGAGAAGCATTCTGTTGATAATTCTGATACAAGTCACAAGTCCAAGGAAAAACTCGCCGTTGATAATAACGAGCAGCAGAAATCCAAACGGAAGTACCGGTCAAGATCTGGAAAACAGGAAGTGGAGGAGGAGGAGGAGGAGGAGGAGGAAGAAAACACAGAAGACAAAAGGGATCACAAACAATCGAGAAAAAAGCATCGATCTCATCGATCTTCACACAGCAGCCACGACAGGCACAAGCACAAGCACAAGAGAAAACATTCCTCCTCCAAAGACAGGTATTCCCACAAAAGGCATAAGGATGACAGCTCCTCCGACGAAGAGGATCACCACTCGAGGCATCATCATAAAAAAGATAGCTCCGATGATGATAAGTATCGTTCGTCCCGGCAACGGCACAAAGAGAATAACACGTCAGACAACGAACATAGACGTTCTCGGCATCGGAATAAGCATTACAGTTCATCAGACGATGATGAGCAAAGGCATAGAAGCAGAAATGTAAAGCATAGGAGCAGATATCATGCAGAAAAGGAAAGGGACCTTGAGGAAGGGGAGATAGTAGCGAAATCAGACAAGTCAAAAGCCAAAGAGGTTGGAAGTGATAGCAGGGAGGCTTCTGTTGCAAGGGTACCATCCCAATCTCCAGAAACAACTGAGGTCTCTGATGAGCTTAGAGCCAAAATAAGAGCCATGTTGATGGCCAACTTGTAAAATTCGCCTCTTAACGATTTATATTGTATCATATTATTCATACTTAACAATCAGTCCATCATATTTGTGTTGTTTCATGCTGAAATCATTCGTTTTTACTTTTTAATCATTCCGTTGTTAGTAGTAACTTGTGGATTATTGAACAACAAAGTTGCGCTTAGGATAATTGTTTTTACTTCACACATTTCCGTGGCTCGTTGTTCATTTAATAGAATCGTGACAATTGTGAACCCTAAAAAACGTGCAATATAATGTAAATAAGGAATTCTTGGTTGAGCAGATTTATGTGAAGATACCATCACATGCTTCGTTGAACATCAAATAATTAATGGGATCATATATGATCTGCAAAGCCAACTAAAAACCAAGCCAAGAAATTCAAGTATTGTTTGTAGTCCATGATGTATGCATACTGTTTTCCTAATGGTAGACATGGATCTATCAATCTGAGATTAGTCAATTCAACACACCCATTATAAAAAATTATAAAAGAGAGAAGAAAATCTTATAAAAATGTGAAAAAGAAGAAAAATGGGAAATTTCTTCAAATCTTATTGTGTGTGAATGTGTGGTGGATACTAATCTAGTAATCTTATTTGACTTCCTCAAACAACTGTCTTCAATTTTCTAATTATTACACACATTATTAATTTTATTATTAATTCATCATTATCATTATTATTTTCCCTTTGTAAGCCTATAGAAAAGTGCCATTTGGACACTTACGCACGATCTTACCTCAACTTCTCAAATCTGAAAAAAAAAAAGTAATACAATTAAGTTTAGATCAAATAACAAATTGGTCTTAGTCAAAACCCTTTTTGTTGCCGAGTCCATTGCAAAACTCTCTGTCTCTGACTTGTACTTATCACACCCTTCTCTCTCTAATGTTTCTCCATTCTCTCTTCTTTTGTTAGAAATAACAAAAAAAACAAAAACAAACTAACTACATGACTCTTCTTTGATACTCATCCAACCACTGTCTTTGTCCACAAAACCATACTCAAAATCATTTGACACCAAATCTCTCTTCTTTCATCTCTTCTATGATCTTCTTTTACACATATATTATTGATTCATCAAAATTCAATAAAAGGGTCTAAGCCTATTTATATGATCAACATGGAAACCGCATGGAATAATGATAATGATGATGGCATTGACATGATGGATAAGTCTAGTCATCATCATCATTATCATCATCATGATCATGATCATCCACATTCTTCCTTCACTGACCTACATCATCATCATCATCACCATCATCAGGTCATTGATGAGATGGATTTCTTCGCTGAGAACAAGAACAAAAATGATAACAACAACATCCATGACAATATCCAAGATGATAATGATAATAATGATCATGATCATGATGAAATGGTGCACAGTTCTATGGAGCTTCATGTAGATGTAAGAAAATTAAATTTTTTTCCCCTCTATTAATTATCTATATATTGTTTTAATATTTTTTATATATAATTGTGTAGACTAGCTTAGATCTTCGTATGAAGAACACAGATAGCAATAGCTCATCAATGGAACCATCAGAAACTATGGATGACAAGAAGAGTAATGATGTACGTTTATTAGTTATTTGTGTGTGTTCTTAATTATTAATTTTAATAACATAATTTTTAAGACTAATTTAATTTATTGTTATTTTCTTGTAGTTAGGATTGCTAGCAGAATTGCAACACGTGAATGCTGAAAATCAAAGATTGAGAGATCTTATTGAAGAACTTAACAATAACTATAACACCTTACACATGCAACTTATCAACCTCATGCAGCAAAGGGATCAAAATCATGCGGTAATTACAAATAATTTCTCTAATACTTTTTAGTTTTTACTTAATCCGAAATCAAATAAAGACATATCAATATATAGTAGTGCAATTAATTTTGTATATTATCAACCAAAATGAAAGTGCCACAACTAGTGCACCACTCTCACAGATTTAGTTTAAAGAATGTAAATAGAATAAAAAATGCTATTCCTAAACTAAAATCAATCATTAATGTATTTATGTATAAAGATATGTATGTTTAATTTATTTTTAATGTTATTTATATTTTAACATGTATTTTATATTAGTAACTGACTTTAATAATTAATTTTAATATACATGTAGTATTATTCAATTAAAATATATATAAAGTCAAATGTTAATTTTCTTTTTTAATAATTGTTTTATAAAAATACCACGTGCATACTAAAAATTAACTATGAAATTAATTATTATATATTTATATATAAATTTATGTATTATTTAATTTATATTTTGTGTAAATAACTGATTCGGTAATAACTTTTTTTTTTGTACATGTAATATAATATAATTGTTGATTAATACTTTTTCAATGAATGTTTTTATGTTTAATCAATTTATTTATAAAGAAGTCACACAAAAAAATTATTTATAAAAAAATATTATTATTTTTTAAATTTAAACTTATAATTTTAGTTAATAAAGAGAATTGCACATGGATTTTAAAGTAGTTGGAAGTTTTAACATAGGAAAGAAAATTAATTGAGAAAAAAAAAACTAAAGCATGTGGTTTTATTTGATTGTGTTATAGATGAAGCAAGACATAGAGGACAAAAGTAAGAAGGAAGATATGGTGGCAAGAACATTCCTAGACATGGGTGTTGCTGGCTTTGGTGAAAAGGATAATGATCCTTCTCAACAATCTTCAGATATCAAACTTGGAAGAGGAGAAAGCAAAAGCATGGTTGAATTGATGGAACACTGCAATAATAATAATAATAATAATAATAATAATAATAATAATAATAATAATAATAATAATAATATTGTTTTGGAGAAAGACAATAATAGTAATAATAATAATAATAAAGTTGATGGTGGAAACAGAGAGAGAAACACAACAATGGTTACTGATGAAGGATTATCCGGTTGGCTCTCTAACAAGGTTTCAACGAGGTTGAATTCTTTCAGGGATGTTGATCAAGCTTCTGAAACCATGTCTATGATCAAGAAGGCACGTGTATCAGTTCGAGCAAGATCAGAATCTTCCATGGTAACCAACCATATATAATAATTCTTAGATTTAATATTTTATTTTGCATGTCTTGAAATCGAAACTATTTTAATAAATACTTAATAATACTATTCATCTACGCACTTTTGAAATTGATAACTAAGAATCATTAAATAATTTGACACATTTAATTAAAAGGTGAAATATACTTTTTGTTTTTAAAATTTGGCAAAAATTTTAAAAATACCCATAAATTTTATTTTATTTCAATTTTATCCTAAAAATTTTCGATTTGCATCAAATATAATTCTCGACGACTAAATTTTTAAAAAATTTAAGACCAATATAAGAATAATAGATAAAAATTATATTTGATTTGTTTGTGTTGAGAATTGTTCTTATGAAATTGTTATTGAATTGATCTTAATCTTTTTAAAAATTAATCGTTAGGGGTATATTTGATACAAATCGAAAAATTTTGGGACAAAATTGAAACAAAATAAAATTTAGAGGTATTTTTAAAACTTTTATCAAACTTCAAGAACAAAAAATATACTTTATCCTTTAACTAAATTATAATTTACGACTCTTAACTATCAACTTCACATGAAATTAACTATTAATCGCACCTGAGTTTCCATCAAAATTCAAATTGTTCTTAATTAATTATGTATTTACAGTATTTTTTTTGTTTATGCAGATTGCCGATGGATGCCAATGGCGAAAGTATGGACAGAAAATGGCAAAAGGAAATCCATGTCCGCGAGCTTATTATCGTTGCACTATGAGTACTGGTTGTCCTGTTCGCAAACAAGTACTATACACTCTCAAATATTTCAAAAGTTTTCTACTTTTAGTTTGCATTTTTTTAAATCATTTTTAATGTCTTTTACTTTTAGATTTTGTGAAAGAAAAAAATTAAAATTGTTTTCTCTTTTTGCTTCCCTATTTTCGTTTCTTTCTTAACAAAATCTTGAAAGAAATAGAAAATAAAAACACAAATCAAATGTTATATTTAAAAATGGTTTATATTTTTTTTTATTTTTTTTATTTTTAAAATTTTATGAAAAAAATAGAAAATAATAATAAAATAAATTATATTTTTTGTTCAGAAAATTTGGTAAAAATTTTAAAAATATTCCTAAGTTTTATTTTGTTTTAATTTTGTCCCAAAAATTTTAGATTTGTATCAAATATATTTTCGATAGCTAAATTTTAAAAAGATTTAAAACCAATCCAATAATAATGCATGATAATTATATTTGATTTACTTGTGTTGAAGGTTGTTTTTATGTAATTATTATTAAATTGATTCTAAATTTTTTTAAAAATTAATCGTCATAAATATATTTAATATAAATAAAAATTTATTTAAAAAATTATAATAAAATAAAATTTAAAAATATTTTTAAAATTTTTATAAAATTTTAGGAACAAAAAATATATTTTATCCGTAATAAAAACTAGAGGTATATAATCAAAAGTAGTGTTGCTTAAAGTATTAAGTATAGTAGAAATTAAGTATGATTTGATGATAGGTACAAAGGTGTGCTGAAGATAGAAGTGTGTTGATAACAACATATGAAGGCCAACACAACCATCCACTCCCTCCAACTGCCAAGGCAATGGCCTCAACCACCTCTGCCGCCGCCTCCATGCTCCTCTCCGGTTCGATGCCAAGCGCCGACGGCCTCATCAACCCCACCATACTCGAAAGCGCCACCCTTCCTTGCTCTCAAAACATGGCTACACTCTCAGCTTCAGCTCCATTTCCAACCATAACTTTGGACCTAACTCAAACCGCCACAAATAATAATAACAATAATAACAACTATAACCCAAATTCTTTAAGGGATTTGCCTAATAATCAAAGCCAACAACTTAGTCTCTTAACACCCCTTTTGGCTCAGAAATTTATGTCAGCTCCAAACATGTTTGGACATGTTCTTAATGGTGATCAAAGCAAGATTATTTCAGGATTACAAGGATCAATTGACACAACAACAGGTTCATCTTTTGCTGATACAATAAATGCTGCCACTGCTGCTATCACTGCTGACCCTAATTTCACTTCAGCTCTTGTTGCTGCCATATCTTCCATCATTGGAAATTCAACACATCATCATCAAAGCAGTAACAATGATGATGCATGAGATGACATTGAGAAGATCATCATCATCACAAAGTTAATTCAATTTTGTTAGTGTTTCATTTAATTAATTTAATGTTATTATTATAGCTAGCTAGCTAGGCTCATCATATCATCAAATTCTAGATAGGTAGAGACAAATTTAATTAATTAGTGAAGTTCATAAAATTGATGAGTCATTAGTAGTGAGTAGTAGTAGTAGTATGTAGTATCAATCCATATTATTTTTTTGGTAATAAGCTTAAGGTTAGTGACTAGTGATGAGTTAGCATGACCAGTCATAGTTGTAGAATCCACAAAATAAGCATATATTAAATGCATTCTCTTTTTCAACTTATTATTGTATTTGAAATATTTTTTCTCTTCTATTATGTAATATTAACCTTAAGAACATTTGCTAAGCAGTTATAAATCAAATGACATGGTCTCCCCATATTCAACTAGAAGTCGTGGATTCGAGTCTCTTTGAAAAAAAAAAAAAACAGTAATAGTTAATGTTATTAATAATATACTTATGAATAATATCAACAATAACAAATATTAAGTCACCAAAGAGAAAACCTAAGAAGATATAAGATAATTAAGATGTGGATACTTATTATATCATAATATCAATAAATTTAATCAAATATGTTCTATTATTTAATAATTATTAATTATTAATTTATATAAAAATATTTTTATGTGAGTAATCTTTTAAAATTAAATTGTTTTTATGTTTTTTATGGTATTTTTTAGACCAATAAATTAAAAATTAATCCATCATAAATATTAATTTTATTTAAAATTTTGTCACTTACTAATAAATTAAATGATTGTATATAAAAAAACAATATTTAAAAATCTTTGATTTTTATTTAAACAAACGGTGAAACTTTAATCACAATTAAAAAAAAATTTAATTACTCTGTTGGTTCCTATAGTTTTGCAAAATTTTTAATTAGGTCCCTATACTTTTTTTCCTTTTAATTGGATCCTTGTACCAAATTTTTTTTCAACTAGATCATTCTTAGTAGTAATTGGCTTAATTGTATAGGGATCCAACTAAAAAAAAATTGGTATATGAACTCAAATAAAAAAAAAAGTATAGGGACTTAATTAAAAAAAAATTAATGCAAAAATTCAATTAAAAAAAATATAAAGACCTAATTAAAAATTTTGTGAAATTATAAGGAACAATCGAATAATTAAACCTTAAAAAAAATTGAAAATTGGAATGGCCCAAAAGAAAGAGAAAAGACATAACAAAATTTGGCCCATTAATAAAGTTTCTTTTTGTGTAAGTGCCCACTATATATATACACATATTTACACACCATTTCATGGAAGATGCAAACACTGCTGCTCTTCGTAGCCGTTATCTTCCTTCCTAACACTCAAACCAACTTCTAAGTATCTACTCTTACTCCTCTGTTTCATTCTCAATGCTTTTTCTTGTTATCTCCCCAATATCTATGTTTAATTGACCACACTTCCTCTGTTTTTGTTTTCAGCTTCTAGTATTCAGTAATCTTTCGGTTCTGTATTCTGCCGTCTCCACAAAAGCGTAGTTTGCAAGCATATACCTTTATTACACTAAGGTGATTCCTCTTTTATCTCACTTTTTGCATTAAAAAAAGGTTCTTTTGTTCACTTTTGCTTTTGCTTCTGTTTTTTTAATGAACTTCATGTTGCTTTCATGACCCTTTTTTTTTCTAGCTATACTAACAAGAATACAATAAGGAATTTGGAAACTTTTTCGTGTTCTATTAATTGTTTTGTGTTGTTGTCTTTGTCTTTGTGTTCTGATTGTATAAAGATCTATAATTCATTGAAGAAACTTTCTATAGAGCAAAAATGGCTGCTACTTCATTGTTATCCTCATGCTGCATGCATATGGGAATGGCTCCTCCCAAAATGGCTGCAAATTATTTGAGCTCTCAGCCATTTGATCATCTGAAGTTAAGGTCATTTGGGGGTCCGGAATCATCAGAAAAATTAAAACTTCTGCACAAAGGTGATGAGTTCCTGTGCCGGGTTGCTCAAGTTGAAAGAGTGCCATCCTTCTCTGTGGGGCAAAAGTTTCAGCTTGATGATGTGATTGAAGCTCAGCAATTTGATAGAGATACACTTGGTGCCATATTTGAAGTTGCAAGGAACATGGAGAATATTGAAAGGAGCCAAATCCTAAAGGGATATCTCATGGCTACCTTGTTCTATGAGCCATCAACAAGAACTAGGCTTTCATTTGAATCTGCAATGAAAAGGTTAGGTGGGGAAGTTCTCACAACTGAAAATGCAAGGGAGTTTTCCTCCGCGGCTAAGGGAGAGACGCTTGAAGGCGAGTCTGCCTTTAAATTAACAATGTTGAGTTGCTTTATGTGTTCATCATTCTATCTAAATTTTGATTTCTAATGTCACTCTACATCTTGAACAGATACGATAAGAACAGTTGAAGGTTACTCTGATATAATCGTGATGCGCCATTTTGAAAGCGGAGCTGCCAAAAGAGCAGCAGTAACTGCTGGCATTCCTGTAATCAATGCTGGGGATGGACCAGGAGAGCATCCCACACAGGTATATTATATAGATATGGACTCTTCAGCAACATGATATGATGCATTGTTTGTTAGATAGGAAGATGATACATTGTTCCAAGATCCTAGTCTCTGGCTTCACCATATAAATTCATCTTCATTTATGGCATGTGTTTTACAATTTATGTTTGTTTAATCCATGAAAAGTATTTCTATATAATAGATAAGCTTTTGCTGCTGAGAAATTCTGTGAAAGCACAACTATGAGATTCAATGAACAAGTTTATTATTGGCCAGACTTTGTTTGGTGGAAATCAGATTTCTTGAGGAAAAAAATCACTTGAATATGTTACTTCTGCCACATAAGCATTTAGATAACTATTTTGTTGACAATGGGATATTAACAGAAAAAGTTAGCCAAACCTTTTTCTTTTACTATATTCTCTAACAATTTGAATGATAGAAGAATGATATATACCATTTTGCATTCTAACTATTTTGATTTTCAAAAACTGGTCCTTGATTAGGCACTGCTGGATGTTTATACCATTGAAAGAGAGATTGGAAAACTTGATGGTATTAAAGTTGGACTCGTCGGAGACCTTGCTAATGGAAGGACGGTTCGGTCACTAGCATACTTACTTGCCAAGTATAAGGATGTGAAAATTTATTTTGTCTCTCCTGAGGTGGTTAAAATGAAGGTAACTGTTGCAAATGGTGGATATGGCATTCTTATTTTAAATGCACTAGATGGAACTCAGTACATCATGCACAAAGATAATTCAATGGTTCAAATATGGTGCATAATGCGCCCGGTTCAATTTGGTGTATCATAGTGTTGTCCATAGTTAAAATGATGAGTTATGATGTTTCTTTTATAGGATGACATAAAATACTATTTGACATCAAAGGGTGTGGAGTGGGAGGAAAGTGGTGACTTGATGGAAGTGGCTTCAAAGTGTGATGTGGTTTACCAAACTCGCATTCAGAAAGAGAGATTTGGAGAGAGATTTGACCTTTATGAAGAAGCAAGAGGCAAGTACATTGTGAATCAAGATGTTCTGAATGTGATGCAAAAACATGCTGTGGTTATGCATCCTCTTCCTAGACTTGATGAGGTAAGCATATTTATATGCCATGTACTTTGTTTATGAACATAAGCTTAGAGTTGAATTGATATGCCTCACATCGAAAGAGTTTTGCACTCCTTAGAGTTGTATACCGAACAATTTCTTTTTAGGTGACTGACTACCCACGTGAAAATATCTTCATATGAAAATGATAGTTGCAAATCATTAGATAGTTTGACATGTTTAACTAAACTACTTAACATCTTAATTATCATCTTCACGTGAGTAGTCACCTTTCTCAATACTATATGAACTAAATTGGTCCTGTAAATTCAATGCAGATTACTGTGGATGTTGATGATGATCCAAGAGCTGCTTACTTTAGGCAAGCAAAGAATGGTCTATATATTAGGATGGCCCTTTTAAAGGTTTTGCTTCTTGGTTGGTAAAATGTTGCATTTACTTTCCAAATGCTGTTCCAACCTCAAGTTGTTTCAGGTGTAATTGGTACATTTTATGCTGTTGTCTCCCTTCATGGGAATATCTATAGTAGTAGTAATAAAAATATAAAATACTAGTTTTGGTAGACATTAGTAAAATAACTTGTGAAATGCAACCCATGTTTTCTTTTTCCTAGCCAAAATAGAAAAAGCACTATCAATAGCAAGAGTAATTATCAAGGGCTCATTTCAATCAATCCTCACTTCTAATGCTAATTATATATTAAGTAATATCTTCTATAATATGAATGTTTCAACACTAAACAGTAGGACTGGCTCACAAAAATTGAGTTTGGCTCACGGTTCAACTCATTAACAATCGAGTCTATTTTTTAAGCTCAAATTTATCTCACCAGAAGCTCATGAACCGACTCAAATTCACGAAGTGGCTTAAATAATAGGAACATTACCTATAATTCTATATTAATAAATTATAATTAATATATATTAAAAAATATTAATTTTATATATTGTGTATCTATTACTTATGAATTTTTTATTTATATCCTACATCAAAATTATATAAAAAAGAATTATAAAATTTTAAATAAGAACATTAATATATATAAAATTATATATTATTATTTTATATATATAGAATTTGTGAATTAATAAGTTTATATATATATATATATAATTGAGTCAACTCACTAGCTAATGAACTGAGTTTATCCAAACTCAAACTTGACTCATTTAATTTATGAGCTCAATTCCAAGCTCAAGCTTAGCTCATCAGCTCACGAGCTCAGCTTATCGAGCTATTAACGAATCAAATTCGAACTGACTCATAAGTTAGCTTAACTCACTTCCAGCCCTACTAAACAGTTATAATATATTAAAAACCACCCAAATTTAAACAAACTCTACAAAATAAGTAACATGGATACACAATAAGCCAAGGAAAAATTAAAAGGGCATCCTTAATAGAAAATAGTACATAACTGCCTACAGAGAAGGCTATCTGGATCAAAAGCGTAATTTTGATGAAAGTATACATTGCCCATAAGGGTAAGCTAATATGTAGGGAAGCTTGGATCCACATTATGGGCCCAAGACTCTAATCCCCCAACAATATCTTTGGCAGAAGTGTAACCCATTTTCTGAAGATACTGAACAGCCCTTTGAGAATCATTTCCCCTTCTGCATATGACATACAATTGAGCACTTGAGCCAGAAGCTACACCTTTCTGTTCTTCCTCTTTCTTCAGAGCTGTTGATATTTCAGGCAACCTAGTCTCTAGAGTTGACAGAGGAATGTTGAGGGATTTGGTGAGTGATACAATCTTGAAATGGTGAGCTGGTCTAACGTCGAGTAGCACGTGCGGTTCCTTGTTATGGACTATGTCGCTGTACTCCTTGCTGCTGATCCTTGATTCAGTGGCAAGTAGGTTTAGCCTCAAAGGACCCTGTGTATATACACAACTGAGTTGGAAAAGATCTAATGTAAATATAAAGGATGTGGAAGCATAAGCTGAGCATCAACGAAGTCATACCACAGACAAGGGAGTTTGAGTGAAATTCTCATAGTCAAATTCTTGGAATTGCTGTTGCTTAAAGGTTGTGTTTTCTGCGCAAGCTTCGCATTGCATGGATTTTCCTCTAATTTTGACCTGTTAAATAACCATAATCAGTAACCATAAAAGCTCTTGTTGAAGTATCATGTCAACCAAAAAGTAACCAAAAAAAAAGATTTATTATTTATGGCATATATAGGTTCCATCTTGCAGGAACACACAGAATAGTAAATATGTACACAATAAGCAGAGTGGTGGAGTTATTTAACATACTATTCGAATCCTTGCAGACAATGCATCAAAGAGAAGCATCCTTCCTGAGAGAATTTCACCAACAGATGCTGCAATCTTGATTGCCTCAAGAGCTTGGAGACAACCAATTATACCAGGAACTGAAAAAATAATAAAATAATAAAATAATAAAATTGTCAAAAAATAATGGAAAGACTAAACTAAAGTAGATTCAACTTTTTGCTATCATAAATGAAGGAGTACTAAAACTGATTTGGTTCATGAATACACGGGTAAATTTACCTACTCCTAGGACTCCACTATCAGCACATCTTTGGCACGCTGTTGTAGGTGGTGGAGTTGGAAAGAGACATCGATAGCAAGGACCACCATTATAATTGTAAACAGTGAGCTGCAGCACAAGTTTTCATTAACCAACTCCGAAATTTATCAAAAACTTTGGTGCAATACTCCTCGAAATACTAAAAAATGCTAATAAAGACATATACCTGCCCTTCCAATCCCAGCGCAGCACCAGATACAAGAGGCTGCATGTAACAGACAAAAGCAATAAATACAAAAAAGTAAGTTGGAGAAACATAGGCTTTCCTTTAAACCATTTATATATGTATGCACCCAAAGCACATGAATATGTGAAACCTTAAAACATGTAGAACTCGTCAAAATATTTAAATGTCGTATCATTTTATAATGAGTTCTAAAATTTTAAACCCGTGAGATAAATCACACAGATTTCAAAGGCAACAACTCATAATATCATATATACTTCTTGAAAAGGTTTAGAAATTCCCCAGAATCTATAGCATAAATAATCCAACTCAAACTCTAAATATTGTTCATGGATAAATATGAAAGTTCACATTTTGAAGTTCGAACACGACTTCTTTGCTGAATTGACACATGTAATTGCACAAAGTAACAAACCAAACAACAATAACCATATGGACATGCAATGGACACTTGTTGGGGGAAATACAAAAATTTAAAGTATCAACACAAAAGCACAGATAACACCAAATTCAAATGAAGTCACTCAGTACAAACCATTAGGATTTACCTTTCCAAGTACCACACAGCAATCATTGATCATGTACCGGCTAGGAGCATTATCTGTAGCATCTACTATTATATCATATCTAACAAAATGCTCAGAGTCATGGAAACCACCAGGATTCACCGTCATAAAAAATTAAAAGAAAATATTCAAATGAAATGAAAGGTAATCACAGAGGGATGAGAAGCCCCAAGCAAGTAAAAAACTAATCCCATTATAGCAAGGATACTGGCTTAGTATTTCCAAAGCATTGGAGGTCCGCAAAGCTTCTTGATGCTCCACAATCTGAATAGTGGAATTGATACTGATATTCCATACACAAAATAAACAAACAAATAAATCAGTTCCAAGAACAGTGATGCAACTATTACAAGCAATTCGAGTAAACTTGATATGGTGATTTCGTCTCAGTTTCTCCTTGAAAATCAATGCAATGAATTTTAGGTAAGAGAGTATCATACGAGCGACAAGCAGCGGCAGCAGATTTCACTTTCGGCTGGCCAATATATGCTTCTGTGTGAATAATCTGAAATACAGCATGAACAAGCCAAATTCACCAATAGCAGCAGGGGTATAAACAAATTCAGCAAATGAACTTGGAACACACAAAAAACACAATACAGATTAACGGTTAGTTCTGGCAAAAGTGCAAACATGTACCTGCCTATGCATATTATTCAGCTCAACCACATCATGATCTACAATACCCAACCGACCTGAGAATAATTTTTGAAACATAAGCTCTCAAAAGAGTATATACACAATCCTACATATTATTGGAAAAAGCTTGAACTTTGAAGTATAAAATGAACTAAAACAAAAACTATAAGGTAACACTTATTAAAGCATGATCACAAGAACTTACCAACACCACAAGCTGCAAGGTATAGCAATGCAGGGGAACCCAATCCTCCAGCTCCCACAACCAAAATTGATGCATTCAACAGATTTTCCTGACCTGCAATACAACTCAATTGTAATATGATGATGATGATAAAATCAAATATATATGTAAGTGAAAGTGAAAGTGAGAAAAATGAGAACTTTGAGGACCTTGAACACCGAAGGAAGGAAGCAGAAGGTGACGACTGTATCTGTAGATCATGTGAGGCTCCAAAGCGTTTGATGAGTGCGACGAAGAACCACCATTGGATACGACACCGTTTTTGAGATGAAGATGGTTCAGTTGAGATTGAAGCTCAGATATTTTGGCGTCGATTGTGTCCCTTTCTTGCTTGAGCTCATTGATCTGCCGCCGAATCCGAGAGGCCTCTGCTTCCTGCGTCTCCGACGACATTTCGGGACTCAGGTGACCTTCAATTCAAGGTTCTTTCTGCTTAATCGCTCAAAACCCTAAACCCAACTAACAATTAGGGTTTTCTATTTTTTTTAAATATTAAATTATGTCACTAACTTTGGTTAAGTTATTATATACAAATACAATTATGGGTCAATAAGTTCACTGTTATTTTTAATATATATTTTTTACATGAGCTTAAAATAATATGTATCATTAATATTAATGTAAAAATTATTAAAAATGATTTACATAATGGAAAATATTAGAGATTTTAATTTGTACATTAATATGGATAAAATATTGATATATTATTAAAACTTAATCCATTTTTTTATATTTTATAGATATGTCGAGTGAAACTCCATAATAGTCCCTCAGATTGAGTCCGTGCACCAATGTTACTCCTGACTTTTGAAATGCTCTAATTGCACCCTTCAGATTGAGTTCCGTGCGAAATCCTGGTCCCTCCACCCAATTCCGGCGTGACTCAGCAGCTGGAGCGCTGAGCTGGTTGCTTATTGTCCACGTAGGCAGCCTTAAACGACGCCGTTTTGCCTGGATGGTGTTAATGAATCAGGACGACGTCGTTTTGCCTTGGAGGGGAATTGAAACGTTGCTTGGGGAGAGGGTTGATCATTCGTTAGTCTTTCTCCTTCTTCTCTTCAAACGTTTCCTCTCGCTGTCGTCCAGAAATGGTGTGACATTAGGGCACGTTCTGGTTATTGCTTGAGTGAGTTCATTGTCAGGAGAAAGAAGTACGACATAGGTACGAAGTTGTTGAAGCAGAGGGTATCGTCATCGTCAGCTACAACAAGGTTAGTAATACACAATGTGTAGTTGAAGTTTAAATTTTTTTTTTTTTTGGGTTTCACTGATGGCTCTTCACGTGGTGTCTTGATTGAAGGAGAGTTGATCTTCGTTTGGTGTTTTGTTTAGATTTCTGTGTTGTTAGATTTTTGTGGTTACGTTGTTTGTTAGGAAGGGGTTTGGTTTGCTCTGTTTTTTTTTCTTCCTCAAAGAAAGGTTGCATGTGTTTAATTTGTTTGTTAACTTATCTGGCAGATGGATGAAGTACTGGACATTATGTTTCATCATGGAGGAAGTTTTGAGAAGGGTGTGGATGGAAAGATTGGTTACTATCCGGACAACAGAAACTGCCTAGGTGATGTTGAGGTGGATAGGTTAGATGTATTTTACCTGAGAAACTATTATAAGGAGCTAGGTTATGACAGAATGAAGGAAGTCTGATGGCTTGTACCTGGAAAGAGCATAGGGGAGGGATTGAGGAAGTTAAATAGTGATGCAGACCTAAGAGAGATGTGTGAGATGGGTTCAAAGATTGCCGGCCTTGTTGATATCTACATTGAACATCAGGTTTCGTCACCTGAACTGATAGAAGGGGAGGAGGTTATGGTATACATTGATGATCAAGTAAGGGACCTTGGTACTCAAGCTAAGGAAAATGTTGCAGCTGCCCCAGACGATGGTTCTAGGCCAAATCATGAAAAGAATCCTACTGCTAATGTGAGTCGACCTAGAGAGGAAGGGGTAAAAGCATCTGTTAAGGTGCCGTCTGAACAAAAAGTTAAAAAGAAGGTCAAGAACACCCCGAAACCAAGTCAAACAAAAGTTCATAGGAGGTATTGCCTCAGGTCTGCCACTGGGATAGGAGGCACAAAGGCTCAGAAAATAGGACAGGGTAGCAAGATCCCAGTGATGTTGATGTCATCTGATGAGGAGTCCTCTAATTCTGATGATAGTTCAGAAGATGAGCCCCTATAAACCAGTAAGTGAAGACAGCTCATCTGATTCATGTGCTGCGGACCCTGTTCCTTCACTTAAGGTAAAAGGTAAGAAGAAAACAAGTAAGGGGAGTGCTTCACAGGATAAGAGTAAGGGAAAGAGTAAGATGAAGGAGAAGATTTGTGTTGATAAAGATGCTTATGTGGAGGGTAATTCTGATGTAGAAGTGGATTTTGGGAAAGTTGGAACTGATAAGAATGATGATTATGATGCATACGATCCTGGGACTGATTCTGATGGTGCCAACTCTTGGCATTCATTGGAGATGAAAACCCCACCCAACTCTGAAGACGAATTAGAAGAGGAGACCGAGTCTGATGAGGTGTTTCCTGTTTTTAGAGAGGGGGCTAGGTTCGGGGAACTTCACTTGGAGGTTGGAATGAACTTTAATACAAAGTGGGATTTCAAAGAGGCTGTTAGGGAGTACACCATCCAGGAGGGAAGGCGTATTCGGTTCAATAAAAATGATAGGAAGAGGCTTAGGACAGTTTGCAAGGTGAAGGAATGTAGTTGGGTCATCTTTGCTTCCAAGGACCGAGACGATACTTGCTGGCAAGTGAAGACTTTCAGAGATGATCATAGCTGTGCAAGGGGGGATAAGAACAGAGCAGCCAATCGTAACTGAGTTGCTAGTAAGCTTGTGAAGAAAGTCAGAAAGCATCCCAACTTCAGGCATTGTGATGCAAACACCTTCTTCAAGACCAAGTATGATCTGTCATTGAATAGGAACTCGATCTCAAGGACACTGTCTGATGCTAGAAACCTTGTATATGGTGATGAAAAGGCACAGTATGCAATGGTGAGGGACTATGGGGAGACACTGCTGAAGACAAATCCGGGTTCAACTGTCAAAATTTGCACCATCCCACAGTCAAACGGTGATGTCATATTTGAGAAAATGTATGTGTGTTTAACTGGCTGCAAGAATGGATTTAAGGTAGGATGTCGTCCACTCATTGGACTTGATGGTGCTTTTCTAAAAACTGTCTTTGGAGGGCAGATTCTATCAGCTATTGGGCAGGATACAAACCACCACATATATGTCATTGCTTGGGCAATTGTAGAAGTTGAAAACACTGCCAACTGGAAATGGTTCCTGGAACTATTGCACGCAGATTTTAGAGATTACAAGACACATGGTTGGTGTTTCATATCTAATATGCAAAAGGTACATGGCTGCTAATCTCTTCTGATTTAGTTTCCAGTTTATTTGCATCACTGTGTTACAATATCCTGGATCTGTAAGAGGCTTGCTGATATCTGAGTAGGACTAATGTAGATGCACGATAGTAAAAGTTAGGGACATTTATGGTGCCTTTGTTAGAAACTCAGGGACTATTATGGTGAAAATTAAAAAGTAAGGGACTATTATGGTGAAAATTAAAAAAGTAAGGGTCTAAATGGGTGAGCATATAAATGTGTATTCAACAGACTTCTCTCTGCTGTATCTGTGTTAATTATTATTGGCATCCACTCTGTGTTGCAGGGACTCATAAATGCTGTACAGGAGGTGATGCCCAATGTGCATCACCGTTTCTGTGTATGGCATTTGTGGAAGAATTTCAACAAGTAATGGAAAGATCTGGAATTAAGAGGGTTGCTGTGGGATTGTGCACGAGCCACAACATTTGAGGAATTCAGGAACATAGGAAAAAGTTAAAGAGGCTTAATCCGGAGGCATGGGCATACCTAGAAAAGTGGCCAACACATTCTTGGATAAGATCTCAGTTCAGTCACAAGCCAAAGTTAGACTCAATATGTAACAATGCGTGCGAAGTATTCAACGCAAAGATTAAGGAAGCTAGGAGGAAGCCTATAATCACATTGCTGGAAGAGGTTAAGATGTTCGTAATGAGGACGATGGCCAAAAATAAAGTGAAGTTGGATAATCATGTGGGGATACTTCCCCCAGTGATCAAGAGCAGACTGGAGAAGCTGAGGAAGGAATCTAGGCAATGGCAACCAAACTGAGCTGGAGACACCGGATACGAGAAGTTCGAGGTACATAGACACCCTACACACCATGTAGTGGATTTGGGGAAAAGGCTATGTACTTGTCAGTTTTGGATGCTAACAGGTAATGTCTTTAACTGTTACTTAATTATTTAACTACTCTGCCTAGTGAGTCTAATTAACTATGCACCTAATTGTTATTGCTGATGATGGTGTTGCAGGAATCTCATGTGTGCACGCATGTGCTGCTATTTCTAGGGTCAACAAGTGGCCAGAAGATTTCTGCCACAAGCTCCTCACAATGGAGTCCTACAAAGCCACTTACTCCCACCACATAAATTCTTTACCTGGCCAACAATTATGGGAAAGATCTTAGGCCAACAGACCATTGGCATCTTTGGTTAAGAGGAAACCTGGACAGCTCCAAACCAAGAGAAGGAAGGATGCAGATGAGGGGGGTCACTCTAGCAAGAAATCCAAGCCAACCACCACTCTAAAGAGACAGCTACGACCATTCACTTGCAAGTATTGCTTGCAGAAATGTCATACAAAAAGAGGGTGTCAGAAGAAGAAAGCGGCTGAAGCTGCAGAGGCTGAGAAGAAGAAAGCTGCGGAGGCTGCTGCTAAAGACCCTAAAGCTGCTTCTCAGAATGTCACTGCAACTGCCACTGCGTCAGCTACAACAACTACTTCCAATGCACCTCAAGCTGCAACTGCCTCTGCTACTGCTACAGGCTCTGGAATTGCAACAGCGTCCGCTACTGCTACTGCTACTGCATCTGCCCCTGCTCCTGCCACTCTTGTGGATGTGGATGTCCAGCAGGCTGAAATTGATTTGTCTCAGCCCTCATACTCTGAAGCTGAAAACTCCCAAAAGGTATTGTGTTTAATAATGCTTCATGTAATGTCTTTTTATTATTTGTCAAACTTTATAGGCCTTATGTCAAATATTGTCTGCATTGCAGGAGCATGAACAAAACAGGAACACACCTACAAGACCTGGGAAACTGCCACCTAGAAGAAGGTCACCTACTCCAACTGGCTCTGCATCATTCAATCCAATGGAGGGAGCTAGTGAGGCAACTGCAGCAAGGCTCGCCAACTTCCTGAAGTTTGTACCCACCCCAGTGTTCAAACCGCCAAGAAAGAAGTGATTATGATCCTAGGTTTAGGTTGAGATTATGAAAGATTGTAATATTTTGTGAAATAATTATCTTAGTCTCTTTTGTTTGAAAATGGTGATTTATAGACACCTCTGCAACTTTTAAATACTAACTAAGTTGCTGGAATCTAGCTGAAACAATGCTCAAAGTTTTTTAGCTTGTTATTGTCATGACTGCATTATTGCAGAATTTTATATGAACTATTTTAATTGTCATTCAGTTATGAATTGTGCCTTATGTAAGCTTTTACTACTGTTGGTTATCCATATCAATTATGTTTACAAGAACAAAACCAAATAGTCATTCAATATATCAAAAACAAACTAATGTCATTTACATTGTTCATAAACTGGATTACACTGGTTCTGTGTTTCAGTTCTCACCCTAATCAAACCTTCAACAGTAACATCAACAAAAACACAACTAACACAAATACCCCTAAACCAAGCACTTGGACTATCAGTTTTACATTTCTCAAATCTGCTTCCAGTTTGCCCACCTTCCATGCAATGTTCATCTTCATCCCACCATGCTCATCTTCTTCATCAGACTTCAGCGGCACCTCATCCTGTATCGAATCTGCCCAGACAAATAACCCACACCAATTCTTTCCACTAGTCTGCAAACATGCATCAACCTTATCAAACAACTACCTCAACTAACCAACACTATAAATTTCAGCCAGTAATTGCACTCACATTATAATTCGGACACCCGAAGAACGGCTTATTAGGATGACTCTCCGTCCCTGACCACCGAAGGACAGGCCTACATCCACAACCACACCACTCTAGAACTGCTGAACGCCGGGCACGCACATTGTTCCCTCTCCAGATTCCAGTCACAGATGAGCGATTCGACCTACGAGAAGCTTGACTGTCACTCATGGCAGGAGAGGACGAAGAAGAAGAATAAGAGGAAGAGGGAAGAAGAGCTTGAGTTGGACGACGAACCAATTCACATAGGAAGAGGGAAGAACAATTTAGGGTTTATAATTGGTACCAAGGACTAATTCAGGGAATTTGGACATTGTTTGATGATCCTCCACATCAGCTAGCCGTTTAAGGCTGCCTACGTGGACAATAAGCAGCCAGCTCAGCGCTTCGGCTACTGAGTCACGCCGAAATTGGGTGGAGGGATTAGGATTTCGCACGGAGCTTAATCTAAAGGGTGCAATTAGAGCATTTCGAAAGTCAGGGGTAACATTGGTGCACGGGCTCAATCTGAGAGACCATTATGGAGTTTTACTCTAGATGTGTCATGTATTTTACAAATTAATATATGTGTCTGTATGGATATTTGATACATTATATATATATATATATAGAGGTATTTATGGTTCAGGTAAAAATCAGGTTTATCCTTATTCAAATTCGACTCTAAATATATATCGAGTTTATTTTTTAGACTGTAACTCAATTCTAGACTCGATGAAACTTAAACATTTTCGGGTCACAACTATATTGGGCCAAATCGGGTGAAAAATCGGGTCTTTAAACTTTTAAAAATAATTTATAAAGAAACTTATTTATGATGCACTTATTCATAAAAAATAAATTTATTACCAAAAAGTTGATATTCATATTTGAATTTGAATTTGTCCATAAATTTTAATTTGATACTTCTTTGATTTATTTTCTAATTCAATAAGTATGATTAAAAATAAAATAATAAGCTTATAAATAATTAATAGAGAAAATACTCAGTTTGGTCTCGAAGTTACACTCGAGCCTCAATTTAATCCTTAAAGTTTCAATTGTTTCCCTAAACTTTCAATTGACTCTGTGATGGAAGGGAGGAATTAACGTGATTAAAATTTGAAAAGTTTAGGAATCAAATTGAAGCAATTGAAAAACTTCAAGAACTAAATTGAGGCTTGAGTATAACTTGGGATCAAACTGAGTATTTTCTCTAATTAACATAATATAATATTAAAATTAATTTAAAACATATATATCTTTTTTAGTTTTCTTAAGATGTACATTCGTCGGGTAAAGTCGAATTTACCTTGATTCGGACTCGACCCGAAAATAATAATGAGGTCTATTTTGTAAGACCCATACCCAATTTTAAATTCGATAAAATCACATCAAATTAATCTGGGCCGGATCTTTGAACCGGGTCATTTGCGCTCCTGGCCTTATAGATAATAACCAATAAATGAGTAAACTAACTATCTTTAAAAGATTAAGATGTTAAAAATTTTATCATAAATAAAATTAATCTTGTATCTAAAAAATAAATAAATTAATATTTTTATTCATAAAAATTTAAAATCCTAATAAATATATATCCAAAGAAAATTAACATTTAAATTAATTTAATTTAACAAAATAGATGAATTTAACTTGACAGGTATATTGAAATAAAGAAAGCATTTTTCAATCATTTTTCCTTTCTTGATTATATTTTAGCATTTGATAGTCAAGCTTTATCTAGAGAATGAAAAAGTC
Source organism: Arachis hypogaea (assembly GCF_003086295.3). NCBI lineage: Eukaryota > Viridiplantae > Streptophyta > Magnoliopsida > Fabales > Fabaceae > Arachis > Arachis hypogaea. Next base: position 2,493,806 of record NC_092042.1, on the reverse strand, counting down.
AAAAATCATTGTTTTCAAAGTAGTGATTATATCTATCAAGTATTCAATTTGTTTTTTTCCTTATGCCGCCTCATATGAAAAATTAATATTATAAAATGACTTAATTGAGATAAGTACATCACTTTCAATTCCGAAATATATGTAACACTTACTTTTACATTTTTTAATGAATATCTAAAACTTTTCAATAATTTGCATACACCATTAGTTCATCTCATGACACGTTCTAGAAATCATTAATCAACTGTTTATCTACCCTTAATCACATGTCTTGTCACAGAATCCTTGGTTTGATTATAAATAGATTTATTTATAATATAATATAAAAAGAAATTAAATTATATTTAAACTGACCTAGAATCAATAAAAAAATTAATTGTCTTATCTACTAATAAGATGTCTAGAAATCAATAAATTATAATTTAAATGACATAGTCTTTTCATACTTATTTAATAAATTATAAATTTAAATTTTTTTTATTTTTGATAAAAAAATCTATAAAAATTAATAAAAGAATATTCATCATATTCAAAATTTGTTTAAAATATTTTTTATATAATATTGTTTAAAAATATGAAAAACAAAGTAATTTCATTTTAGTCAAAAAATTATAATTTAAATAATATAATCCCCTTTTTTATAAATAGATATTTCGAGTTTAACTCTCATGTCTAACTTAAAAAAAAAAAAAGCTTCATTTTATATAAGTAAGGAATCGTTTGGAGTGAGAATAAATCATAAGATTTTAAAGTTTGGTGTGGTTCCATTTGTTAATTTTAATAAACCCTTCATTTATTTCAACGGTTAAAGGTGTAAGCAAAGTAGATGTCAATTACATTCATAAAAAGAAAAGCAAAATATTTCTTTTTCTTTAACATCTTTATCAGTGTATTGTGTTGATACCTGTCTTGTTGGTTTTTAAATTTTAGTATTTAATTTGAATTTTTTATATGTATATTATCTTAGAATGTTAATGTGATCCTACACTAAACCCACAAAAGTTATTTTCTATTTGTGGTTTAATGTTATCAAAAATATTACATATGCACTAAAAAAATAGTTATTATGTATTTTTTATATTTATATATATTAATTTATATTTTTTAATTAAATAATTAATTATTAAAATAATTAAATATATCATAATAAAATAATTAAATATATAGCAAATAAATAATCAAATTTATTTATAACAATAAAATAAAAAATATTTATAAAATATTAAATATATATGTATATGTTTAATAATTAATTGATGATTAATGATTGTAATTTCATTAGGGTAACGTAAACACCTTTAAAAATATAATTTTTCTTTGAGATAAGGGAAAACTAAAAAAGGTCATTATTTATTGTATTGATTTATGAATTTATGACCATAAAATACTTTAACATACATAATAAAAGAAAAGTAGTATATATTATTAAAACAATTTTTGTAATGATTTTTTTTTTTTAGTTTCTCTATAAAATCGGATAGAATATCTGATAGTTAAATAGATGATGACTCAATTAGAAGTGGATTAGCATATAAAAGAAGAGGGAACAAATGGCAAAGCATGGATATGTGTATGGAGGTAATGTGCAATTTTGTCCTTTTGCTTTTTGGGTTTGCATGAAGTGGCATATTTATACAGCACCCAACACCACATCACTTTAGAGTCTCCACCTTATTCTTCATTTCAATTATAAAATTACCAAATAGTCTCCATCAAACTCAAACCATCATCATCCATGGCTGGTTCTCATTTCCTTACCATTCTCAATTCCACTTCAAAATCCTCCTTGGCTAAGCCTAATACTACTAGGCCATTCTTCAACAATTCCACTAAGGTATACCTTTTATTTTATTTTGTGAATTTCACCTTTAATTTAATTTTTGTACCTAGATATAATTATGTTTGTTTATTTGTTGTTGAATTACTTGCCTGCTTGGTAATTTACATGACCTACTATAGCTTTGAATTTTGTGTTATTTTTTCATTGATGGGTAAGAATGATCCTAGAAGAAAAATGAAATTGGAGTAACCAATGTAAGATATAAGGCGAAAATTTGTCGTAAAGTTGACAGATAAGAGTCGTGATTTGATAAATTTGACTAAAGGTTATCAACTATCAACTTCACCAGGTTTACTGTGCTACTGAGTTTCCACCAAGATATAAACTTTCTTTGATTTTGATTTATCATATGTAGGAGTTTAAGTACTAGATTTGTCATGTGTGTTCATTTGAGGAAGTAATGGGTAAGAATGATCCTAGAAGGAAAATGAAATTGGAGTAACCAATGTAAGATATAAGGTGAAAATTTAGTTGATTTTTCGTGAAGTTAATAGTTAAGAGTCGAGAAATGATTTGATAAATTTGACTAATTCAACTACCACTGAGGTTAACTGTGCTACTGAGTTTCCGCCAAGATATAAACTTTCTTTGATTTTGATTTATCATATGAATGAATGAATTGGGTGATGCATGTTTCAGAATTATGGACAAACAAGCAGTGCTAACCGCGGCCGATTGACGGAAGAAAGGGCACCATCAACAGCTGAAGAATTCGAGAGAGTTGCTGAAGAGAAGAGCAAGAAAATCCATGAAGGTGAAGCTAGAAATGATGGTGATAATGGTGGTGCAAAACATGCCACAAATGGTGATTCTAAGGTTGATTCCTCTAAGAAAAGGTAGATTCTGTGTCACAAAGGTTGCAGCACATGGGGTTCTTAGGAACATGCTTTGTCAATTCTCAGATATGTTTCTGTTGTATATGAAGCCAGAATAAGGTTGTCTTGTTTTTCAATGGCTTCATTGTTAACATTTGAAAGCTTCTTAAGTCTTTGTTATCAATAATATGATTATGTTGGTCTATGCATATGCAACTAATTTTAAATTCCACATTGATGTTGGTTGTTACATGTATTGATTCAATGTGTTAAAAACAATAAAAAAAAGTGTATTAAAAAAACAGGGGAATATGTAACAAGTGGAGTATTGAGATTTGAGACTCTTCTTTTCATAAACTTCTTGTGCTTATGTTGTATTGTTGGTAGACATTAAGTAAACAACAATCACACATGAAAAAGAATTAAATTTGCAACAAGAAATATTTTGGACATAGAAAATCGAAATAATACTCAATTTGGTCACTGAAGTTACACTCGAGTTTTAATTTAGTCCTTGAAGTTTCAATTGCTTCAATTTAGTCCCTAAACTTTTTAATTGACTGGGCGACAAAAATCACCGCAGAGACTAATGTGATTAGAATTTGAAAAGTTCAGGGACTAAATTGAGGCAATTGAAATTTTAAAAACTAAATTAAAACTCAAGTGTAACTTTAAATACCAAACTGAATATTTTCTCAAATCTTATCCAATACAGAATAAAATAAAAATATGATTTTAATACAAAATAATCAATTTTCAAATTTATTCTTTCAAAAATTATTTAAATACATAAACCTAATTAAATGATCGTGTAAAATCTTTTACACAGTATATCGAAATTAAACTCTATTAATGAATAATAATAACCTTGCATTAAAATTTGGTAAGCTTTTTCTTTGAATGCAAAGGGAGGTAATGAATAATAATAACCTTGCATTAAAATTTGGTAAGCTTTTTCTTTGAATGCAAAGGGAGGAGAATTTGTGGCCATTTAAGCAATTCTTCCTCATCCACAAAACTTTTTGCTATGAAAGAAATTTGGGGGTTAAAGGGTCCCTCCATCCAATCAAAGATTTGTTCTTATCCAACTCCTTTGTAGTTGGGAGGTAGCATCTATTTTGAAATTGATTGATATGACCCTTAGAACTTGTGTTTAGGGTTTACTAAGTACTACTTCAATTTATTAATTAAGACATTATATTCATATACATACATATATTCTCTTTATTAGAAAATAATAATAATTAATAAGATAATGTCTTGAGCAATTCCTATTGATTCTACCTTTTGAGGATGTTTTGCAACACAAACAATAAAGAAGTGGACCAAAAAGCCAGCCAGACATTTGAGCACTCAAATTCAAAGGGGGGAATAAAGCTATTATATTTGAATATTTCATTACTAGAAAAGGAAATAATTGGTTATATATAAGAAAGTTTGGTAGGAGGATATAGATTGCAAAAATGGTAGGTGAAAATAATGAAAATAATATAATGTGAATTTAATGTAGGATTTTGTACTTCACTACTATTTTGTGTGGTGTGTGTGCTTTGATAGATGATGGAGCAACTAACAAAATTCTTAGTTATCAACATAGAACTAAGAAAATTGATTTTTTATCATCCAAAGCATTGAACCGGTCAAAAACGATGAACCAATTGAACCGGCACTAATTTTTACAAAAAAACTAATTAAAATAAAATAAAATAAAATTACATTTTATATATAAATATATTATTTTATTATATCTGATTTAATTTCAGTTGAACTTTTCATTTTAGTATTGATCTAATTTTCGAAAACCTTGGATATAAGTTTAATATAGCTGATGGGAGGAATAAAGCTTCCATGGAAGTTAGTGAGTAATAATATGCAATATTTAGCAATGCAACAACACTCCCTGCTTCCATAGTTGTTCATTTCCAAAAGCTTAAAAAGCCTCCCCAATATTTTGATGCTACATGTGTCATAAAATGCACAAATCATCAAGTGCCACATGTCAATTGATGAATCTTTTTTTCCCTTACAATATGACGGTATCTCATAATCCGGTAGGTCAATGACTTATTTGTTGTGGATCAAAATTCTATTTAACGATTTGCCATTGACTAATGAGTTGTTTCATACAAAAGGTGAAATTTAAATCTCTGATATTTGCTTAAACGAGCAAGTAAGCTGACCACTCAACTAACTAAACTAAATATTTCTTTGTTTCCTACGATATTCTTAGTTCAGCAGACTAAAGACTAATTCGTCACAAATTTGAACTTTATTTAAATGTTTGCTGCTAGCTAATGAGTTGTTGCATGCATGAATATCTAACACTTATTTAAACGAGATAGTAAACTAACCATTAGAACAACTTATATTAGTTACTAAATTTAAAAAAAAAAAATTTGGACACGGTCTCAGGCCCCAAAAAAACATTTAATGTGTTGTCTTTTATCTTGGGAACGTTTTTAAAGATCGTTTACGTAAATTGATCCATCCTTAGCTACTGTTGCGTACGAGCCCAAAACAGTTGGATTTAGTTTTTTTTTTTTTCATCAGAAAGGAACTTTTTCTTTTATTTTTGGTAGATAAAAGAATTGATCATTGGGCTTGGGCTCACCAACTTTTTTTGCCAAAACTTGTATGAAGTTTTCTCTCGAAAAAAATTACAGGTTTATCACCTTTTCGGCTTTTCCCCTCTCCCCTCTAGTTTGTATTGTTATTTTAAATTTTAATGCTAATTTGGTGCATTGCGTTGTAAAACAACTTAAAAAAATAAGGTTGATGTAAATATAAGATAGGAAAATATAAATATAAAAAATAAAACTTTAGTATTAATATTCACTAATATAATTATTTTGATATAATAGAGGTAACTTATATATATATATATATATATATATATATATATATTACTTAATATGATTAATATCGAATGTAAAGAAAGAGTATAAAAAAAGAGAGAGAATATTGTATTAATTGTTGTTGTGTGTAATTGTCAAGACTTAAGCCTGTATTTATATACGTAGATGAGGTAACTTTTTTAAATTCATATTAAATGTAGTCATTTAATCATACTTGAGAAACTACACCTCATAAAAAACAGACATCCACGTAAGGTGTGATAATATCCTTATCACAACACATCGAGTAATTACTTTACCAATTTCACTGTTGTCTTTAACCTAGTCCCTTGTTTCTAGCTGAATTTACCTTATGAGTTCTGTCACACTCTCTGCCTTAGTGCCTTATACTATAGTACATTAGTACTTGAGTTCTGTGGTTTTGATAACATGTTTTTCAGAATTTCTTGAGTGTCATGACTTTGTTGCGGGATCATTTATTTTGCTTCATTCAATACAATATTTAAGTCACTCCCTTGTGCCATGAGAAACCACATACCCCATTAGTTGAACTATGTTATGTCTTTTTTTTTTCCTTTTTATTGGCTATTAAATAGTAGTTAGAGAAAAAATGCATCATTTTCTCAAAACTCAAACCATAAATTCCCTATTGAAAATTTATTTTTTGTTTTGGTACACTAATAATAAGCAAATTAGACTTGTTCTAGTATCCTAATGCATTCTTGTCTTTTTCATTATGAGTTTTTATCATTTCAACTTCACTTCTAGAACGACATGAATATCTATAAAAAAAAAAAAAAAACACTTTAGTAGATAAATCAACGTACATCTCAAACAGTATTTTTTATAATATTCAGGTTTAAAAAAATAATACATCCATGTATTTTCTTTATAATCATGTTTCGTTAACTTGGATTTATTAGGAAAATTAACATACACTCTGTAATCGATTTTTAATTATAGAGATATTCTTGTTTAATTGCTTTATTTCTTGGAAGTTACTAAAAAAAATATACAGATTTATAGAATGTGATTACTTACATGATAACTAAAAAATTATTAGATAATATCATACATTTGATTAAATTACCTAACATAATACGTATTAATTAAGATATTTATCTGCAACATTTTCACCTCAATAGCCAATGGAGGATGTTGCTCAAAGTAAACTGACCACTCTGACCAACCTAAATTGATTACACACTTAACCTATTTAGCACTGCCACGCGCCATCAACGCTTGTTCCTTCAAAGTACTATAAGAAAAAAAAGGTAACATGGCATTGGTCTGACGTGCAGTGTTAATTCAACTCTGAACATTGTTTGTGAAATGTGATTGTGACCAATGCTTGAATTTTGAGGACACAAAACGAGCAAAGCATGTTGCCACTAAATTTTGCTTGATTTTCGTTCTACTACCTTATTCCATTCAATTCAAAGCCATTCCCCGTTAACCCCCGCTAATTTAGTTACACACAAAAGAAAAATAAAAATATATTGCTTTTTAGGCCCTTTGAGGTTTGAAGTTTGAACCCTTTTTTGTTTTTTCATTGAAAAAGTATAAAGAACTAAAAACTTATCAGCCAAAAACTAAACAAAACTATATTAATTTATATCAATAATTAATTAATTTTAAATTTTTTAAATTCAAAATTTTAAAAATTTTAAATTGATTAAGTAAACCTAATTAAAACCTATAAAAACCTTCCTCTTTTTTCTCACATTAATCTATCAACTTCTAACAATCACAAATTCGAAAAATATATAAAAGAACATCCATTTAATATGAAAAAGAAACATTCTAATACTTAGTAGAAGAAACATCCATATATATTAACTCGTAAAAATTTTGAATTCATCCAAAAGTATTTGACTAGATTTTGGCTGATATGCTTTTGGTTCCTAGCTTTACTCTTTTTCATTATGTTGCAACCGCAATTAAAGGGACCAAGAAATTGATCATATAATCACCAACATTGTGAAAACAAACCCATGAATCCCGTGAAACATTATATGATTTTTCATCCTCAATTCTTTCTCCAAGTGTTGCAAATTAGACTCACCTTTTTGTCTTGGTAGGTGTTACTTTTTCTATTAATTTAATTAGATCTTTCATTTTAATTATTGCATTCACATTGGTTGCAACATTTTATTAATTTATTAGTAATTGATAATATTTTTCCACGCCAAAAGTAAATGTCTAAATAAATACTCTCAAATTTTTGAGTTCAAACAAATATGATTGACATATTAATAGCATGAATCAAAATTCTCTAAAATAAAATAAAAATTAAATATTTAATAAATTAGTGATGTTTATACATAATAAAATTATAAATTTAATAATAATTAATTCTTATTTTATTACTTCACAAATCTCTTAGCTTTAAAAAAAATATAATTTTGGTGGTTTAGAACATTGTATAAAATTTTAAAATATAAACAAAAAAAGGAAATAAAAAATAAATTTAATGTTGATACACTATTAGTGTAAAACTGTTTTATACGTGCATTCAATCACATAACGTCATATTAGTAAAATTAACTACCTTTTACATTAACTGCTGAATGATCATTCAAAAAACGATTATAATGAGAAAAAGTATAAAGTACCAATATATCAACTTATTACCAACAATAATTAATTATTATATTTTAAATACGTGTATAAAGAGACACATCTAAAAAATATATTTATAAAAACATTTTTATTAGACACAGTCATAAAAAATATATTTTTGTTAGACACATCTACAAAGACACTTTCATTAAATACAGTTATAAACAAAAATTAACAGAAATTATCAAAAATACTGTTAATAACGTAATAAAATTATTATAATTATAAAATATTTTAAAATGTCAGTGCATCAAAATTAAAGTCATATAAAATTCAAGTATAAATTGTCCAAGTCCAAAGGAGAAACAAAATACTCTCACTATTGAGCAACATTTTTTAATTGCCAAACTAAGTATAATGTAAAAATTTACACTTTTTTCACCTAGACTCATTTGGTAAAATAAGTTGATCTAGTATACGATATAAAATGAGTATAACAATAACTAATTTTAACTAGAAGCTACCAGAAAGGTATCATTGTAATTGTGATGAAAATGAGTTTGTGATACATGGAACCTTGCAAAAACCCCTACTAGTGGTGCAGTGTTATAGGTACATGCCTCAGTTTGCATGTAATTTGATCTCTCATCTTTGAAATTGTCTTTAATATCTGGGCCCCCAACAAGGGCCCCAACAAGAATGTTAGGGTTAGGATCATGCCTTCCATACCAATTATCATACCCTTGAGTGCACCCTATAAAACCCTTGTTCCCTCTATATGATTCAATGGATGCACCCCTATGGTGCAACCTCATTGGAAAACTTGTACCGTATCCTACCAAGTAGCTCATACCCGTTGGATTCGAACCCAAGATGTAATCAACTTGTGATTTTGCAAATGTTAAGAGATTGTTGGGACCCACTACTCCTTTTGGACACGTCAGCTTTTGATCTACGGCTAGAAGATGATCAGAGTAAACCGTTAGAAGAAATGTGGCCGTCGATACATATTGCATGTTGTTCCATTGGCGGATGTATAGTAGACCGCCCGGGGTGCGGTCTACGTTAGTGTTGTTGTCTTGGTTGAGACCAAGACATGCACAAAGGTAGTGCTCTACCTTTGATCGATACTCTTTGAGTATCAATTCATGTTTCTTATGCTTTTCTTCCATCAAGAGCTGCCAATTTTGTTAAAAAAAATGTTAGTATGATAAAGGAAAAAAATAAATAAATATTAAGTAACGTTTGGTAGAGACAGAGACAGAAAAACAGAGATTAAGAGACAAAAATTAAAATAAATCTCAATATTTTGTTTAGTGCAAAATGGAAGACAGAAATTAAAACAAGAATGAAATTTTAATTTAATTTGCACAAAAGATAAAATTGGAATTAATTAATTAAAATGAGAGTATTTTATGTATAAAATATTATTAAAGTTTCAGTCTTCATCTCTAAAAATTTTAGTCCTCTTTGTCCCTACTTTTTGGAGGTACTGAAATACTAAAATTTTGGAAATAGAGACAGAAATTTTAGTACCAATATTTAAACTAACAAATATGATACTGAGTCTCAGTTTCTGTCTCAATACTTCAAAACAAACGCTATTTTATGTTTTTATTTTAAAATTTTATTAAAAAATATATTTATTTAGGATAGCAAATGGCTTGTTTTATTAAACTGAACATTTTTAGAGATGTTTGTTAGTTAGCAGTTACCATGGAAGCAATGGCTTGAAGACCAGCATACTTAACATCCCAGCTGAATTCAGTGATGAACCAAGTGGTCCCACCAAAGTGTTTGGCATTGTCCAAGAAATACATCAAATATTGTTCCTTTTGTGTGGCCCTATATAGCCAAATTGCTGCCCAAAGCAACTCATCCATGTACCCACTAACTGAAGCATAATACCTTTTTGCCACTCCAACACTCTCATCATATTTCCCCTTGTACTTCTCACCAAACTCAAACAACTGCAAAACACAATCCATTCAATATAAGTACAAAAATATTTCTTTCACTAACTTTTTGTACTTACTCTTTGATTTTCATTTTGGATAAGTTTACATTTTATTTTATGAATTTCATTTTAATTCTTTACACACAATCAATCGTATATTTCTAATAGAATAAAATGACAAATAAATTTATGAGAATTTATATGTTGGACAGATTAGTCTTTCAAAAAGTAAATAATAAAATTATTTAAGATAATAAATATAGACACTTTATCTTTAAATTAGTCTATATAATTAGAGTAAAAGTCTTAGTTTAAACTACTACTCTATCAAAATGGTAAATTCTCTGGAGTTTATTTGTCGCTCTACTTTTTCTAATAAAACAAAGTCATCTAAATGTATAAATTAGTTGGATATTCGTGTAAAATTATAATATTATATACACAGTGTATTAAAATTAAACTTAAACAGTTATTTTATTTAAACTTTGTTAGATAGACAATAATTTTTGTGAATAACGAATTTTAAAATGAGATCAATAAAGTAAAAATACACTACATCCCTAAATTATCCATGTAAATTTTAATATTAGAATAACCATCCGTATACCTAGTGAATTAAACATCCAATATATCCATTATTCACATAGTTTAGTATTTTCATTATCTACCTATACTTTTTTTATTTTATATAATGAATATATTTATCATTTTTCGTAATAATGTGTGTGTGACATGTTAAAACCAACTAACCATGATTAGATTTTAAAATAACTTTTCTATTAGCTAATCCATCTATGGGATTTGAATAGTAGTACTATGTAAAAATTGTAACTTGGTATAGCTAACTAACATACCTGTTTTGCATGATGCAAAAGTAGTTGAGAATAGTGCGGGTTTGTTCTCCTAAACACAATGGAAGCCGCCGCCAATGCCGCCGCTGTTTCGCCGACAACATCCGAGCCGGGGTTGTTTGCATCAACCTTATAAGCTCGCCGAGATGTTGTCATGTCCTCCGGCCGCTGCCAACAATAGTGATCCGTGTCTCCATCACCTACCTGAAAAATTGAAGCTTTATAATTCACAGCAGCAATTAAATATAGCTTCACACCTTAGTTACATGAAACTCAAAATTAACGGCGGTTATTATCATATTAATATTAATGAAGGAGAAAAAAAAAGAAAAGCAATTTAATCACACGCGCCGGTACGGCGAGTAGGAGTATACTGCAGACAAGCTCATGATGAAGCCGTTGATTCTTCCGATATTTGAATCTATTTCCCACTGTGAACTTGGAAGAATTATCCCACTCTCAACGACGGCGCGTGTGATGACCAATTTTGATTACAATAGAAAAAATTAGGATACTTTTTTATTTTCTGTTTTTATTCTCAATTTTTTTGTTTTTTTTTTAATTTTGTAAGAAAAATAAAAACTATAAAGATGATAAAATCTCAGTATCCTTGATAATTGAGAGTCTTTAGATAATTTGACTAATTTAACTAAATTTCCATCTAACGACTCTCAACTACTAACTTCAGATGAAGTAAACTGCAGTTGAGTTTTTAAGTATTTTTTTTTTCGTGACTGTTTTTTCACAAAATCCAAAAATTAAAAAACACTCAGAAATAAAAACAGAAAATAAAAATACAAACCAAAATCGCCCTTAGTCTCAATGGAATAATGTGAACTGAGATTGATGAAGATTCATATTACCTCAACCCAGAGCACATTTGGGTGAGTATGAGCCTTGATGAAATAATCAGTCCCCCACTTGATGGCTTCAAGCGCGTGAACATACTCGCCGGCACCTGCGAGCTGTTCGCCGTATTCGATGGCACCCCATGAGAGCATTGTGACGGTGAAAGCCATGGGTAACCCAAATTTAACATTGTCCCCAGCATCATAGTATCCTCCAACTAAGTCCACCTACAAAATCAAAAACATAAGAACATGTCGGAGAATGAGAATTGAATGTGATGTTTAATATGCATACCCCTTGTTCAAGACCATCGGTGAGACCAGAATGGTGGCGCCAAGTGACCCTTTGATTGTAAGGTAAGCGACCTGAACGCTGTGACTCGAAGTAGAGAAGGCTCTTTGACAAGGCTTCGCCATAGTTGAATGCCTCACAAGGGAAGAAGAATGTTGTCTTCATCAATATTATTAGGAACGAAGCAATGCATTCTTTTCTTAGACAGCATCTTTTCTTCTTCATGTTTTTTTCTTCTTCTTTTCTCTGTTTCTATGTTTCTCCCTGTTTTGTGTTACTACTCTTTTATGTGGGATATATACGGTGTGTTTGGTATGGGCGATTGTAAACGGTAAAGTCTTAAATAAATTTATGTATTTATTGGGGAGAGAATTTTTTGAAGAAGGTTGAGGGGGTCATGGGGCTGTTGTGATTGCCCATGCATATATATGAAATTGAAATATGGATTGGTTGGTTGAATGAGACTTCTTCAGCTTTCTAAGGTAATTATGCCCTATATAACTACTCTTTTTTCCATATATAAAAAAAAATATTTTGATGGACTGTCAATATAATTTATAAAACAATTTTATACTTGCGTCCAATTATATATCGTCGCATTAGCAAAAATAATCACTCTTTATTTTGACTACATGGTTATCTATAAAAATGGATATAATTAGATAATGTGATAAAATATTTTAGACTGTTAATACATTAAAGCTAAACTCAAAAACAGTGTATTAATCTAACCCTTTATACATTTCGAGAGAGTTTAGAGATTAATTTGCAATATCTGAATATTTAGGCGACCGAATATAATTTTTCCTAAAATATAATATGAGAAAATTTGTTTATTATTGAATGCTCGCTTGTAGACTCTGAACCTTGATGGGTCAAGTTTTTTTAACAGGATACCATGTTGAGTTTTTAATATTCGTCCATAATGGTCTTCAAAAAGTACTGTATTATATAATGCTATCAGAGAACCAATATGCTTGTAAGCTACATGTTTTAGATAAGAAAGCCCTTATAGTTCAAAGCGGCAAAAAAAAAAAAAAATAGCCCAATGTGCGAATAATCTAAACTAATTATCAATATCCTCTGTTTAAAATGAAAGAATTACTCATCTTTCTAAGTAATTTTTATTTTTCATACACAATCCAAAGCGAACCATACCATTTCAAAACTACATAAATTAATCGATTTTCATAAGAGCCCCCATCCACGTTGTATTCTTCTCTCAGCCTTACGCTCACACTCACAATCAAAGATACAGATCCCTCCCCTCAGTTAAAGAAACCTCCTCTCTCAACTTCTGATCGAACACACGGCGTGTGAAATGGAAGGTAGTTGTGATCCATGCCATCTCATGGTGATCAGAGGAAGTGATGCGGCTGAGGTAATGGCAGCCGAACTTAGCTTTCCTCCGTCTTCATTCCCCAACACCAGTCGCCGGCGGCGCAAGGCATTTCTAGGTCTAAGCTGTATATCGGCAGGTGGCAGCACAGGGCATTTCTAGGTCTAAGCTGAATACCGGCAGGTGGCACACAGGGCATTTCTAGGTCTACGCTGAATATTGTCATGTAAGAAGTTGTCATCCCCTAATTTTTTTAATTTTAATCACACTATCATTGACATGGCCATTAGGTCATTCACATATCCATCTGGGTTCCCTTTGAGATCACTTTCTTGAGGATATGGGAAGCAAGCAAACCAGCCACAATATCATAAAATAATACATGGTATCATAGATTATTTAAGATAGTGAATTTAAAACACTCGTATATTGGTTATAAGCTTTCTTAATAAGTAAAGGGCAATACTCTCACTCTTGTGAACAAAAGCAAACGATTAGCATATCAAGTCAGCCAGAAACTGCAGTATAATAAGTAGCTGATATAGAAGATGCTTCTCAGGCATCACTACTAGTTAATTAACCTAATTCTACTCCCGAGGATGTCGAAAACACGACTGCCGTGCACGCTGCATCATTCAGACAGCTGCACCTCCTGTCTGATGAAGCATGGCATCTATTTCGTCCCCATCCTCCATTTCGAGCTGCGGTAGAAACATTCATGTAGAGCCATAAGTGATTGATCCAATTAAACACATATCAGAACCTAAGCTGAATTCATATAACATATAATAGCAAATACATACCTCGTCTGGAGTCTGATCAGATCGGAGGCGACGGCCATCGAACAGGAAAGCAATGGAGTTGAAATCCACCGACTGTCTGTCACAGTATGCATTCATCAGCTTTTTCAGTTGAGTGCTTCTCTTGATCCTGAAGAACACTTCATTCCCATCCTACAACATCCAAGAACATCTCAACGTTATTCAAGTTGTTTCACATCTCTAATTTTATTATCTCATCACATAGTGAAAACATTTTGACAAGCCTAGATAATAAGATATCAGAATCTGGATATAGATAAACCTTATGAGCCATGGGTATAAAATTTAGCTACTATTCATATTATCAAAATATGCAATTAACAGAGGCTTGGCAATCGAGCACCTAGATTCTGAAGACCACAACAAAAACATACAAAAAGAAGTACACAAGATCCATACTGATATTCACAATTTGCACCAAACAAAGAGGTTTAAATGAATCTTTTTCAAAGTTAAAACAATGTTATTAACAACCCTAGCCCTTGATGCAGCTTAGCAAAGTTTCCATTTGAGAATTCTTATCTTAACTATCTGTAACTTTCCATTATCTACCTTAACATGTTTGGATTTTCTGTTTGCAACTCCAAAACTAGGGTTTGGGCAAAAGCAATAGGGAAAAGCTTTGGCCACAACCATGATCCAGAGCTTTTCTACACAGAAATTCAAACATGCAGTTACTTAGAAAAGTTAACCACCCATAGAAACAACTATTTAGTTGAAGTTGCATAAAAAGCACACAAATTCAAACATCTTCTATTTAAAAATAAAAAACTTAAATTTAAAACCTGATCAGTTCATAAACATTGTCTACGAATTTTTAAATTTTAAATTCATCAGCTTCTACTTTCACTTGCATGTTAAAAAATCTCAAATTTACAACAATAAAACAAAACATCAGCACAAATTTGATCACGTAACAGCTCATCAGCCGCCATAAACTTCAAACAAATCCAGAAAATTTAAACAAATTTTAAATTAAACCATGAGCTCAAAACCCTAAAACAATGTTTCAACAAAAAAAAAACCCGAAACTAAACTTTGAAATAATGCAAAAGAAAAAGCAACAGCAACAACAACAAATGGATCTGGAATCGAAGAGGAGAATGAAAATTACGAACCTGACCCTTGACCTTGAGGTTGATGTGAGCTCCACCTTGCTCCGTTGGCTTCTTGTCTTCCTCGTTCGTCACGCCCGACATCTTCTTCTCAATTTCTCGAACCGAAAACAGAAACTCACTCTTTTGAATTTTTCTCCGCCGTGAACTACCACTCAAAACCACCGTGTGCGACTGTGAATGAAAACAGAGAATAAGAACCAAAAACTATTCTAGAGTGAAAGTAAATATAAATAGTGTTATAATAAAGTGGCGTCAGAGTCACAAGAGAGAAGAAAATGGACGGTTCTGATTTTGGTTGGTACACTTGGATCTGACGGACCAAAATATCTCTCTGTCTTTCTCTATTTCCTTGTCATACTTGAACTCTTCTTTTTTTTTTTGGTCAATGGATATTGTATTTGTAACACGTCACCTTTTTTAGTGTTATGGGTTAATTGGGCCAGCTCAACCACTTTCTCGTTCTTGCTTTGAAAGGTCTTTGTCATATTGGGCCTATAAGCCCAATAACTGTTTGGCCAACCTTAGATTGTTCCAATCCATAACTAGCTTGACCAAAAAAAATGTAGGCAAACATCTAATTCTATATAATAGAAACAATTCTTATAGACTTATACAATGTATATATCAAAACCAGTTATCATAAATTTGTTTATAAATATATATTTTTTAATATATTTTCAATTTTTATTTTATATTATAATATATATTTTATATTAATGATTGATTTTAATGTACACCTAGTATAATTGTTTTGTTAATAATCAAGTTTCTAATAATAGAGTCAGAATATCATAGTTCAATGAAAGCCAAAAATAAACAAATAAACTAACAAAAATAAAAAGAATGTAAATATAAAATATATTTTTTATCTCTAATATTTTTTAAAAATTTTAGAAACATCTTAATGTTTAATATTTTAATTTAATTTAATTTTATCTCTAATATTTTAAAAACATTCCAATTCTAACCCGATTCTTAATTCTTAGTTAATGATTAGTCAATTTTTTTTTTCTTCCAGTTTTGCCTCTCTCCAATCCTAACCCAAAAACACAAAAATAACAAACATATTTTTACACATTTTTGTGGCATAGCAATTAATTAAACACATAAAGGCTCCATAAGGTTAACTATCTTATCCTTACTTCTCAGGTAACGTTACTTTAGTAGGGTTTAATTTATTGTAAAGCATATAACTACCACATATGATGTTCTTGTTTTAGTATATTTATAAGATTGTGTATTCTCCTTCTAATTTGACATATATAGGTGAACAATATGTTGTGATTTCATTCTTTAAGAAACAACCTTGTGGTGTTAGTTTCATTCTTGTTATGTTTCCACATTTATGTTGAGCTTGTATGTAGTTTGGCATTATTGCAGATATAACGAACTACAAGTCTATAAGCTTAGGTGGAAGAAGAAGAGAGAAAATGAAATATAACACGTCAACTTGCTATAATCACTTCCACCCAATTTGGGCACTAGAGATATATCCAAAATAAGATATCTCCTTTGTCAAAATCTTTGGAAAAACAGGGATGCATCAACTTTTTTTTTGTTTACGGTTTTTCCAGTCTGATAGGCTAAAGATCAATTTGTTATCGATTTAATTTTTATTTAAGGGTCTGTTAGTAACTAATGGACTGCTGCATACACAAAACGGAATTCAAACTTCATTAGATATTAGCTTAAACAAATAAGTAAACTAACCATTCGATCAACTTCAGAGATGCATCAACTATATTATGTTATTTTTGTTAAAAGAAATCAGTAATTAAATAAGAATAAAATATATTAAAAGTTTAATTATTCTATTGATCCCTATAATTTTATTAAATTTTTAATTAAATCTCTATACTTTTTTTCTTTCAATTGGATCTCTATATTGCTTTTAATTTTGTAATTACGTCCCTTTCATGTTAAAAATATTAAAATTAATATAATATTTTTATCAAAATACATGCGGTCAACGATTTAATTAAGTTTTTAATTATAAATACCTTCAATTTACAAAAAAATATTCAGTTAATTCTAATATTTTACATTAAAAATGACTTAATTACAAAATTAAAACAGTATAAAAACTCAATTAAAAATTTGATAAAATTATAAGAACTAACAAAAATAATTAAACCTATATTAAAATACTAAATATATATTAAATATACACAAATATGTATGATAAATAATTTAATGACTGATTTTTTTATATAATTTTGAGAGGTATATATAGTTAGATAGACCTACCCAATTGGCACTCTATGACCCAAATTAATACTAAAAATAAAGAAACAAACTTGAGCCACATTTTCCACTTCAACTACAACTACAAATACGTAAAGTAAAATGTTTGTGATGTACACGAGAACCTACATGTGATAGATTTGTAATTTACAAGAACCTTATATTTACTTGAAGATACTTTGAACTTTACAACTCTATGAGGTTGATATTTGTTCGGAAATAACCTTGAAAAAGAAAAAAAAAGTCAATACTCTAACGTTATATCGAAGTTAATTATATCAAAACAAAAGTTGAAATATTTAGGTGACAAATAACGTTAGGAGTAGATGATTTTCTATCAAAATCCTACCAGTATTCACCGTTTAACAAAAACACGGTAGCGTGTTCCTATCATCCTACGAATTGAAAGGAGTGTACCAAACGCACTATTATTATTATTATTATTATTATTATTATTATTATTATTATTATTATTATTATTATTAATATTAATTATTATTATTATTATTATTATTATTATTATTATTATTATTATCATTATCAAACTTAATTGTGCTTGGTTCCCCAATATCAATGACTTCACGGGTCTAATTAAATTTTGGAAAATATAGTTGTTAAAATAGTTTCACAAATAGTATAGTAAGTTTTTATATCTAAGTATTCAAAAATATTATTTATACATTAAAATCAGCAACTAAAATCGGTCATCATATATATATATATATATATATATATATATATATATATATATATATATATATTGTTTACTTTATTTTTAATATATATTTTATATTAATAACAAATTTTAATAATTAATTTTAGTATAAAGTTAATATGGTTGTTACATATTATTAAATAAATTAAAAGTGTTTAAAAAATATTCTTAAGAAAAGTTTGTTATGTTTTGAAAAAAATTTGGGTGTACAGTTCTTTATGTTTACCTTATTGTATAAAGAAAAGTAAATTTTTATTATATAAAAAAAATATGTATTTATTTAATATTTTAGTTCTATTTACTTTTAGCAGTCTTATTATATATCTATTAGAGTAAAGTATCAATCCGGTCCCTGTCCATTTTCTAAAATGTCAAGACGATCCTTAACCAAAAACACGTTCTAATACGGTCTCTAACCCTGTACTCCGTCTGTCAATCCGGTCCCTCCGTCACTTTCACGGCCAAAAGTCGACGGAAAATGCTGATGTGTGAAGGCAAGGGAGTGACACGGATGGCTCGGATGGTTATGTAGAAGATGGAATCCTACGTGGCTAGATGAAATGGAGAGGGGCCTTTTTATCATAGCCCACAACACAAAAACGATGGCGTTTTGAGGGTTCCAGGCGTCGTTTTTAGACGAGTCTGGTCCTCTATGTTCCCTGTTTCGTGTATGGAACCAATACCACCATGAGCAACAGCAGAGATCGTGGGATTGGAAGAGATGCGTCGGACGATGAGGGTAGGAGTATTTCTGTGAGCTCCGTTGGTAGTGCTGGAGCCAGGATGAAGAAAAGATTTGTTGCCCCGAAATGCAATTGTGGGATTCATGCAATTCTATTCATATCATCAACAAAGTCGAACCCTAAGAGGCTATTTTTTGGATGCCCAAATTTTAAGGTATGAAACAGTTAATTATCTTGCTATTCATCCCAAGATCTGTAGCAGGCATCTCTGCATTAATAGTTTGAGTTTACTTTCTTGTTACTGTGCAGATTGCACAAGGTGGTTGCAAATATTTTCAATGGTTGGATGAATATGTTTCACTGATTGAAGAGGAGCAAATAAATGATGGCAACCCTTATGCTCGGAATCGAAAGCAAAACAATTTTTTGGATGCAGATGTTTGGATGGAGGAGAAACTGACAAAGCTAGAGGATAGAGTTTCTGGGTTAGAGTTGCAGATGAAAAATTCTAGCCACAATAAGTGTAATTGGTGGTTTAGTCATCCATTGATAGTTGTTATATTTGTCTTTGGAGTTGTATGTGTAAATTATCTCCTTTAGAGTGGATAGTGGATAGTTAGTGTATTTGGTTTGTTTTGTGTTGGAAGTTCCTATTGGTGAATTAGTTGTATTGTATCCGAGTTTATTAAATGAAACAATTGTGTTGGTTGTTTGAAAAAGGGACATTGTGTAAAAAAAGTAGAATGTGTTATAATAGAATCCTTTCATACCATAAAAAGCAATTCAGTAATAACTTATAGTAGTATGTAACATTAACAACTGCAAACAGCCACCAAATGTCAACATATTGTTCACAAAATAACCCCAAAAGTGGGCAATATATAGCCCTATACCAACATCAGCAACACCAAAATAAAAACAGTATTGTTGACCCTTAATTCACATATGCTATGAAAACAGAAAGCAAAAAACTGTTTATGGTTGCTATATGTAAGCTAGTTTATCAAAAAGTCAGCGTCTTCTTTTAACTAGATATAAATCTAGGACCACACTTCTAGTTCTTCCTAGGAGGCCTAAATCCAGGAGTGGGGATAAACTTGAATAGTCTTGATGTAGTTCCGGAAGCTGCTGCGGCCATTGTCTCGGCACTAAGACCATGTGGTTGACTTGGTTTAGGCATGCTTGATCCAGTAGGAACATTAGTATCATTGTTGGGTGGAATTTCCATGTTGGTAGGAGTGGGAGGCCTGAAGTGAGATCCTATGGTTGGAGGAATTTGATTTACCACAGACCCTTGAACAAAGGTGGAGGAGATTGGTGGCCTAACAATTGGTTGCTTCATCCTTTGTGAAGGTGGGTTATTGAAGGTGGGGATGTCAGATGCTCCCTGTAAACCAACAGGATTTCATTATATGAAACAAAAATTAAGACTAAGACATTACTATTTACAATGCAATTGTGAACTACACTAGGCACTTACAACTTCTGGTTGGGGAGCAGACTGTGAAAGAGGAATTTCATCTCCTTGTCCCAGTGTTGTACCTTCCTTTGATGTCGATTTAGGTAGCTTCTTTTTTTGTTTTTTTGCCTTTGTCTACATTCATGAATAGTACTCTTTCTCAATTTAGAGTCAACAATAAAGATGATGAAAACATGTACACAAATTAACCCTACAAACTACTTACCACAGGGTCCAGTATTGTTCCTTCAACACTAGTAGTCATGTTGTTTTCCTCACCAACCTGGTTCTATGTGGATCATCATACAAAACAGGCATTTAAATATTGGATCAATCTTTCATGTAACAATTAAATACCTAACCAATCTTTGCTATAACAATTAAATACCTAATCAATCTATCATGTGACACTTAAATCCTTAACCATTATAAAATTATGACAAATCGAACCCTGTAGGAGGCATACCTGTGTGGTGCTAGCAGAGTCCACTGCTGGAGCAGACTGCTTCAAACCTCTCCTTTCCTTCTTCGTCATAGGCTTCCAATTTGGGTCTTTGGGTGGGTTGGAGCATGTTTTATAGTAATGACCCTTTTGGCCACACTTGTTACAAGTCACTTCGAATGACTTTTTGGCCTTGTGGGAATTCATCTCCGTCTCCACATAATCAACTTTTCTCTTCATCTTTGGGCGATGTGCAGCTTTCTTGATTGGGGGAGGTAGTGGCTGTGGTGAATCAGTTGGGTTCCAGTATTCTTCGCTGTTAACTGGATTAATGCAGACAGAATAGGCTGATCTAATAGCATCCAAAGTGAGCCATTTATGCACAAATTCCTCTGGCTTCAACCCTATCTTAGCCATGGCTGCAACCGCATGTCTACAAGGCATGCCTGCACACAGATTTTGTTAAAAAAACACTAACTAGTTAAAGATTTTACATTTGTTAACTAGACTAGTCATATAGGATGATGAATTGTATACCGGTTAGCTGCCACACATTGCAAGTACATGTCTTGCTTTGTAAATTTACTCAAACTTTGTGCCTTTGCATATGAACCTCAAACAGTATTCTATCAGAATCACCAGCCCAGGTTGCTCTCCACTTGGTACTCTTGGCCTTGATAAACTGATCAAGCTTCTTCTGCTGCACAAGGGCCAATATACCAGTGTGGTGCTCCAGTCTCTTCTTGTGCATAGCCCTTTTCCTCATGATATAACACCTCAAGTCTTCACACATTGATAGAATTGGCTTCTTCCTATATTCAACAATTTTGGCGTTCCACACCTCACACATATTGTTCGTTATGTTATCAACCTTGGGCCCATGGCTGAAGTAGGCCTTGCACCACACACCCGGGTCAAACTTCTGCAGATACTCCCAGGCTCTTTCATTCAGTTTCTTTAATTTCTCCATTGCACTTCTGAATTCTTGAATTGTTGTACAACGAGAGCACTCCCATACCATCTGCTTTGTTTGTTCATCTTTGAAATGTTTAATAAAGTTCTTCCAAATATGAATAACACAGTTTCGGTGATGGGCAGTAGGGTTCACTTCCTTTATTGCCAGCTCCAAACCCTATGGCAGATTCATAACACAATTTCATCATGTTTATTATCATTAAAAGGTAAACTGAACATGTGACATTACACAGAACATGTAATTAACTTAAAATAATTGCATTTTGATAACAAAGTATACTTGTCAACTAACTTAACATAATCCACTTACTTTTTGTTGGTCGGAGATAAAGTTCCACCCATGCTGTGGAACTTCACCCAAGTCTTCTTTCAGTAAAGTTAAAAACTACTTCCATGTCTCCTTGCATTCATTCGGGACCACTGCATATGCTATGACATAGAAGTGGTTATTTACGTCTTGGCCCACCGCACTCAGAAGCTGGCCACCATAACGACCCTTCAAGAAGCAGCCATCCAATCCTATCAGTGGCCTACATCCCTCCTTAAACCCCTTCTTACAGGCATCTAAACTAATGTATAACCTATCGAATAGTGGCAGGGATTCAAGTTGGGGAATTACTTCCATCAAGGCAGTTGATCCTGGGTTACTTCTGTGCAATTCCATCAGGTAATCCCGTGTCTTTCCATACTGTGCCTTTTCACTCCCAACGACAACCTCTCTTGCAACCTTCAATGCTCTAGCTACCATTCTAAGATTCACTTTCACGTTGTATTCATCTATGATATGCTCCCTGGCTGCACCTAGCTTCAGATCAGGCTCTGTGAAGAGCTTCTTAACTAACTTATCAGTAACCCATGCTCTATCAGCCAAATTGCTACCAAAATTCCTTCCACAATTGTGTTCATTGTACAGAGTTTTGACCTGGAAGCAACCCTTTGAACTGTTCCAACTTGTAAAAATTAGCCAAGGACATTTTTCACCTGCACAAGCTGCTCTCACCCTCAACTTCTCATTCTTAATGTATAAAACATCTTTACCCTCGTACACAAAATAATCTTTCAGGGCCTTCTTGAATGACTCCATGGTGGGAAACAACTGTCCAACCTTAAATTCGACCTCACCATATTCAGTGTCCTCATCAAAGGTATCATAGGCTGTTCTACCCTCATCCCCAGATGAAACTGGACTGTTGAACACCTCACTTTCATACTCATAAGGTTTCTCATACTCACTATCCAGCTCTGCTGCAGTTGCCTCTGGTACATGGGCTTCAGCTCCATTAGCAGCATTTGTTGTATCTTGCCCAGCAGGCCCATGTTGTCTGGAGCTTCTTGAGCCTTCCAGTTCTGGCTCAGGCCCACTGTTCTCCCCCTGTATACCTTGCCTACCAAGCCCCTCCTTTAACACATGTTTTCTCCTAGCACCAGAGTATTTCCTACTAGCCCTTCTCTTAGCTGTTTTAGGGGACATCTTTGGCCCATCTTCTGCTGACTTAGTCCTCTTTTTCTTACCCACACCAGTTTTTTTTCTTCCTTTAGGTGACATCCTCTCTTTAACTCTCTTCTTCTGCTTGTTCTTCTTCTTATTCAAACTGTCATCACTCCCACTATTATCAGACTCATAACCAGGAGGAGGCGGTTTGTAAGCCTCATCTTCAGCGCTTTCGTATCCATCATCCGAGGAAGATGATGATGACACAAGGGAATTGCCATCACTGGCAATCACATCCTCCTCCACAAACCCCTCATCAACTACCTCTGGCAAGTCCACAGGATGATCAAAGTAGATGTAAAATTCATCTGTATGCCTGTTCTTATCAATACCCTCCCTCAGTTCGTTAATTTCTTTATCCCCATGAATGGCATGAAGGCCAGATTCCATATCAGAGGCAGTCATATCACACCAGTACATTCCCTTAAACTCAACATAGCCTAACTCTTTAAACAAAACAACCAAATCAAAGTAATTAATCAGGTCAACATCCATTGGTGGCCACCTATGAACTTTTTCATGCATGTAGGTAAGATTTTCTTCACTGTCCTTCATGAAATTCCCCCCATGGTGAAACACAGGGGTAACTAGACATTCAGACATCTGGAAAAGGCCAATAAAAATTTTTTAACTCCTAAATAAAAAATTCAAACATGCAATACAGTTTCTTCAATCTTACATAAATTTAAACAACCAATCCTAATAATCTGTTCCACATATCACTATTTTTTTAACTCATCTCTACACTTTCATTTTATTTAAATACATAAAACTACTAGGATATGGCAGCAGAAACACTTTTTTAATCTCTCTCTACCCCACCCACGCTGAAAGAAAACAACAATCGTAGAATGAGGACCACACACAAGCAAAGCAGTGAAAGGGACAGTAACGACACCTACCTCACCAATCAATGCTGTGTGCCAAACCGTCTAACTTCCTTCAAGAGCGCCGTCCAACAACCGTCTACGTCTCCGTCAAGAGCTTCGTCAGCAACCTTGTCACCAAGAATTTCACCAGTCACCACTGCCTTGATGGAGAAGAGAGTTGTCTGCTAGGGTTTGGAATGTAATTGTATTACAGAGTCAAGGGGTCTTTAGGGGATAACGTATAAGGCGCGAAAACAAACGACGCCTGGAACCCTCAAAACGCCATCGTTTTTGTGTTGTGGGCTATGACAAAAAGGCCCCTGTCTATTTCATCTAGCCACGTAGGATTCCATCTTCCACATAACCATCCGAGCCATCCGTGTCACTCTTTTGCCTTCACACCTCAGCATTTTCCGTCGACTTTTGGCCGTGAAAGTGACGGAGGGACCGGATTGGCAGACGAAGTACAGGGTTAGGGACCGTATTGGAACGTGTTTTTGGTTAAGGATCGTCTTGACATTTTGGAAAATGGACAGAGACCGGATTGGTACTTTACTCTATCTATTAAGCCTAGAAAATTAATCACCACTACTAATCTAACACTACTCGAATTTTTTTTGTTAATGAATCAAATTAATTTTATAATTAAATTTAATTTTTAATAATTAAATAGTAAACTTCAATACTGAATCAAATTCAATTTTTGTAACTCGAATTTTAACATCAGAAATGTTAGAGGATTAATATTTTTATTAATATTAATTAATATTTTAAATTAACATCTTGATTTTATACTATTAGAATTTAAAATTTAAAAATTTTAATTTAAAATGTACTAAATATTAGTAGAAAATAATAAATTATGACATAACATTGATATTACCTAATTGGAGTAAGTCTAGCTCTCTAGCTCACTTCTATAGTTCTGCTCCTGCTTATTAAATTTAGATGAGTAAATAGATAAAAAAATACATATAAAATAAATTTATTATGACTAAAAATACACATTAAAATTTATAAATACTAAAAATATAATTTAAAAATTGATTTTAATAGACAAAAATATCATGTTAGTAGTAAATATATAAAACCTGAGATGTATTTTTATTCAAAAAAAATTAAATATATTTTAATGTATATTTTTATTCATTTTAGACTTTTTTATGTGTATTTTTATTTATTTATTCTAAAAAATTAAATTCCTACTACTAGCTAGTAGTCCAACACTATTCAATAAGCGCAGCTTTAACAATAACAAATCCATTGAAATGGTAGTACGTGTATGGTGATAAAAACTTTGCCGACCAATGCATTGAGATTTTCATTATTTGTGGCATTGAAATTGAAATCGGATGAAGTCCAAACAAATAAAACCAAAGAAAATGATTCCCAACCAACCCACTTTCTTTACTTAATTCAAACCCATTGGTTACCATTGTTGTTTTGTTTCACAAATATCTTGAATTTGACAGGCTTCAAAAGACAAGTAGTAAAAGTAGTACATTTTTATATAAATAATTAATTAATTACTATCTTCATCCTCAAGTATTTTTAATTAGCCAAAGGACCCCCCTTCTATTTAATAAATAAATAAACTAGTATAAATACTCTTTCTCATGCACATGCATGATTGCATTGTTAGTGGTAATAATGTTGGTTGGTTGTATTTCAAGTAAGATTTTAATTTCATCACTTTGTGTGGCATACAAGAATGTCATGCACTTTGTCATGATGTGAGGCCTAATGGGTTTTACTTTTTGTGGAGCAGGAAGTGTAACATTTAGTTTTTATTATGTCCATCACTGGAAAATAAATTTGGTAGAAACTCAGATACAGTCGACTTCACGTGCAGTTGATATCTGAAAGCTGTTAAATGAGTTGGCTGATTTGACTAAATTTTTATCTAACGACTCTCAGATATCAACTTCATGTGAAGTCGACTTCCCCTAATTTTCACCAAACAATTTTGTGTGTAAGTAAGTTTAATTTAACATATTTTTTGAAATAATCACATGAAATTAATAAGATCCATTTTTATTAATGTGTTCTTAAAAATAATAGTAACTAATTGAACACTACATAAACTTGTAATTACACCTGCTATATTTTTTTGTGAATAAGGTATATTTTGGCGATCAATAATATAGAATATAATATTTGTAAAATTATTTTAAATGAATATTTTACCCTAAAACAACATTTTTTTATGGTTATTTTTATTGTTTAGCGACGATATTTTTTTTACGGCGATTAAAAAAGCGCTGCTAATTTAAACATCATCAATGAATTTAGTAATGATTTTAAGCAACCGTTGACAAGCTCGTCACTAAATTGTTTACAATAATATTTAAATTATAAAACCGTCGTTAATTTATAACAATATTGTTCATACCCTGGCCCAACGCAAAGGCCTAGGTCCAACTAAAAGGCCTAATCTGAAGGATTAAGCCTAGCTAAGTACCGACTTCCATGTAAGTAGTCGGTATCAACCACGACTTGGTCTGAAGAAGTCGGATGTGAGATTAGCTGGCAGATAAACACTCATTCAAATGAGTAACCGCCCCTAAAATCTCTCTAACCGCTTCATAAAGCCATATCTTAACCTCCCCAAGATAATGGGGACGGTCAACACCCTAAAGATACGGCACTACTCCAACGGTGGTTATTGGCTCACCACTATAAATACACTGACATCCCTCAGGTATCTCTAAGCCCAATACTCTCTAGACCTGCTCACACTCTTGCTAACTTAGGCATCGGAGTGTCTTTGCAGGTACCACCCCCCATTCATCCACGCGAACAAGTCGGACGGAGCCTCCCGAGCTGCAGATCCATCCGGAGTCCTCCTCCTTCTTACGTTTGGGCCACCAAAACGCCATCCATCTTATTAATCTCCGGTTACCCACCGTAACATTGGCGCCGTTGCCGGGGAACCCGAGAGATCATCCATTGATGGCGGACAGATCCCACGAAGAAGGTCATGCGGAAACAGATTCTGAACAAGAGAATCTAGGCATGGGTAATAACGACGAAGACCTGGCCCTACACCAGGAAGATAACAATCAACACAGAGAGGGTACCTCCGGAGTGAAGAACCCGAAGGTAAATTCCTCGGACGGGCGCGAATCAGAGAAAGGCGGACCGTCCCACGTAGTTGAACTAATGGGATTAGTCCACAGCCGCCTGGAACAATTGGAGCAAGAGCGGGAGAAGCAAAAGGAAACTGAAAGGTACCTCAAAGAGGAGATGGAGCGGCGAAAAGAGTTAGAAAGAAAACTCTTACAGCTAGAATCCTCCCTCAAGAGTCACAACTCCCGCGACGAACAAGAAGATCAACTCTCGGGCGGAGAAGATCCTTTCAGCGAGGACATAATGAGGGCGAAAGTTCCGAGGAACTTCAGAAGCCCTGATATGGACCTCTATGATGGAACTACGGATCCAAAGCATCATCTAAGCAACTTCAAAAGTCGGATGTATCTAGCTGATGCCTCCGACGCTACGAGATGCAAGGCTTTCCCGACCACTTTATCGAAAGCAGCGATGAAGTGGTTCGATAGCCTTCCCCCGAGATCAATCACTAGCTTTGAAGACCTCTCAAGGAAGTTTTTGATGAGGTTCTCAATTCAGAAAGATAAGGTAAAACATGCACCGAGCCTCCTGGGAATAAAACAGGAGGTCGGAGAATCTCTGCGAGCCTATATGGAAAGGTTCAACAAAGCATGTTTAGAGATCCAAGACCTGCCCACAGAGGCAGTCATAATGGGGTTAGTCAATGGACTTAGAGAAGGTCCCTTCTCACAGTCCATATCTAAAAGACACCCCGTTTCTCTAAGTGATGTACAAGAAAGGGCTGAAAAGTACATCAATATGGAAGAAAATGCAAAACTAAGAGACCTGAGTTGGCGACCTGGACCCCCTCCCTCATCTAAGGAGAAGGAAAGGGAAGTCAAGAGAAAGGAAGAACTCGGTCTCGAGAGGCCCAGGAAATATCACTCTTATACTCCTCTAAAAACTTCTATAGTGGATGTATACAGAGAGATTTGCCACACTGAAAGGCTGCCACCCCCTAGACCTATCAAAAATAAAAAAGGGGGAAGCCGCAGCGATTATTGCGAGTACCATAAAATATATGGTCACTCCACTAACGACTGTTACGACCTTAAGAATGTGATAGAAAAGCTGGCCAGGGAAGGTCGGCTTGACAGATATCTCATGGAGAGGTCGGACAGCCATGGGAAGAGGAAGCGAGATGATATGGATCGAAGAGACCCACCACCGCAGACTCCAGAGAGACATATCCATATGATCTCAGGAGGATTTGCGGGAGGGAGGCTCACTAAATCCTCTCGCAAAAGACACCTCAAAAGAGTCTATCAAGTCGGGGAAGAGTCACCCGACCTCCCCACTATCTCGTTCACAAAAGAGGATGGGCAAGGGACAGTTCCCGGGCACGATGATCCCGTGGTGATAACTATGATCCTAACCAATGCCCATCTCCACAGAACCCTAGTAGACCAAGGAAGCTCGGCGGACATCCTTTTCAAGCCCGCCTTCGACAAGCTAGGGTTAGATGAAAAAGAGTTGAGAGCCTACCCCGACACCCTATATGGATTAGGGGATACGCCGATAAAACCACTGGGATTCTTGCCCCTTCACACCACTTTTGGAAAAGGGGAAAAATCAAGGACTCTGAGCATAGACTTCATAGTCATTGAGGAAGGGTCAGCCTACAACGCCTTAATTGGCAGGACTACCCTTAATCGCCTTGGAGCAGTGGTATCCACTCCCCACCTTTGCATGAAATTCCCGACCCCAGGAGGAATAGCAACGGTGAGGGGAGATCAAAAATTGGCAAGAAAATGCTACAATGAAAGCCTAAATCTGAGAGGAAAAGGCAAAGAAGTCCACACATAGAGCTAGGCGGCACAAGAACCAGAGAAGAGCTGCGACCCCAACCAGGAGGAAAAACCGAGGAGATACAAGTCGGTGAGGAGGAAGGAAAAAACACTTACATAGGAGCCAACCTAGGGGAAACCCTAAAACAAAGGTTGGGTGAACTCCTAAGAGCTAATTCTGACCTCTTCGCATGGAAGGCTTCCGACATGCCCGGGATTGATCCCGAGCTCATGTCCCACAGGCTCTCGGTTTACCCAGGGTCCCGACCTGTACAGCAAAGAAGACGCAAGCTCGGCCCGGAACGAGCTCTAATAGTAGAAGAGCAAGTACAGGCGCTCCTGGAAGCCGGCTTTATTAGAGAGGTCGAGTACCCAACATGGCTAGCCAATGTAGTGCTAGTCAAAAAACAGAATGGTAAATGGAGAATGTGCGTCGACTATACCGACGTGAATAAGGCATGTCCTAAGGACCCTTATCCCCTACCAAGTATTGATACCCTGGTGGACTCCAGCTCGGGGTACCAATACTTATCATTCATGGACGCCTACTCGGCATACAACCAAATCCCGATGTACGAACCCGACCAGGAGAAAACATCTTTCATCACACCGAGGGCAAACTATTGCTACGTGGTTATGCCATTCGGGTTAAAGAATGCGGGAGCCACATATCAAAGGTTGATGAATAAAGTGTTTTCTCCCCACCTAGGGAGCCTAATGGAAGTATACGTCGATGACATACTAGTAAAAACCAAGGATGAAGTCGACCTCTTAACCGACCTCTCACAAGTCTTTGACACCATAAGGTTGCATGGGATGAGACTAAATCCTGCAAAGTGCGCCTTCGCGGTCGAGGCAGGGAAATTTCTAGGATTCATGCTAACGCAAAGAGGGATTGAGGCCAATCCCGATAAATGCAGAGCCATCCTAGAAATGAAAAGCCCGACTTGTTTGAGAGAGGTTCAACAGCTCAATGGCCGACTTGCAGCCCTCTCCAGATTTTTGGCAGGATCGGCATTAAAATCCCTTCCACTATTCTCCTTATTAAGGAAGGGATGCCAATTCGAATGGACTCCGGAATGCGAGGAGGCATTCCAAGAGTTCAAAAAATTCTTAAGCCAACCTCCTATCTTAACCCGACCAATACCGGGAAAGGACCTCGTCCTATACCTATCCGTAGCAAACAGAGCTGTCTCATCAGCCCTGATAAGAGAAGATGAGGTCGGACAACACCCGGTCTACTTCATCAGTAAGGTCCTACAAGGCCCTGAACTAAGGTACCACAAACTAGAAAAGTTTGCCTACTCCTTAGTGATAGCCTCACGAAGGCTACGACCTTACTTCCAGGCTCACACAATAAGAGTCCGCACAAACCAACCCATGAAGCAAATCCTCCAAAAGACGGATGTTGCAGGGAGAATGGTTCAATGGGCGATAGAGCTCTCCGAGTTCGATTTGAGATATGAAACTCGGACAGCAATTAAAGCCCAATGCCTCGCCGACTTCGTTGCAGAATATGCAGGAGATCAAGAGAAAAAGCCGACTACATGGGAACTCTATGTAGATGGATCCTCCAACAAAACAGGGAGCGGCGCAGGCATAATATTGGTAGATGAAAGAGGAACCCAGATAGAGGTTTCCTTAAAATTTGAATTTCCGGCTTCAAACAATTAGGCAGAATATGAAGCCTTGATAGCCGGATTAAAGTTGGCAGAAGAAGTCGGTGCTACAAAGGTGATGATATACAGCGACTCGCAGGTGGTGACCTCCCAAATAAGCGGAGAATATCAGGCAAAGGACCCTAATATGAAGAGGTACTTGAAAAAAACCTTGGAGCACCTCGGGCGCTTTGCAGAAACCGAGGTTAAACACATAACTCGGGATCTAAATAGCAGAGCGGATGCCCTATCCAAGTTAGCAAGCACCAAACCAGGAGGAAACAACAGAAGCCTGATTCAAGAAACCCTCCAAGAGCCCTCCGTATCAAAAACAGAAGATAAACAAGAGGTACTTGAGGTAGTCGGTTTAAACCTCGGATGGATGAATCCCTTAGTCGAATACCTGAAATTCGATATCCTCCCTAAGGAGGAGAAAGAAGCTAAAAAGATCCGAAGGGAAGCACAACATTATACTTTGGTGAGAAATGTCCTTTACAGAAGAGGGATATCAACGCCATTGCTAAAGTGCGTACCGACCTCAAGAACCACCGAGGTGTTGGAGGAAGTACATAGTGGGATCTGCGGAAACCATCTCGGAGCAAGGTCGCTGGCCAGAAAAGTAATCCGAGCAGGATTCTATTGGCCGACCTTGCAGAGAGATGCCACAGACTTTGTGAAAAAATGCCAACCATGTCAGATGCATGCAAATTTCCACGTAGCTCCACCAGAAGAGCTCATCAGTATCACTTCTCCCTGGCCTTTTGCAAAATGGGGAATGGATTTGTTAGGTCCTTTTCCCCAAGCACCAGGACAAGTCAAGTACTTGATCGTGGGAATAGATTACTTCACAAAGTGGATAGAAGCAGAACCATTAGCCACTATCACCGCTCAAAGAAGTCGCAGGTTCCTCTACAAAAACATCATCACAAGGTATGGAATACCTTACTCCATCACGACAGACAATGGAACCCAATTTACCGACGCCACCTTCAGAAGTCTGGTAGCCAGTATGAAAATCAAGCATCAATTCACCTCGGTGGAACACCCACAAGCCAATGGGCAAGCCGAGGCAGCTAACAAGGTCATACTGGCAGGATTAAAGAAGAGATTACAGGAAGCAAAGGGAGCTTGGGCTGAAGAGCTCCCTCAGGTGCTATGGGCTTATAGGACAACCCCCCAATCCGCCACAGGAGAAACACCCTTCCGACTAGTCTACGGCGTAGAAGCCATGATTCCAATAGAAATCAATGAGCAAAGCCCAAGGGTAATTCTCCATGACGAGGTCGGAAATATACAGGGGCACAAAGAGGAGCTCGACTTGCTCCCCGAAGCCCGAGAAGGTGCCCAGATAAGAGAAGCGGCATTAAAGCAAAGGATGACTACCAAATACAACAAGAAAGTCATTCGAAGAACATTTGTCCCGAATGACTTGGTCCTCATCAGAAACGACATTGGAGTCAACAAATCAGGAGAAGGAAAGCTCGCCGCAAATTGGAAGGGGCCATACAAAATCAAGGAAGTGTTAGGGAAAGGTTATTATAAAGTAACCGACCTGAATGGCACTGAGCTACCAAGGTCGTGGCATGCTTGTAATATGAAAAGGTACTACAGTTAAAAGCAAACTCTACTCTCTGATGTACTCTTTTCCCAACTTCATGATTTTTTCCCAAAAAGGGTTTTTTCTGGAGAAGGGTTTTTAACGAGGCATCATAGTAGAGGCTAAGGGAAAATAGGCTATCAAGACCCTTAGTAGCAAGAAGGTACCTTCCCAATTAATAAAGATCTTTTTCATTCACAATATCTCTTATAATATCCTCCTTTATTTTTCTAAGTCTTTCTACGAAACGCGCCGACTTAAGCTCGACAAAACGTGAAAATCCCATGAACCGACCTAAGATGGTCGTCAGGATAAAACGACGAGGCACAAGTCGGCGTAAAGAGGTTGTATGAGTTGATCGTAAAAAACTCGGGAACAGTCCGGCTCGTAAGTCGAGATAAGAACCCGAGTAGACAAACTCGGAAACACTCCGAGTAGATGAAAAACGCATCACAAAAATAACCTAAGTCGTAAAAACTCACCAAAGCAAAGTTGAGTATAAAGGATAACAAAAAGAGATTGGAAAACCTAAGAATAGTTTAAAGGCTGCATAAAAGCCCTTAAACAAAAAGGCTCGAAAGAATGATACAAGCCAACAAAAAAGGTTTCCAGAAAGAGATCAAACGGATTTTCGAAATTAGAAAAGCATGCACGCGCAAGGTAACTTAAAACCCTTATCCAAAAAAGGGCATTTATTTTCACACCCTTATTCAAAAGGGCACTCGCCAGAAATACCTTTGTTTACGGCCTAAAAAGGCCAAAGAAACATTGTTCGCACAACCACCAACAACACATAAATAAGTTTAAAAAAGGGGGACTCACAGGCCGAACCCCCATATAGCCATAAAAAAATAAAGTCATCTTTTCAGAGGAGTAGAGGAATCACCACCGGCAGACTCAGGAGGAGCGCCACCAGGACCAGGAAGAGAAGCTGAAGAGGAAGTCGGAGCAACGGTTGAAGAACTTGGAGCATCTTTGGAACGAGGAGGAGACTCAATAATCCTCTGCCCCCGAGTCTTCAGGTCTGACTCAGAAACAACCTCGGGGATAGGAGGATCAATGATGGCGCCATCAATAACTACCTTGTCAGGATGTAGAGGAGAAAGATCCAAGTCGGGAGCGATAACTCTGACTTGCTCCAGGAAAATTCTCCAAGACTCCTCGGCCCCATCGGCAATAGAGTCCTCCAACTCGGCATAAGCGTTCCGAGAGTTCATCAAATCCTTCCTCACAGCCACCATATCTCTAAATAAACTTTGGTAACTTTCCTGGGCTGCCTTCCTCAAATTCGCCTCCATAGTACATTGGGCTTGCAGCTGGCTCTCCCTCTCCCGGAGGTTATCTCTCTCCTCCCTCAATTTATCTCTCTCCTCCTTCAACTCCCTCTCATGTTTTTGAAAAACAAGAAGCCTCCCCTCCAACTCCTCAACCTTCGAGGTTGCCCCCAAAGAGCTGAGGGGAGTCTTCTCAAAGATGTCCAAAAGTTTGCCACAAACACCCGCCGCCCTAAAACTCTCCTCGGCCAGAGTGGTGAGGTGGTTCCGAACAGAAACATCATCCATATTTATAAAAGGATAGATGTTCTTTCGGACGAATGCAAGAGCATCCGCCTTAACCCCACCATCCCAAGAAGAGCCAGACTCTGAAGTCTTGCGCTTCTTCTTCTCTGGCTCGGAAAGAAGTTGGGCGGAAGGGAGTGGTCGAGACAAACTTGAGGAAGAAATTATAATGGGTTGAGAGGGAGTGCCCACATTCTTAGGAGGAGGAGGAGGAGGAGGAGGAGAGATGACTGCTTTGGCACCCCCGGACCTAGCCCGGGACTTCGCTTTAGCCTCCTGAACCCTTTGGTAAGACTCCTGAGCATTCTTCTTCGCCATATCTACAAGAGAAACAACTAGCAAAAGTTACAAGTCGGTAAAACTCAAGTCGGCAGAAACAACTCGGAAATAAGGAATGCATGCACTACCTAGTTGAGATTGAACAAAAGTCGGCGTTCCTTGGAGGATTTTCCTAGTATCCAAGTATGGGGCCCTCCCCCACACTTCTCGGAAAAACCCCACAATAGCCGCCTCCACCTCATCCAGGTCATCTGGACCATACTTTTCACAAGGGGAGGCCGGCAACCAATAAAGGGGAAAGCGAGGGGAGGAACGTTCATCCAGGAAAAAGGGGTGGTGACCCTCTACAGCTTGCACTTTGAAAAAATAGTTTTTGAAGTCATGGAAGGATTCGTCAAAAAGGGTGAAAATCCTCCGACCTTGTATGGCTCGGAAGGATACCCACTGCTGTTTGTTGTTTAGCCTACTAAAGGGCTTAGTCATATGAAAAAGAAAGAAGAAAATCCTCAAAGAGGTCGGAAAGTCCAGAGCGTGACTAATAAATTGATAAATCTTCAGAAAACCCCAAGAATTGGGGTGAAGTTGAGTAGGGGCAACTCTACAGTGGTGCAAAACAGATATCTCGAAATTCGAGAAAGGAAGAAAAACACCAAAGCGGGTGATCATACATTCATACATAAAGAAAAAATGAGGGACCGCCTCATTAACTCTCCCAAAACAAACCCGGTCTTCCGGACCCGGGATTATCAGTTCATATTTTGGCTCGTCCTCCTCCGAAGTACAGAGCCTGTGATGAGTACGAAGATGAGTGATAAACTCAGCATCAACCAACGGTTCCTCCCCTAGGACCGTAACATCAACCCACTGAGAAAGAACGTCTACAGAAGCCATTTTTGTTTATATAAAAGATGACAGAAACCTACAAAAAGGGAAAAAGAAAAAGAAAATCAATCCCTAAAGAGAGGGGATACGAAGCCAAAACCTACAGACCAACCTATCCACACACAAAACGAAGCATGCAAACACGAGGCATGACGTGAAAGAAGCAAAAACTAACCTTTATCCGAGAAATGAAGGTTGGAGAGAACAGAAATCTTCGAACACAAGAATACAGCACGAGCAAGGAAAGAAGAAGTTTGAAAGATTGCAGAAACGGAAAAATGAAAGAGGGGGAAAGTATTTATAAACACGCTAAGGGGCATAATGGTAAAAGCGGAACAGTCATTAATAAGATGGCACCGTTACCAAAGCCCTCAATGCTTCCCCAACGGACACGACGCTTGAATTAACGTAACTGTCAGAAACAAAAGGTCGCGAAAATCACGTCGGTTTCTAAGACCCATGTTTCCTCCAAGCAAGTCGACTACGAACCCGAGTTAAGTACTTGAACCCAAACTTTAAAGAAAATTTGGACTCAAGTAGGGGCACTGTTCATACCCTGGCCCAACGCAAAGGCCCAGGTCCAACTAAAAGGCCTAATCTGAAGGATTAAGCCTAGCTAAGTACCGACCTCCATGTAAGTAGTCGGTATCAACCACGACTTGGTCTGAAGAAGTCGGATGTGAGATTAGCTGGCAGATAAACACTCATTCAAATGAGTAACCGCCCCTAAAATCTCTCTAACCGCTTCATAAAGCCATATCTTAACCTCCCCAAGATAATGGGGACGGTCAACACCCTAAAGATACGGCACTACTCCAACGGTGGTTATTGGCTCACCACTATAAATACACTGACATCCCTCAGGTATCTCTAAGCCCAATACTCTCTAGACCTGCTCACACTCTTGCTAACTTAGGCATCAGAGTGTCTTTGTAGGTACCACCCCCCATTCATCCACGCGAACAAGTCGGACGGAGCCTCCCGAGTTGCAGATCCATCCGGAGTCCTCCTCCTTCTTACGTTTGGGCCACCAAAACGCCATCCATCTTATTAATCTCTGGTTACCCACCGTAACAAATATCATTAAATAAAGTCAGTTTTATTCGAAGTGATCTTCAATTAAAATTAAATTATAGTGACTAAATCGGATAATTAACACTAATTTAATCTCCTTGGCTGATGTGAACCTTTACATGATATATTGATATTAAAAGAAAAAGAACAAAAAGAAATAATTTAGAAACACAAATAGGACCAACTTGGGTTTTCTGTCTTATATCATCATGTGTAATAGGACATACGTCTCTTATAGTGGAAAAATTAAACCTCCCCATCATTGAATAATTTTCAACTTGAGCGATAAATAAATAAAATAGTTCTTCTCTAATGTCCAATGTTTAATATATAATAATTTCGAAGTAAACCATTATATATCGTGATTTCTTTATTGCTTTGCTTCTAGATGATGAATTATCCATTATCTAAATAAAGATTAGCCTAATTTTTTGGATAGGATCAAATAATTTGGTGTAAGGAAGGGGAATTACCACCATGATCACGAGACAAAAAGTGATTTTCACCATGCTTTGTTTCACCACATTTGGAAAAACCTAACTAATGTAAATAGTTTCATTTTATCTAACTGAGAGATATTAGTCTAAAGTAGTGATCATTTTCTTCTTATATAGACAATATGCAAATGCATGAGATCCATTAAACTTTTTTTTATCCTAGAAAAAACTTTTACCTTGCCCTAATTCAATTAATAAACTTTCTTTTTTTAACTAACAATAATTAAAATTTTAAAATTTAAAATTTAACATTAAAATTAAACTCCTATGTTCTAACCCTAAACTCTAAATTTTTCAAAAAATAGGATTAAAAAATTAAAATAATTTTACAATAAAAAATAATTAATATTAATGTTCTTTATACTTCTTAACACATGTGTGTGATAAAACAAGCGGAGAAAATCGAAAATTGAACCAACCCATCTTAAAAATCTAGTGCATCAACATCACATATAGTTATATGATGAAAATTCAGGTACATAGTTATATGATGAAAATTCAGGTATAGTCATTTTCACGTAAAATTAATAATCAAGAGATAAAAATTTAGTCAAATCAGTCAAATCATCTAATGACTTTCAGTTATCAACTTCACGTAAAATTGACTGAGTTTTCATGAAGTTGTATATATAAAATTCTCTAAACAAAGATATATGATGATTGGTGATCCATTCCATCATCTTGCATATGCATCCCTCACTCCCACGTCTTCATCATGGTTAACTAATCAGCCAATTGATAAAACTATACTATAAGTTAAGTCTTATGCGGCTACCTTTGGTTTCAGATTATTGAGGTTCATTTCATATTTGACTTATGGACCATCCAATAATAATTCATAAAAGCTAAGGAAACGTACTTAAATTCTTTTCCTCGTTTATTAATTTATTATTTTTTTTGGATAATAATGCATGAACATTTGCAGGAGAGATCCTATATCATTGAATTTCCCTTTCTTAAGACTTATAGATTGCTAGTAGCTTTCATATCCGTTTAAAAATTTTTATATCGTATAATAATAATAATAATAATAATAATAATAATAATAATAATAATAATAATAAGTTAAGAGAATATTGAAAACCTTAATAATGGTAAAATATTTGATTGAGATATAATTAATTGAGTATATTAATTTTATATCCTAAGTGTTGTAAAAAAAATTTGATATATTCTGATTTTCAGTAAATAAATATTTAAAAAATAAGTATTTATTGTATATATATTCTTATCAAAATAAGAAGACAATAAAAAAAATTTCAAGAGATCAAATAATCAAAAAAAATAAATCAAGATAGATTTTTCTAGTGATAGCCAACCGTTACAAATCAAGAAAAGTAAATCAAGATGGATTTTTCCAGTGATAGCCAACCGTCACAGCACTATTATTGCAACAGTTTGGAGAATAGAATAGAAAAAAAAAGGGTAAGTTTATCAAAATTGGTATTCATAATTGTTACGGTGGGTAATTGGAGATGGATGGGCTGAACTAATTAAGTTGGCCCAATCATCTAGCGGAAGAAGCCTGTACTCCTAGGAGTCTCCTTCCGACTTGTGTATTGGAGAAAATAGGGATAGTACCTGCAAAGATATTCCGATATCTAAGTCAGCAAGGGTCTAAATAAGTTTTTAGAGTATGGGGACTTCGAAATATCTGAGGGATATCAGTATACTTATAATGGTGAACTCATAACTACCGTTGAAGTAGTTCCGTCTTTTTAGGAGGATAACTGTCCTTTTATCTTAGGGAGGTTGAGGTTTGACTTGTAGAAAGAGGTTGACAGATTTTAATGGCAGTTACTTATTTGATCTGCCAGCTAATCTTCGTCCCCGACTTTTTACTGGCGGAACCTATGTCGAATCTGACCTCTTACGAGGAGGTCAGTTGTAGGGGAAGGCCAATTTCGTGAATTGGGCCTTTACGTATTATTTGGATCTGAGCTTTATAATTGAACTAGAGTATGAACAATAATCAATTTTTATTATAGTAAAAAATCTACTAAAATTTTGTGGTAAAGAATAAATGTAGGTACATCACATCGTATTTGTGATCGAACAAGAATATATTACTATATCATCTACTTTTTAATCTTTGTTATTGTATTTTTGATACTCGATAGAAGAAAAAGATCAAAATAATATCTTGATTTATCAGTTTTATTGCATAAAGTATAAAAATGATTAACTGATTATTACTTGTATTTCTTTGATTCAATCCCTTTCTTAAGTCACTCCACATCTTTCAAATAATAATAATAATAATCAAGTCCGATTATAGTAAGGTATATTTACCAGCTCGCCAAATCATTATATAATTTTAGGAGAGTACAAAAACAATATTGGGTGAAAAGAAAAAGAAATGTGTGGTGAGTAAACATTAAGCTAATTTAACTTTATTTTAAAGAGTTCTTAAAACATTTGATCGATGAAGAAAAAAAAATTGGTTAATTAAGTAAGTGGTTGCACTTTAGGCTACCTAATAATGCTAGAATTTAGGATTTATAGATTAAAGAATAAAATGGGTGCAAGCTTGATTTTTCTCAAAGGCTATTTCCTTTTTCAGATATGGAACACATGTATGTTTTGATCTGATCTAGTAATGTGTGTATATATGTATGAAGTAACACAGCAAACTTCTAAGAATAAATGATAAATGTTTCTTAGTTACGTACATGGCTTTCTATTTTCTCTAACAGAAGAGAAATTGAATTTAGAAACTTCCAACAAGAAACTTAGAGAAATAACAAATTAAAGGGACATATAAATTTATGATGCACGAACATTGATACGGATACGGATACGGACACGAAACATGATACGATACGGGACACGTTGATATACAAATTTTAAAATCTTATAAGGCACGGAAACACGCACACATATAAAATATAAAGTATCTTTTAGATAAATTGTAATGATATTTTGATATTTTACTGATATTAAAATATAAATTAATTTTTTTAATTATTTTTAATATCTTATTTTAATTATATCAAGTATTTAAAATATTTTTTGTTATAATAAATAATAATATATACTATATCTAAATTTATTTTAAAAATATATTTTAATAATAAGACTGACACGTGATGATATCTAGGTGTATCTAAATATGTTCGAAAAAATCTTTTTTTATTTTTTTATTAAGACACAACAGACACCTGTGTCGGTGAGTATTGTATGCGAAAATATGTTCGACACATAAACACCATAATTTAGCAAAATATCCGTACTTGATAGATACAAACATATATTAATTAATTAAGCATGTTATTGGCAAGCTAATATGTACTTTGGTTTCTAACTTGTTCAACAAATTAAATAGTTGATCAACTAATTCGATTATAGGCAAACACATACATGAACTAAGGTCTAAACCCTAAAGTAACTGTCATTTGACAAAAACAACAGTATATATGGTGGTGCCGACTATATATATTCGTTTTCAAGAAAATAATTATTTGTTATTTTATTTTATTTGATTAAGAAACAAGAAAACAAAGAAAGTCTAGCGTTCAGATTTGGTGATGAGTACAATTATTGTTGAAACCACAGGCCTAATTGGGTCTACAATATCATCATTGTTTCTTTGTCAAGCCAACCAACATACCAGTATTTCTTTATTACTATTCATATTCATATTTTAATGTATTCCATTATCGGTTAATTTGTTATATAAAATAATCATATTGAAAAATATCATGATAAAATAAATACAAAATAAACTTAAATACTATATGAATATATAAGATCTTAACATATATTTTAGCGCTTTCAATTGGTGTGATCTAAAATGTGTTTGACAAATGTGTTGAAAAGGAAAAAAACATGTTTAAATTTTTTGAAAGTTTCATTTTTATATTTGGTAATTTTTATTCTTTTGAACACAAGAGTGATTCTGCCTTTAAACGCACGTTCAGGAGAAGTTTAAATTTGTAACTTTTGCATGAATTTAAAAAATTAAATGAAATTTTTTTTTTATTAATCATATCCTTCACAATAGTTCTTTGTAGTTCTTACTACATGGTTCTTAGTTCTAATCTTTTTCATCAAAATGGTTCAAATTTATTTCAATCACTAGTAAAGTGAATATTTTAATTTGTTTCATATTATGTTTTTATATGAGTTTTTTATAATTTACTATATTTTTTTATATGTATATTTTTTATGAAATCTTTTTTTTTTCGGCTTTGTTCATATAATTTTTTATTTATTTTATTGTATTTTTTTTATTCATATGATAAATGTTGTTGATTTTTTTTATAGTGTTCTAATTTTTAGATATTTTATTATTTTTTATGATATTTTGTTCATATGAGTTCCTTTTTTTATCCTTTACTGTGTTGTATTATGTTGTGTATGAATTTTTTTATTTTTTTATTTGATTTTATTCATATGAATTTTGTTTACCTTTTATTTTATTTTTTTGTTCATATGATATATATTATTGATTTTATGAAATTTTTATTATTTTTTATCTGTATCATTTTTTTATTTTTTGGTGTACTCTATTTTTGTTTTGTATTAATCTTTTTTTAGTTGATTTATAAAATTTATAATTGTAATTATTATATACAATATTTATTATCAAAATTTTATAATATAAATTATGATCTTATAAAAAAGACAAAATAAATAAAAAAACTAATTATAAATAATAATAGAGTCATAGATAATGAAAAATAGTTGATACAACAAAAGAAATGGATTACAGAATTATAATTAAAAATAATACTAAATTAAAGTACTAAAAGAATTATAGAATATTTTTTGTTTGACATTATAAAATTTATAATACTCTTTTTTATATTTTTATTTTATTTATATGATAAATATTTTTTATATTATTTTTTTAGATTTTGATTTTGTATGTATATAAAAAATATTATTAAAATTGATATCTCTTTTGGTAATTTTTTATGTAAAAATAATTTTAAGTAATATAATCAAAACAATATTTATTTTATTATAATCAATTTTAATATAAAAATAGTTAAATATAAATCACGTAAATACAAATTTATTTTTCATCAAAATTAATTTTATGCAAACTTTTATTTACAAATGTTAATAGAAACACACACCTAGTGTTTGCGTCTCCACGAAGTTCCTCCATGAAGAGCGACCTATGAGCCACGATGAGACTAGTGCCCCGTAAAAGACGCTCCACGTGTCCCTCAAAGCGTAAAGTGAAATGTCTTTTTTCTCCTCCTCTCTCTATAAATTCACACACGCTTCTCTCACATTAGAAATAATAACTTCCGCTACTCTCACACTCTTCTTTATTGTTAGTTACAAATTACAATGGCTGATTCTCTTGCATTCTTTTTTTCATTATTATTAATCTTCACTCTTTCAATCACTTCGGAAGCTGCACCCTCCATCGGAATCAACTATGGCAGGGTGGCCAACGATCTACCACCGCCTTCCAAGGTCGTGCAGCTTCTCAAGTCACAGGGAATAACACGTGTCAAGCTCTACGACACCGACGCCACCGTCCTCTCCGCACTTTCCAACACCGGAATCAAGGTGGTTGTAGCCATGCCTAACGAGCTTCTCTCCTCCGCCGCCGGAGACCAGTCCTTCGCCGATAACTGGGTGAAGGCCAACATCTCAGCCTACCACCCCGCCACACAAATCGAAGCCATTGCCGTCGGAAACGAAGTCTTCGTGGACCCTAACAACACCACCAACTACCTCGTTCCCGCCATGAACAACGTCTACAACTCCCTCAAGAAACTCAACCTCCATAACGACATCAAAATCTCATCCCCAATCGCACTCTCCGCTCTCTCCTCCTCATACCCTACCTCCTCCGGTTCGTTCAAATCAGACCTGGTCGAACCGGTCATCAAACCATTGCTCGAGTTTCTCAGAAAAACCGGGTCCTACTTAATGGTGAACGCGTACCCTTTCTTCGCGTACGCTGCTAACAGTGATAAAATCAATCTCAGTTACGCGCTCTTCGAGAACAATCCAGGGGTGGTTGATTCCGGTAACGGTTTCAAGTATAACAGTTTGTTCGACGCGCAAGTCGATGCGGTGAATGCTGCCACGTCAGCACTCCAATACGGCGACGTAAAGATTGTCGTTTCGGAAACGGGTTGGCCTTCCAAAGGGGATTCCAATGAGATTGGAGCGAGTGAGGCCAATGCGGCGTCCTATAACGGAAATCTCGTTAAGCGTGTTTTGAATGGGAGTGGGACCCCCTTAAGACCCAATGACCCACTTAACGTTTTTCTATTCGCGCTTTTTAACGAGAACCAGAAGCCCGGGCCCACTTCCGAGAGGAATTACGGGCTTTTTTATCCAACCGAGCAGAAGGTTTATGATATTCCTCTTCCGGTGGCGGAGGTGGAGGCGGCGCCGTCGAACATGGGCAACTGGTGTGTGGCGAATGGTGGTGCTGCGGCGGAGAAATGTCACGTGGCTCTGGCACGTGCGATTTTGGCGGTGCTGCTTATGTTGTTACGCAACCTCCTAGTAAGTGCTAAATTACCATGATCTTTGTTACGGCATGCATGTACTTGCTTCATTTTTCACGTGTTCTAGTTAGAAAATAACTGAAATTGTTCATAGTGCATGTTTTTCGTTTTGTACTAAGAAAATTGATTTTAGAATGTAGCTATGAATTGTGTTTATTTGAGTAATTCTTATTGAAAATGTGTCTGTTTTGAATGTGTTTCAGGATTTGGGAAGTGTGAATTCCC
Organism: Arachis hypogaea; assembly: GCF_003086295.3. NCBI lineage: Eukaryota > Viridiplantae > Streptophyta > Magnoliopsida > Fabales > Fabaceae > Arachis > Arachis hypogaea. Next base: position 2,450,478 of record NC_092042.1, on the reverse strand, counting down.
CACTGGATACTGAAGACGAAGAATGGAGTTGGATTATTAGGTTCAGATTATTAGATTTATTATTATTAGGCATTTATTTTTGTAGGTCACTTGTTCTTTTCCACGGTAGCGTTGGGTTTTGGTGGCTGAGAAACTTGCGTTACTACTTTGATAGCTTTGTTATTTTTTCTTTGTATTTATGAATAAATATTCATGAGTAGTTCGGAGGATTATCTGTTTCGTTGACTCCATTATCATTTGTTTGTAATTATCTCCTATCTATATTTATTATTTAATTAATGGATATCATAGAATACATTTCATTCAGTTTTTGTTCCTTCTACTTGTCCTACTCTTTTTTTATTAGAAGACGTTTACATTTTGTCGCAACTTGAAGTATAAGGCCTAATAGCCACACGTTAATATGAACATCATTACATCAATACATAATCATGAATGATGTTTGATATTCGGATTTGAAAGACCCACTTGGTGGTTGATGCAATTTGAACATCCTTCATGTCTTTTTCCTTGTCCGTTTCCTAGAAAATAAGAACGATCCAATCAAGGCAAAAACTGGAAAACCCTTTACCCCTATGATATCTTCGGGTGATTGAATAATAACAGGAATGTGCAGGGTTAGAATAGTTGATATGACAGGTTTTCATCCCATATATTTAAAATTTGATTAATTAAAAGATTGAAAGGTCATCTGGTGCTTTATACAGATATGAATTAATTCATCATGAACATGGCAAAAGGAAATTATAAAGCTGAAAATCTATGAACCTCTATGCATTGGGGTTAATCCCATCGCCTGAATGTTGGCTACTTCCTACTTCTCAGACTTATCACAAATGTGTGTGACACCGAGGGATGGATTTTACCATTTTGGTATTAAAAAATGTTATGGTGAAACAGAATATTAATCACTTAATCAGTTAATATGTATTTGTATATTAATATGTGTATTTTAATTTATAATATATATTTTATATTTAATTGTGTATTTTATACCGATACAAATTTAATATTATACCCAATATAGTTGATTTATATTTAATATTTTTTTCAGTCATATGGGATTTAAGATTGAATAGCAAATCTTAAGTTTTTTAGGATACAACCACATTAAGTGTATACTAAAATTAACTAAAATTAGCTATTAGTATATCAAACATAAAATATATATTGAAAATAAATTAAATAACACATATATTTTAGATATGGCTTTTTTTTGTCCACGGTATCCCCCAATCCACGGTACTGAGCTCCATTTAATGGTTTGTCGCTGGCCAATGGGTTGCTGCATGCACAAGGCGGGATTCGAACCCTCGACACTTGCTTAAGTGGACTAGTGAGCTAACCACTAGACCAACCCAACTTGATTAATTTATAGCATTTTTATTTACCTAATATGTGGTTTTTCTCTTTTTTGGAATGGGGCCTTTTTTTTTGGTCATGGGAATGGGGGCCTTTAAACGCCTTTTTTACTTTTGGTAATTTCCTTTAAACCCCTTTTACTAAAGAAACCTGCTTTCTTTTTTTTTTTTGGTATTGCTAAGCTGTTTCCCTTTGTCAGTAGAAACCCAACTACGTGGACCTAACGATGAATATTGTATAACGGACTTAATGGGCCTCAGCCCGACTTGCAAAAGTTCTTATAATTTGAGATCTTATACCGTGTAAAATTTCAATATTCTCCCGTCCAAAAAAAAAAGAAAAACTAATATTCTACTGCAAATATTCACACTTTCACAGCATTAAATGAGGAATGTTATGGAAAATGAGGGGTAAGAAAATGGAAAGGAGAGAAAAGGGTGAAAAAATAAATTTTTTATTGTTTGGATGAAGAGTGAAAATTGGAAGAAAAGAAAAAATATGATGTGGGTTTTTTGTAAAAATTTTTTTTTCTAAGGCATTGTACTTTATTAACTTTTCATCAATTCTTTTTACATGATTGAAGAGAAAATTATGATATGGTCTTACATCACTTTTTTTTTTCTTTTTCACTCAATTTCTCTTCTCATCTAATCAAAGGAATTTTTTTTTTACATTTTTTTCTCCTAAATTCCTTTGATCCAAACATAATATAAAGTATTGTTTAGATGTAAAATGAAAAATGAAAAAAAATAGAAGGAAAGAAAATGAGAGAAAATAAAATAAAAAATAGATTTTTTTGTGTGTATTGTTTGAATGAAGAGAAAATGAATGAAAAGAAAATAGAATATATTTTTTTTGTTTGGATGAAAGAAAAAGTAAGAAGAAAAAAAATTATAATAGAGTAAAATTACACTAATGCTCTAATCTATACTATATATAAATTATAATTTATTATTGTTTTTTCTAGATAACACAAAAAATAAATTTATACGTTGTTAATTTTTCATCAAATTTCTTTGCATGGTTGGAGAGAACAAATTGACATAGACCCCACATTACTTTTTTTCTCTTCCATCCAATTTCTCTTCTCATCCAATAAAAGAAAAATTTATTTTTCTATTCATTTTTTTCCTCTACATGTTCTTTCCTCCCAAGTTCCTTTGATCCTAACATAATGTATGACATTGTTTGGATGTAAAATAAAAAATGACAGGAAAGAAAATAGAATGAAAGAAAATGAAAAAAAAGAAATTAGAAGAAAAAGTATATTTTTTTTGTTTGAATGAAAAGAAAATAAACGAAAAAAAAAATTTTAAAAATATTTTTTTTGTCTGAATGAAAAGAAAAGTAAGAAGAAAGAAAATTATAATAGAATAAAATTACATTAATATCTTTACCTATATTATGCATAAATTATAATTTATTATTGTTTTTTCTATGTTACACAAAGGGTAATTTATACTTTGCTAATTTTTCATGAATTTTTTTTGCATGATTTGAATAGAAAAGTTTGATATGAACTCCACATTACTTTTTTTCTCTTTTACCCAATTTCTCTTCTCATCCAATCAAAGAAAAATTTATTTTTCTATTTAATTTTTTTCTCTACATTTTTTTCCTCCCAAATTTCTTTGATCCAAACATAGTGTAAGGCATTATTTTGTTTGGATGTAAAATAAAAAATGAGACAAAAAAAATAAAAGAAGTAGATTTTTTTTGTTTGGATAAAAAGAAAGTAAATGAAAAGAAAATAGAAAAAATTATTTTTTGTTTGAATAAAAACAAAAAAAATAAAAAGAAAAAATTATAATAGAGTAAAATTACATTAACACTTTTACCTATGTTATATATAAATTATAATTTGTTATTTTTTTTTCTATGTTACACAAAGAGTAAATTTATATTTATTAATTTTCTATCAATTTTCTTTGCATGGTTGAAGAGAAAAATTTGACATGGGTCCCACATTACTTTTTTTTCTCTTCCATCCAATTTCTCTTCTCATCCAATTAAAGAAAAGTTTATTTTTTTATTAATTTTTTTAATATGTTTTTTCTCTCAAATTTCTTTGATCCAAACATAATGTAAAGATGATATAAAAATAGAAAAAAAAGAATTAAAGTTAATAAAATTATAAATTTATCCTTTGATTAATGAAAAAATAAAATACTTAAAGATATTAATGTAATTTTATATCATTATAATTTTTTTTATTTTTTTATTCTAATAAAAAAAATTAATTATTTTTTTATTTAAACAATACACAAATAATTATATTTTTTATTTTTTATTTTCTTTCTTATATCCAAACATACTGTAAATAATATTTTTCTTCTTATTACTATGATATGATATAATAATTATCTTTCCGTTACCCTTTTAAGTAGAGTTCTCTTCAAAAATTAATCAAAGAACTATGAAATCATAGCATACCATACTGCAAAATCGTTTTATTTTACATAGTATAAAATATTGTTATACAAGTAATGAATTTAATTTGTATACATTATAAGCGCAAAATTAATAAGATAGATCATTTCATTCGAAATCAAAGAATAATCAATTCATCTAATAAAAATAGTTATTAAAAACTTATAAAATAATAAAAAATTGTTAAAAATTAAAATATTCAATCTAAAATTATTGATGAAATATTTAAGTATTTATTTCATAAAAGGATGTTTGAAATATATATGAAGTAACAATTAAGCTAAAATATCTTTAACAAACGAAGCACACACATGACACATCCTCCTTTGTTAAAAACTTAAAATGCATAATGAATTTTATAAGATCAATTTAAGATCAAACTATATGAAGATATAATAAATAGAAAATCTAGTTAAATACTATTTTAGAGCTTTCAACTGTTGTGATCTGGAGTAGTGTCTACGTCTCCACGAAGTTCCCCCATGAAGAGCGACGTATGAGTCACGATGAGATTAGTGTTACTTCCTCTTAATTGTTATATAATCAGTATAATTAGTTAGTGGTGGCTACTCCAATAAAGATTTAATAATTATTATCATGTGAAGATATATCATCTTAATTATTGAATGATAAATTGTAAAATTTAATTTTATTTAAAATAAAACTGTAAAAATATTATCTTTATTTAGAATATTACAAAATAAATAAGTTATACTTTTTAAATAAGAACCTTAGGCGTTATTAACCATTGCAACAGAAATTCGCCTGCTCGTGCCTCGTAAAAAACACCCTACGTGTAGGGTCCAACAGAAGATTCAACACAAATTTACACAAAAGTGAAAAAATGTCTTTTGCTCCTCCTCTCTCTCTCTCTCTATAAATCACACACATTTCCAAATAATAACTTCCACTACTCTCACACACTCTTCTTTCTTGTTAGTTAGTGGTTACATTGATACAATGGCTGATTCTCTTGCATTCTTTTTTTCATTATTATTAATCTTCACTCTTTCAATCACTTCGGAAGCTGCACCTTCCATCGGAATCAACTATGGCAGGGTGGCTAATGACCTACCACCGCCTTCCAAGGTCGTGCAGCTTCTCAAGTCACAGGGAATAACACGTGTCAAGCTCTACGACACCGACGCCACCGTCCTCTCCGCACTCTCCAACACCGGAATCAAGGTGGTTGTAGCCATGCCTAACGAGCTTCTCTCCTCCGCTGCCGGAGACCAGTTTTTCGCCGATAACTGGGTGGAGGCCAACATCTCAGCCTACTACCCCGCCACACAAATCGAAGCCATTGCCGTCGGAAACGAAGTCTTCGTGGACCCTAACAACACCACCAACTACCTCGTTCCCGCCATGAACAACGTCTACAACTCCCTCAAGAAACTCAACCTCCATAACGACATCAAAGTCTCATCCCCAATCGCATTCTCCGCACTCTCCGCCTCATACCCTACCTCCTCCGGCTCGTTCAAACCAGACCTGGTCGAACCGGTCATCAAACCAATGCTCGAGTTTCTCAGAAAAACCGGATCCTACTTAATGGTGAACGTGTACCCTTTCTTCGCGTACGCTGCTAACAGCGATAAAATCAATCTCAGTTACGCGCTCTTCGAGAACAATCCAGGGGTGGTTGATTCCGGTAACGGTTTCAAGTATAACAGTTTGTTCGACGCGCAAGTCGATGCGGTGAATGCTGCCACGTCAGCACTCCAATACGGCGACGTAAAGATTGTCGTTTCGGAAACGGGTTGGCCTTCCAAAGGGGATTCCAATGAGATTGGAGCGAGTGAGGCCAATGCGGCGTCCTATAACGGAAATCTCGTTAAGCGTGTTTTGAATGGGAGTGGGACCCCCTTAAGACCCAATGACCCACTTAACGTTTTTCTATTCGCGCTTTTTAACGAGAACCAGAAGCCCGGGCCCACTTCCGAGAGGAATTACGGGCTTTTTTATCCAACCGAGCAGAAGGTTTATGATATTCCTCTTCCGGTGGCGGAGGTGGAGGCGGCGCCGTCGAACATGGGCAACTGGTGTGTGGCGAATGGTGGTGCTGCGGCGGAGAAATGTCACGTGGCTCTGGCACGTGCGATTTTGGCGGTGCTGCTTATGTTGTTACGCAACCTCCTAGTAAGTGCTAAATTACCATGATCTTTGTTACGGCATGCATGTACTTGCTTCATTTTTCACGTGTTCTAGTTTGAAAATAACCGAAATTGTTCATAGTGCATGTTTTTCTTTTGTACTAAGAAAATTGATTTTAGAATGTAGCTATGAATTGTGTTTATTTGAGTAGTTCTTATTGAAAATGTGTTTGTTTTGAATGTGTTGCAGGATTTGGGAAGTGTGAATTCCCCCACTGGATACTGAACACGAAGAATGGAGTTGGATTATTAGGTTCAGATTATTAGAGTTGAGTATTTTATGATAAAATTTGAACATAATTTCTAAAGATATACTATTTAAATTATAAAAACAATCAGAACAGTAAAATAATTTATGACTAAAAGTGCCTCTGCACAACATATTGTAATAATATTATAAAGGTGTTAACAAAAAGACTTATTAGTAAGGTTAATTTTATAATCATGTGAAAAATACTAATACAGACAAATAATAATTTGATAGAAGACCGAAAATTTGTGACTATTATATATTGAAAAAAAAAGTTTAGAATTATACACTATTATCAAAATTTTTAAATATTTTTTTATAAATAACATTGATGGCTGTACTTTCTATCTTGAATGAGCAATATAAAGTTGAATGTGGATAAAAACAAGTTTCAACAAGTATAATTCTACCGTCGTTAAAGTTTAATCCTGACACTTGTTAATAATCATAGAAAATGAAATAACTAATGAAAGTTATCTCCTTTGAAACCTAAAAGAAATAATAACATTGTTGGGTATCATATTCATCTATGGTATCAAAATCACTCGATGTACTTTATCTTCTGGTAATGTGATGCATTTAATAACATGATTACTTAACCTGCATACCTGTAATCTTGTGTTATTGTATAATTTATTTGATTGATCAATGTTTTATAATAATATTACTGATACACTTTCTTTAAAAGTCAACTGATGAGACGACAAGTCTAAAACATTGATAGCATAAAGGATATCCAGAATGATTGTATCTAATTCAAATTTTATGTTATCTTTCTCTGCACACAATGAATCAGAACTAAAATAGTTCTTTTTCTTCCTAATTAAAGATTTCATTATCTGCTTATTATTATTGTTGTTTAAATTTAACAACGAATTTAAATACACAAAATTAACTAAAAAAATTGAAACCATCTTCATTATCACGAATAAAAATGTCTTAAGAATGTTAACTTCGTTTCCCCTATCAGTGGAATCACCTGCCAAACCATCAAAACATAATCATGAATGATGTTTGATATTCGGGATTGAATGACCCACTTGGTGGTTGATGCAATTTGCACATCCTCCATGTCTTTTTCGTTGTCCATTTCCTACAAAATAAGAACGATCCAATCAAGGCAAAAATTGGAAAACCCTTTACCCCTATGATATCTTCGGGTGATTGAATAACGGGAATGTCTTTGATATCATGTGATAGTTGATATGATAGGTTTTCATCTCATGTATTTAAAATTTGATTAATTAAAAAATTGAAAGTTCATGTGATGCTTCATACAGATATGAATTAATTCATCAGAAACATGGCAAAAGGAAATTATAAAGCTGAAAATCTATGAACCTCTATGCATTATGGTTATTTGGATTTGTGTGAATGTTGGCTACTTCCTACTTCTCAGACTTATCACAGATTAGTTGGATTTGTGTGACACCGAGGGATGGATTTTGCCATTTTGGTATCAAATAATGTTACGGTGATAAAAAAAAAAAAAAAATCAGTCACCAAATTAGTTACTATATATTTATATATTAATATATATGTATTTTAATTTATTTTTAATGTATATTTTATATTTTAATATATATTTTACACTAATAACTAATTTTGATATATATTCGACATTGATTTGTATTTAATATTCTTTTTGGTCACATGAAATTTAAGATTAAATTCCAAATCCTTATGCTTTTTACATAACTATACCAAGTTAATATTAAAATTAATTAACAAAATCATTCATTAGTATATATAATACAAAATACATATTAAAAATAAATTAATTAATATATATATTTATATATAAATACATAATTATTGATTTCAATATACACATAATGTTTTTTTTTTTTTTACAATATTCCTTAGCCTAAAAACTAATTTGTGGCGGTACGGAGCTCTATTTACGAGTTCTCGAATCCGCCCCAACTTGTTTTTTTTGTTTTTTATTTCTTACAATATTCCCAACTCCATTTATTTACCTAATATGTGGTTTTTGCTTTTTGGAATGCGGACTTTTTACTCAAGAAACCTGGTTTCTTTTTTCTTTTGGGTATTGCTAAACTATTTTCCTTTATCAATAGAAACCCAACTACATGGACCTAACTATCATAACAGTATGGATATGCTGAGTATTGTATAATGGGCTTAATGGGCCTCAGCCCGAATTGCAAAATTCTTATAATTTGAGATCTTATACCGTGTAAATTCCAAAACAAAAAACAAAAAAAAAACTAATATATATTCTACTGCAAGTATTCACAGCATTAAACAATATTTTTCTTCTTATTACTATGATATGATTAATTACCTTTCAGTTACCCTTTTAAGTAGAGTTCCCTTCAAAAATTAATCCATACTGCAAAATCATTTTATTTTACATTAGTATAAAATAATTTAATTTATATACATTATCAGTGTAAAAAAAATTATATAAACAATTAACCGTGTATTACTATATAAAAAAAACTAATTTTTAAATCTATTATTTAAAATTTTTTTAAATACATATATTTTATTGAATAACGATGTAAAATAATTATAATGAAGTTTACTATAGAAGTTGTTGTTGGAATTTATAAACTTAGTTCAAAAAAGTTAATGAATGGAAACATATTATATAAAATTTTAAATGCAGTCTGCAAGGTTTCTATGTACAGCTGGAACAAGACAAATCCACTTGCTCTTATAGATAGAGTGGTTGGTTTGCCATATTTACTGATTCCAATTCAATCATATCCATTTCCCTTTCTATTTATTTCTCCAATATATATATATATATATATATATATATATATATATATATATATATATATATATATATATATATATATATTCTCTTTTCTTAAATTTCTAAACAAAAAAAAAGTTATTGGACAATTTGAAGAATGGTAAGCCATGACATGCTTAATTATGTGTACCAGTCAATTGGCAAAACAACTTGAACATATTATGATAATTGCAACTCTAATCATTTTGACCATTTTAATTTTACATACCAAATTCATAGATTTGAATATACATACTAATTATATAATATTTTTTTGGGTAAAGTATATTTTTTGTCTCTGAAATTTGACAAAAATTTTAAAAATAATCCTAAATTTTATTTTGTTTCAATTTTGTCCTAAAAATTTTCGATTTGCATCAAATATACCCATGACGGCTAATTTTTCAAAATTTTAAGACTAATTTAACAACAATTTCATAAGAACAGCCATCAACACAAGCAAATCAAGCATAATTTTTATGCATTGTTATTAGATTGGTCTTAAATTTTTTGAAAATTTAGTCGTTGAAGGTATATTTGATGCAAATCGAAAACTTTTGGGACAAAATTAAAACAAAATAAAATTTAGGGGTATTTTTAAAATTTTTGTAAAATTTGAAGGACAAAAAGTATATTTTATCCTATTTTTATATTTTTTGTTTTTCACGGTATCTTTCAATTTAGCAGGCAAATGACTAATCCGCTACAATATTAAACTCTGTTTAAAGATTTGTCGTAACAAATAAATTACTATATGTATAAATTTAAAATTTGAACTTATAACACTTGTTTAAACGAACTAATAAAGTAACCTAGACGAACTCAACTTAATTACTAATTATATAATATGAAAGAAGGCAAATTGTAAAAGGAATCTTAGAGTGAACAAAGGCATTCCAAACTTCCAACTATCCTTTTATTTTTTTCCCTACACGTAATTCTAATTTCTACCTTTCATGTTTTTGAATTCCCCTTCATAAATTAAGTTTGTAAACGAAACTACTTTATGTATTTAATTCCAAGCATTTATTAGTACCGACAAGTATACATAAAATGACAGAACTAACAGAAAAAGGTAAAGAGCAAGGATGCTAAAAATATACTGTATATAAATAGTTTTGATTTAAATTTGTATATGAACTGTTAGTAATAAACTAATACTTTAAACTACTAGTCTACATGCACATACATTCCTTTAATTAATTACTATTACATTAATAAAAGTACTGGACTTGCTTATATACTATTTGTTTTGTGGAATTATCCAAAACTAACAGCTTTAGGTGTCAACTCTATACTTTTTTGGATAAAAGTTTTAATTTGTTTATCAAAAGAAATGAAGTTGTTTTCACGTCTTTCGATGTTTAAGTTAGCATTAACTTTAAATAGATTAAAATTAAAAAAATATCTGAATTAAAAAAGATATTTTTAAATGTAGAATGATAATTTAATTATCACTCTAACATTTGCCATTTGGATTTATTGGATCTTTTAAAATATTTTGTAGAATTGAAGTGATTTATTTAAAATATAACTTGAAAAATGTTAAAAGACTAATAATTTTGTGATTTGTAATCAATAATTAATTTATTAATATTTTTATTAGTATAAAATTATATATAATAGTATAGAATTATTCAATTTTTTTTTACTAATTAAATGTTGACCAAATTTTAATAAAAGAACTAATTCTTAAATTTTTGCATAATTTTTTTTTGGGTCATAGTATAAACATCGTAAAAGATGAATTTATTTTCTTGAACAAATTACTTAAATAAAATAATTAAAATCCAAAACTACTAGATTATAAATTTTCCAAACAATTGCTACCGGTAACAGCGGATTCAAAATCAACATAAACCACTACTACCAACCGAATTTACATGCATCAGCATTCTAAAAAAATAATAGAACAAAATATAAATTGTTACTGCCTATAGTAGCAATTATGTGTCATATTTATCACTCTCATACGCATAAATCATTACTGCCTATAGTAATTTATACTTTGTTCTATTATTCCTTTAGTAATAGTTTATGTTGATTTTGAATCCGTTATTATCGATTTGTATAAATATAAAAAAGTCGTAATTATATCTTCAGTTCAAAAAACTTACAATCTAGTAATTTTAGGTTTTAATTATTTTATTTGAATAACTTGTCTTAATTTTCTTAAAGAAAAAAAATATTTACCTAATATTCTAAAAGAAAAACTAATTTGTCAACTTATTTTTGTTGAAAACTAATTTATTAGTAACAAAAATAGTTAGGAACCAGCTTACAATTTCATTCATTTAACCTGAGATATATTAGGTGTAAATAAAAAATAATCACTACTAAATTAATTATAAGTATAAAATATATATAAAAAATAAATTAAATAATAGATATATTTATATATAAATATATAGTAACGAATTTGATAGTTATATAACATTTTTGTTTTAACGTATATATGGTATGCCGTGTTAACTATGGTGTGATAGTCAATATATAATTGTTTAATTTAACGAAAATAGCATGTGTTGAACAATTTGGGGGAGTAAAGCAGAGAAGAAAGGAATTAGGCAAGTTGATATGAAAAGAAAAATCAAAGTTAGAAGATGAGGGTGGTGAAAATGAGTGGTGGCGAAGTAGCATATTAGAATTAGTGGTGGATTTGATGGAATAATTATAATTAATAATAATAAACAATAAATATAAAAATAAAAGGCGTAACCGACCAAGATGAAGAAGAAATAGGGCGGGAGATGCATGATTTTCCCGCGCAATTGAGAGAAAGAAAAAGAAAGCGTTCCAAATTCATTTGTTTTCCGAGTAGCCAGCCACCACCAACTGCCGTGCGCGTTTCGAAACGGGCCCCACCACCCTCCACTTGCATTGGCTTCTCTTATTGTGCTCCACCGCCACCCTACGTTTACATGCACCTTTGTGTTATCAGTCTCTATAAAATAATTGCTTTTATTTTTCTATATATATATATATATATATATATATATATATATATATATATATATTTTATATATAAAAAAATTAAAAGATATTTATTTATATTCTGTTGTTGTATTATTTCCTTAAGAGATAACATAACATATTATGTTAGATATTTATTTTAATGAATGTTAAAAAATATTTTTATAAAGATATTTGTTTAACTATATTTTGAAATTGTGATTATAGAAAAAAAGTACTGATTAAAAGAAAAAATCATCAATTTTAGACAAAGATAATATTTTTATTATAATATACAAAATTCAAATTCTATAATTTACTATTTATAAAAAGATATCTTTATATGACAAAAATGATAGAACTTTTATTAAAGTATCAACGGTTTTCTTTGATTCCATTTGTTATAGATTTTGAATTTATGGTCAGAATTGAAATTGAAAATAAAACTCGACTTGTTCAGTTTTTGTAACAAAAAAATTTTAGTTTGATTTCTTGAATTTTATTTATAACGAGAGAATATTGAAGAGGGGAGAAGTTTTATTTATAGTTGGATATTTTTGTAGTGTTTTAAATAATAGTTTAATTTTGATATATAGATAATATAAATTATTTTATATAATTATAAAAGAGGTATATATTAAATCCGTATTTAAAAGATTTTGGTATTGATAAAATGGTTTTTGACTTTTGTTATTGATAAAATAGCCTTCGAAATATTTTAAAATTTGACAAAATCACCCTTAACATGAAAAGATGACAGTCATGAACAAAAAATACTAATATGGCCGTCGAAAGAGAACTCCGACGACGTTAAAAAGCACCACCAACCCTTCCTCCTCCTCCTCGGCTCTAGCGAGAAAGGATGCATGCGAGAGCTGATCGAGGCGGTACCTTTTTAACCGCGACATTGGAGAGTGTGGGGAGCGAGGTAGCAGAGGCGGTAGGCTTCTGGGTCACCGTAGATTCCAGCAACGCTGTACTCTTCACGTGATTTTTCGACGTCATCATAAAAGAAGAAGAGAGACAAGTGTTGGTGCTGTTGTGGTTTGGAGATTGGAGAGTTGTGGTTGTGGGAGCTAACGACACATATTGTGGCGGTGGCGGTGGGTTTAGGGAGGATTTTGTTGTAGAAGAGAGAAAACGAAGAGGATTTCGATATATAATTGATGGTGATGGAGGTGGCGCGCGAAAGTTGATGCAAGAGGAGAACAGAGATTCGAAAGTGAAGCAGTAGCCATGAGAAAATGTGTCGCCCTCTTCTATTACACCATAGTGGGTCGTACTCTCTTGCGTCCCCATTGCAGGCATCCTGCCTCCCTCGCCGGTGCCAAATGAGAAGAAGAAGAAGAAGAAGAAGAATGGGTTGGTGGTAGGAAGAAGAAGGACAAGGACAAAGAGAGGAAAAAGAAGAAGGGATTGGTAGTGGTTTTAATGTCACCGAAGCTCTTTTTAGATGGTCACATTATCATTTTTCGTTCACTGTGATGTCATCTTTTCATATTAAGGGTAATTTTGTCAAAATTTAAAAGGTTTCAGAGATTATTTTGTCAATAACAAAAGTTAAGTACCATTTTGTTAGCGTCAGAATTTTTCGAGTACCGATTTAGTATTTATCTCATTACAAAATTATATGTTTTTTTGGATGATCATTTACGTAGTTAATGATATAATGTTACATAATTAAATGCACATATAAAATTATTTTACATTAACAGTCCATTAAAATTAAATTTTTTAAACAATTAAAAATTATTTTTATCAGCTTTCTGATAATTCACTAGCAGGATTGATAATTAATCCATTTCTTTTTAATAAAAAATACTCTTATCATATGACTAAATTATTTTTTTATGGTGAAATATATAAGCATTAATAATTATAAAAATACTTTGATATTCATTTTAGTTAATAAAAATGCCTGGTTAAATAATTGTATCAAACTAACCAACTCAATCTTTAATTATCAAAGTTATTTGGACATATATAAAATTTTCACCATAAAAAAAATTATAATTTATTCCCTAATCTATCATATTTACTCGAAACCCTCATGATAGATATCCATTAATTAATAATCACATGGCATGTGAATTCCTTATAACTTTATAATGAATCTACACAGGGGTATGGATAATCCCTGGATCTGGTAGCTCATTAAATATTGTAGTAATTAACTAAGGATAAGGTTCGTTTGAGTTTCTTCATACCTTAGGAGTTAGGACACTAAAAATAATCAACAGAAAAAATAATCTCCACTTAAAACATTTTTATCATTGTCTTTTTAATATCATCTCTTTTATCCAATATTCAAATTTCAGACTATTAATTAAAATAGAAAAAGAAAAAATAGCTACTATATCAAGAAACTTTATGATCTTTTATAGAAGGTAAAATTATTAATTCATATTACTTGATAATTATTATCTATCTTTTGACCTTAAATAATTGTTTATTTTTTTAAAATATTTTGTTATATTTTTAAATTTTTTTGGTATAATAAAAAAAATATATTTTAATCATTTCTATTAGCTGCATCTTTAAATACTGATATGATACATTAAATAATTATATTTATGTGGTACATCTTATTATGTCAATATTTAATATAATAAATTAATAATAGAAAATAAATAAATATCATTCTAAATTTTACTTGATTAAAATACAAAAAATTATAAAAACTGGAATAAAAAATAAATTTTTTCTAAGAATTGAAAATCTATTATCTGTTTATTAAATTTTTTAATATATATATATATATATATATATATATATATATATATATATATATATATTACACTATAGGACTAAGTTGTGATGTTAATGGATTAGAAGGAGTTAAATTTGAAGGAAGAATTAAGAATAAGAAATTCTTGAGGGTGAAGTAAAGATAAAATAGAGTAGAATAGGGAAGAAGGAAGATGAAGTAATGGTGTATGGGAAAGAGTGAAGGGGGGTTGGGGTTATGGTTATGGAGACAAGATCCATAGTCCCCACCCAATAAAATAAAATAAATAATAAAATGTAGGTGGGCCCCACATTCCCACCATCCCAAATCAATTCCATTGCAATTGCTTGCACCACCCATTACCAAACAAGTGAACCAACCCACCTCTCAACCCTTCATCCTCATCCTCATCCTTCTCATCCTCATCTTCCAAGTTCCATCTCTTCCTTTTAATTCTTTTTCCTTTTTTCTTTTCATGTTCAAATTAAAGATTTAATCAATCATACTTTATTAGCTACAAGTACAAAAATAAAAAAAAAGTAAAAGGTGAACACTTAAATTAATATGCCTGTTAAATTAAATATAATATTTTTTAGTTAAATTAGTTATATAATACTTGTCAATATTTAAAATTTAAATTAAATTAATTTAATAGTTAGTCTACTAGTTTGTCTATTTATGTATATATAAGGTTGGAAGTGAGTCGAGCTGAGTCGAGCTAGACCAAGTTTAAACTCGGCTTACAAAAATTGAGCTTGGCTCACGACTCGACTCATTAATAATCGAGCCTATTTCTTAAACTCAAGCTCGACTCATTTAATTTACGAGCTCAATTCCAAGCTCAAGTTTGGCTCACTAGCTCACGACCTTAACTTATCGAGCTATTAACGAGTCGAGCTCGAACTAGCTCATGAGCCGGCTTGACTCACTTCCATCCCTATGTATACAGATCAAATTAAATATTTACCTATAGAAATTTATCAAATTAAAAGTATAATAAAAAACAAAAAAAAAACATATTTTTATAATAAGATAATTGTTAATATTTTATCCTATAAATTTTACCAATAATATTTTTTATGGTCAAGTTATAAGAGAATTTTTTTAACATGTTAAAACTAAAAAAAAAACTTTTATATGCTTTTTTAAATTTTATAATGAATACCTTAAGATGAAAGAAAATGTATTTTTTTGTTTCTCTTTTTACACCAATAGAGTTATTGGTGTCCAACATACATCAACTTAAGAGAGGTTTATTTTTGGGTGTGATTACATTATTGATATGTTAATAATAAGATAAAATAAAATGTTGGAAGATGCAAAAAATAATGGAAGAAGGACAGGTGTGTGGGGAAGTAATGATAAAGAAGGGAGAGTACAGCCACAGGTGTGGGTAAGAAGTGCCTCCATGACCTACGAGACTGGGACCCACCTTCCTTTGATGCTTCCCTTCTTTGTCCACCCATTACCCCACACTCAAACGTGACACCTTATGAAACTCCTTCGGTTCAAATTTCAAAACCATATCAAACTGGTTCGGTTCAACCCAAACCAAATCGACCGGTTTATATTACGGTGGTTTAGCAGCATGGTGTAACTCACTAATCCCTCTTATGGGGAGAAAATCTTCCAAAATATTCATAAATTAATTATTAATTTATTATTTTAATTTAAATATATAATTCAATTGTAATTTATTTGGATTAGATGAGAGTTGTTGTTCAGGACGGACAGAGACTTTTGGTTAACAACAATTCTCGAGCCAGACTTTTAACATGTATATAAATATATACTAATTTAATATTTATTTATATTTTTCCTTAAAATATTTATATGCGCATCTGCTAATTCTTAAATTTTTATATAACTTTTAGTAGATTATTTTTAACGAGTGTCTAAGAAGTAAGAACTATGGTTAAAATATTAATTTTAATAACCTTTTAAAACATTCATGTGAGAATAATATGTGCAAAGTAAATAGGGGTATATATAAGGTGAAAACTCACGTGTAGTTCAGGTAAAATTGATAGTTGAGAGTCGTTAAATAAAAATTTAGTTTAACCAGTCAAATTATCTAATCGTTCTCAATTATCTACTTCACATTAAGTCGTATCATATATGGCCAACCAACTTGTACTGATCAAATGATCAGTTTATTTATCCATTTAAATAAGTATTGAAATTTGAATTTTATTTTGTATATAAAATAACTTATTAATTAACGACAAATTTTTAAATAGAATTCAGATTACGACACATTAATTTTTAACTTTTGGAATTGGAAAATACAGTGAAAAAAAAGGGCATGCATGGCCTTCAATTCTAGGGTGTGGCCTTGGGAAGAAGGGAAAGGAAGAGGGGGTGGGTGTGTTGGGTTGGTCAGCTGCGGTAGGGTCCACTTTAGGGTTAGGGATAGCAATGAGCAATTCATGATGGTCAACCACCTTTGCCCTACATGGTAGAGGGTTATGACCTTTGTCAAAGAGATCAAATAAATCATGCTCATTGGGTTTGGGTCCCATTATTCGTTCATTGGGTTATCATAATATTGTATTTTAGGTTAAGTTTTCATGGTGGTGGTAACATTTTTTAACAGCTTTAAACTCAACTTGTACAATGCGTTTAGTTGGCATAAATTACTTTTTAAATAGTTTTCTAGTTGTCATCATTCACCAAAATAGGAGGTACAAGGATATTGGCTACTATGCTTTTTATAGCATGTAAAAAGTTAAGAAAAATAATTACATATTGCAAAAGAAAACTATCATTTTCCCCCCAACTTAAGAAATATAGAAAACACACAAAAAAATATTTTTTTTTGTAATTTACAAATTGCTTTTCATGATTTGCAAAAATTTAAACCAAGTTCTTAAAATCAATCATGTTGTTAGGTGTATACTAAAATTAATCACTAAAATTAATTATTAATATAAAATATATATTATAATATAAAATAAATATTAAAAATGAGTTAAATAATAAAAATATTTATATACAAATACATAGTAGTCGATTTTAGAATACAAACAATATTTAAAAAAAATAATCTGTATTATTCATTTTAAGAGAATTTACCCAAATTTTAAGCCATATACAAAATTTGCAACCTTTAGCTGGAAGTATTTTTTTTAAAGATAAAATATATTTTTTGTTTTTAAAATTTGTTAAAAATTTTAAAAATACCTTTACATTTTATTTACTTTTAGTTTTGTCCTAAAATTTTTTGATTTGCATAAAATATCTTTGGCGACTAATATTTCAAAAAATTTAGAATTAATTTAGCAAAAGTTTTCACAAGAACAACCTTTAATATAAACTAATCAGATATAATTGTCATATATTATTATTAAATTAGTATTAAATTTTTTAAAAATTTAGCTGTTAAAAATATATTTGATGCAAACTAAAATTTTTAAGATAAAATTAAAATAAAATAAAAGATTGATTTTTTTATATATGAACTAAGTTTGTGTGTTATATGTGGAAGAAGGGTGTGTTGTATTCTAATGTGACAATTTTTTTTTTTAATTACAAGTAGTAAAATTAGAGGTTTGATTTCCTCAGTAAATGAACAACAATCAAATTGGACGATCCAATTTTTTTAATAGAGGAGAATTTGAATTTTTAGAGTATAGAAATTGATAAGTTCATTTTTCATGCATTTATTTCGGTAGAACTTAATGATGAATTTCTTTTATTTTATTTTTATGAGTAAAGTATTGTTTTTATTTCAAATGTTCGAGGCAAGTTTTAAAATTGTTTTTAACGTTTCAGTCGTCCTATTTAAGTTTCTAACGTTTTAAAATTGGCTCAATATTATCCTACCATTAGGAATCCATCAATAAAATTGACAGCGGAATAAAATTAAAATAATTTTAAAACGTTAGAAACTTAAATAAAACGAAAAATGAATTGTCAATTTTGTAATCATGTAGGACGATTTTGTGTATTTAAATTGAATCGTCTTATTACTCTTTTTGAAAAGATGGATTATCAATTTTGTAATCATGTAGGACCATAACAGTGTTAAATATGCGATTCTCTAATAATACTACATTACATAACACTTATCTTTAATTCAAAATTAAAAAATTAAAATAAAATTTAGTATTATTTTTAAAATTTTTTAACAAAATGAAAAAAAAATATATTTTATCCTTTTCTCGACATTTTTATCATGTTTTTCTCCTCAACTAATAACATATTTTATCCTTTAATTCTTGTATATTTTATTAGTTTATGGCCTTGTCAAAAAAACTAACATTTTTTTGTCCTTTTCAATTTGAGAGTCAAACAATTTTTGTTAACATATTATCTCTACGGAATATTACATTTTAAAATGTTATATAAAATATTTTATTTTTAATATTATATATTTAACCACAAAATAATTATCTATTTATAATTTTAATTTCAGATTTTCCTTTCATATCACGATGTCTTAGTTAACTTTTCATATCCTTCACTTCACATGTTTATACATTAGCCTAAATACTTAGAGCTATGGTCTAGAAAAAAAACTTATCCACTATCTACTGGCATATTTAAGATAAAAAACATTAGTAAAAAAATACTTAAAAATATTGAAAAGACATAGATAAATCTATTCGACTTATTCAAAATACAAATATTATAATTTATATCCATCTCAATTTAGAGAATAAGTTATTATTTTTTATCTTAAATGAATATGAAGAGATTATTTCAGATATTATTATTCATAAATTAATAATTTTTTAATATAAAATAATTTTTAAAATAATAAAAAAAAAAAGTTACTAACTACTTACAGTTAAAAATTTTGTAAGTAATAATACTTTTTTCTATAAATTTTTTATCAAATTCATATTTTTTATCTTAATTTATTAAAAAATAATTTAAATTTTTGCTAATTTAGATATTAAAATCTCTTACAAATATTCTTAATAACTTTAATAAGGTTTAATAAAATTTGATTATTAGTTTAAGCATTACTCCTACTTCCTAGTCATCTGCTTAAAAACACAACATTATTGAGGGTACTCGAATGCTTACTTTAATCATAGAAAAGTGCCTACATAAAAAATTGTAAAAATTAAAAGAATATTTTATATATCGCTTGAAATAATTGGTCACCCTTCTTTTATGGCCAAAATTGTTGCATATTATTATAAGGTTCCTCACTCCTATTATTGGTTATTTTGACTTCAACATATACACACAATTCGAGCCCAAAAGTGATGAACTATGTTCCTTTCTTTTGAAGGAAATCCTCCAAGCCAATCTTAAAATTAGGCTCGAACATTTTTTCTGTTATTTGTTTTTAAATGAAATTTGTAAATGCACAAATGGCCAAATTATATTTATTTGAATATTTCATAATGCTTTCGTTGATTAAAAAAGAAGCAGCTAATTTTGCTAATAATATAAAGAGGAGTGCTAGGAATAAGCATTTTTGCTAAATTCTGGCCAGCACTTAACCATAAAAAAAAAATAAATGATTTTTTACCATTAGATACAATCTTACACCATTTAAAATATTATTAATGACTAATTGATGGCTAAAAATCTCAAAATTTACTGATTTTCTAGACTTTTTCTAATATAAAATTAGTAATTTAAGTGTTGAATAAGTTTTATTTGCAGATAGAAAGCAACAAGTTTAATTACTTCAGTTTGAAGTCAATGATAGCTGTAATTAAGATTAAACAAGATTTTCTTTACTGTTAATTCTCTTAATCAATATTTGAGAATATAATCCTTAAACTCTTCGTAATAGATTTTTTTAAATAAATAAATTAAATTTTATATAAGGATGTTTTGGTCGCGATAGTAATTATATATGTATTGTTAAAATTAACATTGCATTTTTTTATATTTTAGTAACAGTTTTTTTTTATTTTTTTAATAAAAATATTATTAATTTTTTAATTTTAACAATACTTGTTAAAATATTATAATTTAGATATTCTAACATGTACCTTTTATTTACAATATAAATTATTAAATTATTTTTCTATTTTAACCAATAACAATAATAAAAAAGTCTCATGACCCATAAATTTAGTCTTTTAGTTTTTATTATTTTATTTTATTTTTTTGTTATCTTCTTTATCTTATCTTATCTTTACTTTTATCTTTTATAGATAATGCTCTATATATATTTAGTTTTATCTTCGTAATTCAATTTAATCAATAATCAATAAAATTTTTTCATTTTTTTCTATTGTTTCATAATTTTATCCTAAATTGCTTATCTTATTTATCGTATAAATCGGATATAATTTATAACCATAACTATATAAGAAGTTGATTGAAAAATGTAAATAATTTGAAAAATGTATATAAATATAATATAAAATTTAATTTATTTATTTTAAAAATGCTGCCAATACAATCCTCCTTTTTGTTTCCCAAGTATTAATAATACAATCTTTTGATTCCCCCATTAAAGAATACTAAAACAAAAAAAAAATCATCCATTGGAAATTGGAAACCACATCTCAAACTCTCTTAGTTTTTTATTTCGATATTAAGTCATGTGGACATGATTCATGCATCAAAATTTATATGCCAACTAAAACCAGCAGAATAATATTGCTTACAACTGCAAACACTATCCTTACGGAATACAAAATGAGGAAAAAAAATAAAAATAAACGTTTCATTTCAAGTTTTGAAATATAAAGGAAAGTTTTTTCAGTTATCTACGGTATCACTTAATCCGATAGATTAATGACTAACCCATCGCGAATTTAAGTTATATTTAAAGATATGTTATGACCAATAAATTATTATTTGTTGCAACCCGTTCTATGTGACGCGTCGCCCCGAATTGAGGGGAACACCCGAATATTCTCTCTCCTCTAACAAGGCACATGACAATTGAGGAGGAAAATTTTTTAAAAGACAAGTTGATCATGTGGAGGCCTGTCTTAGAAGCAGAGTATATAAGTGGAGGGTCTTACTCTTCTCTCACGGTATGTCATTATCCATTCATTTTTACTGTCATTTGTACGGATTTTGATTTGAGCGTCGGAGTCCTTTTTGCATGTGGCTCCTCCCTTAGACCAACTCCAATGCTAAGAAATAGAGTTCCTCTTCTGACATATGGGGACTCAATTACCATTGGAGTGAAAAGAAAAAGAGGGCTCTTCACGGGGATCAAGGTTGAGAGTCCCTCTAAGCAGGGACTTGCAACAACCAATAAAATTATGACATGTGGTAAGTTAATAAAAAAAATAAAAATATATTAAATATATATTAAATACTTATATATCTATTTAATTAATTATTTATATTAATTATTTAATAATTAGTTATATTAAATTATAATTAATATAAATAATTATGTTAAATCAATATCAAATATTATTTATATTGTTATATTAAATCATAATTAATTAAATTTATTTTACATAAAAAATAAATTTAATTTTTATATATTATAAAATAATTTTTAGTTGGATTATTTATTTTTATTTATAAAATTTAAAATACTAATCAAATTTAAGTTATTTATTTTAATATTTTATAATATTGAATTATTTTGAATTTATAAATTTAAATAATATTATTAAAAAATAATAATAATTATATTAATTTTAATTACTTAATTAAGTAATTAGGTGGGACCACAATAGGAATTAAAGTTAGTTCCTTCTAATGGAGAAGAGAGAGATTCATTGAATTCTTATTTATTGGTTATGATGCAAAATCTGATGTGGAATCACTTTTTATGACAAGTAGGCCATAAATAGGGACTGAGATGAGTTCCCTACTGGAGATGGTCTTACATCACAACAGGTTAGAAGATCGCGATGCTCTAGCTCTTCACCCTTTGACATTGATCCGGGAGGTCTACTCGTTTACTAACAGCGAGATCTAGATTTTTCCTATCTCATTCATCTTACTAATCCGACCCGTTTGGCAATCGAACAAGAAACACATGTATAAAATGAAATTAAAATCTCTAACACTTACTTAAGGAAATAAGTAAAGTGATTATTCGACGACTTTAAATTAGTTAAGTATAAAATAAAGCTGAAAACACAGGCTTTGGTCATTTGGTGCAACCGTTTTCACAAGTTACAAGTTACTTTTTGTAATGTAATAATGATGAGTAGGGGAATAAGACAATGTACAGTGTACCAATGTTCCCTCTTTTTGAAGCACTTGATAAAACTCTCTCACTTCATAGATGGCCCTTTAGTAGGTCTAGTATTGGCTAAGATTCAAGGCTTGAAGGACTTGAAGGAACCCATGAATTTTATTTGAAGAGAAATTGTGGAACATCACCATAAATATGCATTAAATGACACATGTTCTCCTGAAAATGTCAAAAATATATTTTGTTAAAAATATTTATTTTTAAAAACATAATATATAAAAAAAATAATTAATCAAATGAAGATAAAAATAATATTTTTATAATATATCAAAATTAATCTTATAATTTACTATGTAATCATTAAAAGAAAATATTTTCATATAAAGATAATTACAGAATTTTTTTTAAAATATTCACCTAAGTTAAAAGTATTTATTCTCGTATATTAATAGAGATTTTATTATTAAAAAAAGGTTTTAAATTAATTTGAGATATGAGTTTAATTTTAGTATATTTATATAAAAAATATTAGTAATTGAAAATTAATTATTTTTGTTGATATAATATACGATTATATGAATCCTTTTATACTTTTAGTTTATAAAAATCATATAAAGAGATTAATTATGCATAAATATAGACGAATTTATTTGAATATGTATATGTTTTTGGAAATTAAAATATAAAGTCGATTATTAGTAAATTATAGAGTATAACATCCACTTAATTAATTGAAAATAATTAAAATGTAAAAAGAACAAAAATTAAAAGTATCATTTTTTTAAAGACTTCAATAGATAATCACTCTTAGAAAGGTGCAATAAAATTCAGGGAAGTAGCTGATAACTTAACACATTAAGGTGAACCATGGATTAATTCCATTTGGATTATATTGAGGACATTCTATCCTTATTGGTTATTGGCTGCCAATTTGAATATTTAATAAACAAGGATTTTATTTTTTGTAAAAAAAAAATCCAAGAAAATAAAATTTAGGCCAGATCATGGGGGGTGGACCAGATCATGAATATCTAGTTTTTTTTTTTTTTTTTACCTTTTAAATAATATATACATATATTACATAATTACTAGATTAAATTGTCCATTCAAAGTAATAAAATGAAAAAGGATTTGATTGCATCACGTACTATATAATGTTAGGAAATTATTTTAATTTTTTAATTTATTTGTAGATAATATATATATATATATATTAATTATAATTATAAATTATGTTATTTTAAATTAAATAATTTATATAATAATAATTTTACTTATTGTTATAAATGTTAAATTGAATAAATCATAATTATTTTTTATTTGAAATTAAATAAGAATAAAATTAGATATTATCTTTTATTCCTTAGATAATCTTTTAGATTTTAGATATGTTATCTTTTGAACTTTAGATACTAATTTATTTTAGCTTTAGGGTTTAATAGGTGCCAAACTTAAATATAAATAGTGCATTCAGGCTTTAGGTCTCCAATATCAAAACTGTCTTTGTTGTTCTTTTCCCATCAGAAGAGTCACAATTAACTCAGTCCTATTAGGGATACAGAAGGCTTTGGTTGAGAAAGATCGAAATAACCACAAGGCTGAGACAATCCTTCTGTCAATTTTTTATTTCTATGAGTAAAGGTACGCTTTCGCACTATGATATATTTTTTGTGATTCAATATAGTCTGAGTTAATAAAATAATTTATTTCAACATATAATAATTCACTTTTGGGATACTAATTAAGTGATTAATTCAAATTTTTGACAAAAACGAATATATATATATATATATGAAATATTAGATTCAGTTGTTTTTATATAAATTTGATAGTTGAAAGTTGTTAAATAATCTGACAGATTTAATTAAATTATTATTTAATAACTCTCAATTATCAATTTTATATGAAGTTAACTGAATTTTAGAATTTTTAATATATATATATATATATATATATATATATATATATAATATTTTGTTTTATTGGCAAGATATTCAATTAAACCAAAAATTAAATTACATTATTCACACACACATAAAAAAAATAATAGAAAGAGTAATGCACTCTTCTTTTTGAACGTGATGTTAATCCTTGCTTAATTAATTTGTACAAATAAAGATCTCATAGAGTGTTAGAGAAAACGAGTAAGGTTTCTTACCAAAAAATGAAAACAGGTTCACACGGTGGTAACACACTAACACGTACATGTTTAATTTTTTAAAGGTTGGTTCACGAAATCAATAAAAGGGACTCCATTGAAAATTACAAATAATAATAATAATAAATAAATAAATAAATAAAATAAATAAATATATAAATAAAAACTTTTTAGCCGGCTGTGATTGTGAATGAATGGCATCACGCATGCCATTGCCATAGCCAAGGTCGTCTCTCTCTTTTTCCTTTGCCGAAATAATTGAAAATTAATTCATTAAAATCTTCAATTTTTTTTATTTTGTTTTTCTCTCTCTAATCATAATTACTATATATACATTCTCTCTTGCCATACAAATTACTATTTTTTTACAATAATATTTCATTAAGTGCTGTTATATATATAAAAATAATTATTATTTAAAAATAATAATAAAAAAATATTAAATATCAAATTTTAAAATATTTTTATATAAATAATAAATTTAATTTGATACACTGTCAATATGAAATAATTTATTTTTTATATTAAATATGTGAATAATTATAAAAAATAGATATAATTATATAGTTATATAAAATATTTTTATATTATTAGTATATTAAAGTTAAACTTATAAATAAGGTGAAAATTCAGATGCAGTCAATTTCACATCAAGTTGATATTTAAGAGCTGTTAAAAGATTTAACTGATTTGACTAAATTTTTATCTAATAATTCTTAAATATCATCTTCACGTGAAGTCGACTTCATATGAGTTTTCACTAAATAATTATCATATTTACAAGGAAATACAAGTCAAACTTCTTTTCCCTTTTTTGAGGAAGAAAAAAAGTTAAATTTATGGATTAATAGAAATGGACGAAGAGTGTTTCCAAAATCAAAATCTATTGCTTCTCACGTAAGAAAATTTTGTTTATTAAGATTTAAGATACAGATACGATCATCTCACCTCTGTTCCATATTTTTACCTTGTGTGTGCCCACTGCCCACTGCTGAAAGCAGTGAAAAAAAATTAAATAAAATAAAAAGAAAAGAAAAGAAAAGAAAAGAAGAAAACACAGAGAGATATGATATCATGAAAGAGACCTCACCAAATCAAAAGTACAGCATACCAACCAAACGCGTTGCAAAACGCAATTTTTTTTACCCTCCAAAATATAGAAACCCCACAACCACAAGGGCATTTTCGACATTGCAAACACCAATTACTCGGTTCTTCATAAATGGGGGATAAAAAGCCAAAAAATAATAAATACACGTGATTTGCAAAATAAATTTGTCAAAATCAGTCAAATGATTATTATAAATATTTATATTAGTAAAAATAATTATTTTATCCAATAATTATTTAAAAAATAAATATGATTTTACGATTGATAATATATTAAAATTAAAATTATTACAAAATTGGCGATATAGTTTCTTAATCATAAGTTATTGAATTTCCATCAAGTTAATTAATTTTTTGGAAATAAAATTTGAAATGATTCCCTAGGAATAAATGTAAAATATTTTAGGAGATGGAGAAAAATACAAAAACAAAAGGATAAAAGAAAAGCAGGACAAGAGGTCAGGCTGAGAAGGAAGGGAGAAGCCCCCAATAAAGGTAAAGAAATAAATAAAAAATAATGAATTGATTCAAAAAATAAAAAAAGAAAGAAATAAATAAAAAGAAGAAAAAAGATATGACATTACAGACAGACACGGCCAGAGAAAGCCACAGAGAAGAAAGAAGCTAACACACTTTGACATCCATTTTTATTAATAAATTTTTTTGGTGTGCACCACACCACACCACACCACACCACACCACACCACACCCAACAACAAAGACAAAGATTCAAAGAACAAAGAAGAAGAAGAAGAAGAAGGTGTTGCTTTTCTTTCTTTCTCTCTTTCTTTCTCTGAAATCAGTGTGAACGACCCATCAAAATTTCACACACTGAAATGCTTGTTTGATTTCAAAGCTTGATTCTTTTCATCGTTTCCCAATCTGGGTTCCGCTCTGTTCCTTAAAACATCACCAAATTATTACTCTTTTTTATATTGAAAACCAAAGCCATCGCCATGGGAAGAGGCAGAGGAGCTGCGGCTCTGAAACCCACGGCGGCGGTTGCGGCGGCGGAGGTAAACGGGTCAGGGCCGATGCCAGTATTGAAGGAAGTTAGATACCGCGGCGTGAGGAAGAGACCGTGGGGAAGATTCGCCGCCGAAATCAGAGACCCGTTGAAGAAAGCAAGGGTTTGGCTCGGAACCTTCGATTCCGCCGAGGACGCCGCACGCGCTTACGACGCCGCCGCAAGAACACTCCGGGGACCAAAAGCCAAGACCAATTTTCCTCTCTCTTCTCCTTTTTGCTACCAGAACAACCCCCATAGCGCCGTCGTGGATCCTTACTACTACGCCGCCGTAAACGGCGGCGCCGGCGGCGGGTTTCAGGAGAGTCCGGTGAACCCTCAGAGGCCGACGTGCAGTGGAATGAGCAGCACAGTGGAATCGTTCAGCGGGCCGCGGACGATGACGGCGCCGCCGTGTACGGTGGCGCCGGCGACGGTGGGTAGGAGGTACCCTCGGACTCCTCCGGTTGTGCCAGAAGATTGCCATAGTGATTGTGATTCTTCATCGTCGGTGGTTGACGACGGCGATAATATTGTTTCGTCGTCGTTTAGAGCGCCGTTGCCGTTTGATCTCAACGCGCCGCCGTTGGAGGGTGGCGATGATGATGAGCTTCGCTGCACCGCCTTATGCCTTTGAATGATTCTATATTTGAAGAAATGATGACTTTTAATATTTTTTTCTTCTTATATCTCTATTAAATCTTTTTTTTTCTTCTGTTATTATTTTTTTTTTCTATCTGTTATGATGCGGAAGGAAAAAAAAAACAATTTAAATGAATGATGATCAGATATAAGATTATGGTAATATGATCTTAATTCTGTGAGAGTAAGTTCCTGGATGGATTGGATCCGTTTTTTTTTTCTTCTTTCACATTTATTTTTTTTCTTTAATTTCTATAAGTGGAATTGCAAAAACCTAAAAAAAAAAAAGAAAAAATGTTATGTTATGTTGTTGGATGATAATTTTATGGATTGGAATTTGTTAAGGTTATGTATCCAAGTCTAAATCTAATGTGGGTTTGCATTGGTAAATTTTTGTGTTATTTCATAATACTAGTTAACAAATGCAAGTGTTACTCTATTAAAGTTAGATTAGTACTAATCCTCTTAATTATTTTTAGGAATTTTAGTTTCCTATGCTGAATTTCCAGCAATGTGAGATTAATCTAGCAACATGTATGGCTTAGAATGATGAGAAGGGTTGGCAATTGGCATAGATTTTCTGAGATCATTTTTGGTTTTTGATTTTTTTGTTTAACTTTATGGTCAAGTCTAATTACTTGAAGGGCTTCCAAAGAAACAAAGGTTGATTAGTGTTGTAGGTGGTGAATTTTTTTTTCTTTTTTTTTTTCTTTTTGAAACTTTTCTTATCTTGAGAGCAATTGTAAAAGATAAAGTACTACTATCATTTTGCCTCCTTAGCACTCAAGGGGCATGGCTTCAAAGGGTGTAGATTTTCAGCATGAATGATTAGATTGAGAGAAATGGATCCCCCTCCCTCTTTTTTTTTTTTTTTTAATTTCTTTTTTCTTCTAAGAAATAATAATTTCTCATGTTGTAAAAAGGTCATAAAACCTTGTAAGAAATGAACATGTCTTTAATGGAATTATAGGGCATCTTCTTCTTGTGAATTTTAATGTCTAAATGGTAGCTAAGTGGGTGTAGTCCACCAAATTAGTTAATTGTAGTGATATTGGTTTGTGTTTTTTTTCTTTTCATTTTTTTTATTTTCATAGTTTTGAAAAAAAAAATAAAAAGTGAAAATAAAGAATAACATATTACCTTTTCACTATTTTAGAGAAATTTCATAAGGAAACAACTTTCTTCAATAGATAGTGTTGTATTCAGAAATTGAATTTGAGATTATTTGTTATAAATAAGAAGAGTTTTGACATTCTAACTTACAGTTAGAGTTGTTGTAAAGAAAGGAATATACAATTCCTCTCATTCAATAATAATTGTTAGAGAAAAAGACAAACAGGCCTTTAGCTTTTAGATTATTGATATTTAAGTATTTTAGGATTTAAAAATATACTTAAGTTTTTAATTTTTTTAAAATCTAAACATATCGATTTATTATATTTACTTGGATTAATTAGACTCAACGAATAAATTAAACGTGACTCTTATTATACTGACCTGATCGTTGCGAATGCACATGCTGAAGAATTTTTAAAATGCGACAAATTAGACTCAATGATTAATCTGTCCATTTTAAAAAGGTTAAAAATTTAAATATATTTTTAAATTTTCAAAAACTTAAGTGAACTAAAAAAGTTAGAGATCGAGTTGTCCTTTCTTTAATGGTTATATCATTCTAGAGATGGAATCAAATTCCAAAAGAATTGACCTAATGGTAGTGAAATGAGATTAGGCTTGTACATTAAATAGTTATGGCTTGTCTAATTTGAACGTTGATCCTAAAAATTCCAGAGAGAGGAAGGTGCGGTGTTTGTGAGATTGGGATATAAGAAATTAGGGTTTCCATGAATTTTCGTAGCATACCCCACTCACTCATTGTTTTGTGCGTGACTCTTCTAGACTCCACGGGCTTATATTGCTAAGCTATTGCTCTACTTTATGTTTTAATATTTATTTATTAATTTCATGTGATATTAAAAATTTATTAAATAATAATTTAATTAAATTTATTAAATTATTTAATAACTTTTAATTATTAACTGTATGTAAGTGTTTGTTATTTATTTAACACAAATATTTTTGAAAATTTTTGCATTGACAAAATTTTTCAAAAAATTTAAAATATAATAAAAGTATTAAAATAACACTATTTTAATAAGTAATAGACAAATTTTATATTTGACCAATGTTTTGTGCGTTTAATCCAAAACTTTTTTTCAAGAACATCTGGATAGTTATTTAAAAGTTACATGTAAAAAATAAGCCAATTTTGATGATTCAACTAAAAGAATGTAAAAAAATTAATTAAAGTTATATTTGTAAAACGTTACACCAATATAAAAAAAAAGTTAATAAGATAACAATAACTTACAATTACATCGATATTGATAAAAAAAAACCGCCTTGATCTATCTTGATATTTCCTTTATCCTCTTTAAAATTTGTTATTTTTCTATGAAAAATGTTAAGTAACTATTTTTTCTTTTATGTTTATCTTACATTGAGTTAATATTGATTAATTTTTTATTTTATTTTACTAAAATGTTAGTCTCCTAATATTTTTTTAGCATTAAAATTTTATTTTTTTATTTTTTATTTCTTATTACCATTTTCATTGGTTCATATTTTATAACCACTAACTTCATGTTTAAATAATGATTATTTAATTAGTATTTAGATATAAAATGCATTATTTAGTGCATAATTAGGCCATAGGGGTTTTCTACAAAGTCAACGGCGTTGCTAAGACCAAGTTGATGAAACACACACACAAACACTGTTTGAGGTGACCCATCATTTGCCTTCAACTTCGCAAAATGCTGCCATGAACTTGCCCACCTTGCCACTCATTCCATTATCTAATCTAATATAATTAATAGAAATCATATATATATACACACACAGCATCTTAGGCTTGATTGTTGCCACAAGAATGTAATCTTTATTCTTCTATTAAGATACAAGCAAATCTTATTATTTCCATACATCACTATGATTCGGTTTAATTTGTCATACCTTAGGCTATGCTTGAAAGTTTTGTAGCACATTGAAAGAAATTTATTAGTAAAAGTTTAATTATTCTGTAATTTTACTAAATTTATAATTAAGTTTTTATATATATATTTTTTATTAGATTTTTATATTATTTTTATTTTATAAATAATTTTTTTATGTAAAAAATATTAGATTTAGTTAAATATTTTTTCACAAATTAAAAATATTCATAATTAAAACCTTTATTAAATTTTTAATTGCATGTATTTTAAAAAATATTTTATTAATTTTAACGTTTTTGACATGAAAATGATTAATTGTAAATGAAATAGAATAATATATATATATATATATATATATATATATATATATATATATATATATATAAGATCTAACTAAAAATTTAATAAAATTATAGGTAGTAATAGAATAATTAAATCTTAGTAAAATAGAATAAAAAAGGTATGAAATTAATTGATTAAATTATGTCATCAAATATTTTATAGAGTTTATAGGCAAAATAGCTAGGATGATTGTATAATTTGGTGGTCACAAAAAACTTATAGTAGCCATCATTTTTCATGATTGTACTCCGTTATTGATTATTATGTTTTTTGTTAACTATTTTTTTATAAATATTTTTGTAACACTATTTTTTTTTCAAATAACAAAAGAAAGAAAGGAATATATGGAGAAAGAAAATATGATCATCATACAACATGTTGGGGGAAAATTAGGAAGCATGAAATAGTGAGTTATCATTGTGCTTCCAACAAATCAACCTTCCACAGTTGTTGTCAATTTATAAATATGTTGCTGTTTGGATCAGCTGAGAATAACTCTTGTTGTGTCTTCTTCAACCACATAAAAGAAACAATAATAATTCTTGTTATGTTTATCACATACCTTCTTTTAATGCCTTGTGATTGTAATGTCCACCAATTTTGTATTGTATTTGTATATTAACTTATTCTTATAAAAATAACTAATTTTTAAATTTATTATTTAAAAAGTAGTCTAGACACTTTTCATTGCATCAAAATTAAACTCGTAATATAATAAATAACATGACTAGGGTACTTGAACCTTTTATTATTCCACCAAAACAAAAATGAAGGACCTAAGAGTAGGCATGCCTATGACTATTAGATGGAACAATATTAATTACTTGATGCCTATAAAGTATAAAGTATAAACCCATGGTTGATTATTCTACATGAGATTGGGACCTCCAATAAGGGATTTGGTGGTAGGATTATATAATTCTTAAAAAAAAAAAAAAAGGAGGACATGATCACATGGTGGATTATGGTTAGAGACTGGAGTAGGTGATCTTATTTTCTTAATAGGAAGTGTATACATTTGGTCCACGTCTTATTAGTTGAGGGTTATTTTTCTTCTTTCTTTCTTTCAAGGTTGAACAACCATCTGTCTCATATGATATCCTCCACTGTTGTATTACCAATTGATTGGGGTAAGGGTAAGTGACAAATTTTAGAATTATGTTTTAAGGTAGGAGTTGATGCCTGTCTTGACATTTGTGGTCCACAAACCCTGATTTTTGTGATATTTTTTTCTCCAAGGTCTTCATTTCCATCTTCTCTTTGGTTTTGCATTTATGTAGTTTTGTCTTTCCAGATCCAGGAAAAGAAGAAAAGAGAGGATTTATTAGTTTATTGGATAATCAGCCTTTTAGACCTTTTAATTCTTGAAAAATTTATGAAATAGTTTTCGAAAGATAAAAAGATACTAGTGATTTTTGAAAGTTGAAAATTTTGACAAATATTATCAATTGTAATTTTCTCATTGTTGATGAGTTCTAGTGTATCAAAGTGACATGTTAAATTGTTGATATTATATTGTGTACACTTATAATTAATCCTAAATCATTCACATTTCGTAGAATTTGCCAAATTTTTTTTATGTTCTTTAGAACTATTTTGTCAGAACTAAAATCATTCACATGACAAAATATTTCATAATTTATTTTAATTTTCTTGGACAACTATTTTTCCTTAATGATTTGGCTAAAGTAGTTGTGTAAGATCATAGCCATTTTTTGTTGTCATAAATGGATACTAATAATCGTTTTTTATAATATCACTTCTAATTTGATAAAATCTTATTATAATTAATTTTGTATTGAGAGTAATATATATCTTTCAAACAAAAATGAGATTAAGAGTAACATCTCCCAAACAAAAATGACAATATCTATCTCCAAGAGTAACAATATCCATTCCCAATTTTGTAACATTTCAACCCTTAAGTTTATTTCTTTCGTGCATAGCAAATTACTACTATCTTTTATAATTGAAACCAAAAGCATTTCAAAACTTTTTTTAATGTTGCAGATGTCCTCCTAGTGGACTTAGCATTATCTGGGTTACAATTTAAACCATAATTTATCTGCCACCTTGTGGTGGACATGTCGTTTTTCCTTTACATATATTTATTTCTTTTTGTCCATTTCTCTTTAAGACAATAAATAAAATCTGAGTAACTGAGGACCTTGCTAAACTTGTAGAGTTGTAGTACCAAAATAAAAAAAAAACAAAAATAGAAAACAAAACACTACTTAATGATCACACTCCTTTGTTAAGTTCTTGTGCAGCTCACAGGTCACAGCCTCCAGCACCAGAAGAATTTAAAAAGAAAACTATTTTGTTTTGTAATCATACTTTACAGACTAAAATATGTAGAGAACTATCCATTTAATCCATGCTTGTGCAAAATAAAAAAGGATGCGCCACAAGTTTATGCAACTCACTTCTAGTGAAATGTCACAGATATCCTAGAGACATGACCTTCTAAATTCCAATCCATACATAAACCAGCTTATGCTATTCAACTTCAATCTTACAATCACAGAGTGTTCAGTGGATCGCGACATTAAAGGAACTTGCCAAGCACAATTACTCAAACCGTATAATATGGAATGAAATGTGATGTCAACTATATTTAAGAAGTAAGCTCTAAGGACCATAATCCAAAATTAACATGCGAGACCTGGAAAAAAGAATAAAAAAAATTCAGATCCTAAGGTTCAACGGTTGTCACCTGTTGCCACTCGCCATCTACAGCTTCCTTCCATAAGGTAACGTTGTTGTTACCATCCGCCACGGCCAATATATTGCCAGTCAAGGACCACGAAACCCTCCAAATGGGGGTCTTGAAATCATTCAAAACTTTTCCTTCCCACTGATCCCCCTCCTTGGCCACGGTCCATATGATCACTCTACCATCTTGCGACGCACTGGCAATGGTGGACTTAGGGAGTCCCAAGTTGGGTGCCCAAGCAACATCCCGAACCCAATCCGTATGCATCTTAAGAGCAGGGAAGCAGTCCAACTTCCATTGCCCGTCGCTGAGCTTCCACACCTTCACAGTATTGTCACAGCCACCCGAGCATAGCTTGTGCACGGGATCTAGAAGGCCAGAACCAACCAGAGCACCAGGCGCTGTTGAGGGAGCCCAAGACACCGAAGTTACGCCAACAGGGTGAGCCTGATCTATCCTTGAAGTGTCCCACCCACCATCTGGTCTGGCAGTGAACACCGAGATATTCCCATCTGATGAACCACAAGCCAGGCGAAGACCCAACTCATGAGGTGCCCAAGCAATTGAATTAACAGAAGACTTATGATCATCGAAGACATGAGCTTGAGTCCATTCATTTTGATTACCCTCCTTCCACAATATAACACGCCCATCATAGGAACAAGAAGCGAGTAGAGAACCAAATTTCGGGTGAGCCCACACAACCTGCCAAACAGGTCCTTGGTGACCAGCCAAGGTAGCTAGGTGCTGAGAGGCATTGTTGGACACCCCGATAATCTTAACGGTGTGATCGGATGAGGCTGTAGCCAGCCTCTTACCATAGTAATCCATTGCAACATCATGGACCGTGTCTTGATGACCCGTTTCAACCTTTTGAGAAGGCATAGTTCTGCCATCAACACATACATACCAAACTCACCATTTAGCAAGCTTATTTTGAGAAATAATTTTTGCATTTTTCTAAAACTCCATAAATCAAACATGGCGAACAGTCGACAACAGAATCGTCATATAGCGAAAAACCATTGACATCGAAACAGTTTTAATTTTGGTATGTACAAATTATCAAACCATAAATTTGTACATATCAGCAAAAATAGATAATGCTCTTATCCCGCGTCCCTAAAACCTTCCCTATATTAGCATGTGATAAATGGCAGTATAGCGCATCTAAAAGTAATCTCAATCTGAAAAAAGGGTATAATCTACAATAACTGAAAACAAAATGTGCCAAAACAAGGTAGCTTCAACTGAAAGAACAACTTATAATCTACAATAACAATTTAAAAAAAAGGAAACAATTCCCAAAACCCTATGTTCCAATAGCGGCGTTAAAACATAAACCCTAGGGCAGAATCCCAGCATAAAAGTCTTAGTAGCTCAAAACTCATCCCATATATTTGCTTGATTGTTAAGATTATTGTGATACCTGATAAAATCCTCTTATTGAAACTAAAATTTGGTTCGATACTTGAGATTACCATAACCATAACCAAATGATATATAATAGAAGAAAGACAACGAATAGAAGCAAACGGAAAATTGAAAATGAAAGAATTAAAAAACTGAACCCTTAAAAAGGGAGAGAAGACGGAAATGCAAAGATCCAAATATCGAACAACAAAATTGAAGAGATCGAGAGAGAGAAAGAGAGTACCTTGTGATTTGTGAAGTAGAAATCAGCTGAAGAAGAGCGTAAGAGTTTGGATCTAAGATCTATCCCCACAGCGCAGAACACAAATATTTGGAAGAAGAAAAAATAACTTTTTTATTTTTTTAATTATATATAATTTTTGGTCATTGTGTTTTGTTTTTTTGAGGAATAAAATCTGTTCATATATGTTTGGGCTTGCTTCTTTCACGTAGTTTTACTTTGCCTGTTATAAGCCCATTCTATAAGCCCAATAATCCCAAAATCTGACCAAACAAAAAGAAAACTGTATTCTATATATATTTTTGACAATTTTTTATACGTTTCAATTACTAAACATAAATATAATCATGCACTATGTCACATGGTGTTAATTTTTGCGTGGGATCTTTTACATTTTTGTAGCTCTAATTTCGGGACAGTAATGTAACATTGGTGAAAATTCGCAGTCGACTTTATGTGAAATTGATAGTTAAAAGTCGTGAGATGAAAATTTAGTCAAATAAATCAAATCATTTAACAGCTCTCAACTATTAATTTCACGTGAAATTAATAGCACCTGAATTTTCACCTAGATATAATTAGACTTTATCCTTTTTCTTTAGATTTTTGTTTCCATATGAAGTTTCAGCTCTCATTTAACAAAATCAAATTATTTCTTCTTTATTGATAGATGGAGAAATTTAGCACAAGATTATAATAAAAATAGAGTAACTTAGTGTAATTAAAAGTTGTTTAGTTATATATGTAAAATAACAACGATATAAGAATATAAAAATAGTATTAAACTAGAAGATATGGGTGATTTATCGGCATTTTGATAGAATTCTGATGAATTTAAATAGTACCGTTACGAATATATAAAAAGAAAAATTGAAAGTATTGAAAGAAAATAAATGTATTAATAGAATTTGACGTGAGAGAATAATAGCAATATAATCATATTTTCGATATCATATTTGATTGAGATGATTTTTTTTATTTAGCTAAATATAATAATTAATTTTGTGTTCTGGTAGGATATTTAGGTCTTTATAACTTTTGTATTTAGACGGTAGTTGAGTTAATTATTTATCTTTGGTGACAATATTTAAAAAAAAAATTGATTGCCTAATTGTCATCTTTTTGAACACTTTTTTGTTTTTGAGTCAAAATTAAAACTCAACTATATAAAAAAAAGATTTTACACCTTTTAAATATTTAGAGTTCAAAATTTACCTGATTGACTAACAATATACAGTAACAACAATACTTAAAAAGTTAAAACAATACCATCTATTTATTGGCTATAATATTTGGTTGGCAAATGTATCATTATAATATTTTATAGATAAACGTAATCACGTCATAATCAATAAAGATAAATGTAATCACGTTATTATTTCTGATATTTGCAATAGAGAAACGTAGACACCAGTCAATAAAAGAAAGAAGAATTATAAAGCATGTATCCTCAAATAGTCAAAAATAAATAATATAGCGAACTTAGAAGATAAAACAAAGCAAGAGGTGGCACAAACTGCCATTAACGTTAAGCTTGCTTAAGCTTCAAGGAGTAGTTAAAGTAATAAGAAAAAACCTTGCCCCCTAATGTTTGGCGCCATCACATAACTTCACATGAAATAAATTAATAAATAAAATAAAAGGGTTCGTTAAAGCAGCAAAATAGTGCTTCAGGTTTCCACTCCCAAAACGACGACGCTGGTGGAGTTCATCGCCGTCGTTTAATAAACACAGTCACGCTTTCTAATTTCTACTTTGCCAAACGATAAGTATAAAAGACTTTAGAGTAGTAAACGACACGAGATCTTAATCGTTGCGTTTTCGAAGTCGTTCGAAACGCAGCGAATCGATGGAATTCGACCCGATCCCAATCGGTTCCTGCTCCAAAGAGAACCAGATCATCTACCAGCAGTGGTTCAATTACGCCGATTCAGGTACGCAAAGTTTTCAATTATTTTAGTTTATTTAATTTTTATTTTTTGGTGTTGCGATGTTCGTGTTCAAAAATCGATGAATTTGTACTGTGCTTTTTTTCTATTTTCAGATGGCGATAGCCGCATTACGGGGAGTGATGCCACCAAGTTTTTCGCCATGTCCAATTTGTCTCGCCAGGATCTTAAGCAGGTTTTGTATTTTTTTATTTTCATTACAATTGTTGATTCTAATGATAGTGGTTAGTTTCAGCTTTATATTTGATTAGTTTTGAACTCTCTAGCTTCTGA
This sequence comes from Arachis hypogaea, assembly GCF_003086295.3. Classification (NCBI taxonomy): domain Eukaryota; kingdom Viridiplantae; phylum Streptophyta; class Magnoliopsida; order Fabales; family Fabaceae; genus Arachis; species Arachis hypogaea. The sequence continues at coordinate 2,412,901 of NC_092042.1, read as the reverse complement.
TTATATAGATGCTAGCTGGCTATGAATGGTTGAGTGGTTTGTAGGAATTTGTGCTTAGCTGATATGCATCACAGTTGATTTCTTCTCAAGTTTTAACTGAATTGTTTATTTGTGTGCTCTAATTTGCCAAAATTGAAGGTGTGGGCTATTGCGGATTCGAAGCGACAAGGATATCTTGGTTTTGCAGAGTTCATCATTGCTATGCAGGTGAATTCATGTTATTTTTTAGTTGGAGTGTGATGTTGAACTCTTTCTAGAGTGCTTACGTTTTTTGAAATGTAGCTAATTTCTTTGGCACAATCCGGCCAACCAATAACACAAGATCTTCTTTCTAGTGGTGGTGAGTTTTTGTACTTCTAGATTTGTTTGCCGTTGTTTGGTTTGAATATATATATATATATATATATATATATATATATATATATATATATATATATATATATATATATATATATATATATTAGTTGTTGAAGACTTCATGATGGCAATTCTTGTTGCTGTCCGCATATGTTGATTGTGAACTTCTGTTTTTCAGTTGAGCTGAAAAACTTGAAACCTCCCACAATGGATGGTTTGGATGTATTAATGGCTGTAAGTATTTTCTAACTTTTAGTATTATTGTGGTGATTGATATCTTAATTTTTATTTAGGGAAAGTGCTTACTATTTGGTTTTGTTTATCCAGAAGAAAAGGCATAAAGAAAAAGAAGTTGATTCAAATGGTAATTTATTTATTCCCACTATTACTGAATATGGGTATTTGTATTCCTTTGGTTTCGATATTCCTTCTTTCGTCTTGAAAATCCAGTTTCCGTAGTTAGCAATAATGCAGGTAGTTCTCCATTGCAGTCATCACCATCTTCAAGTAGTTGGTTCTCTTCGAAGTCAACAAAAAGGGTAACAATTTAGTTACTGTTTCATATGGAATATTCATTTCATTTTTCAACTATTGACAGGCATTTCTATAGTTTCTTTTTACTTTTTGTTTTGCTGCTTCTTTGCTATTTTCAGTTCTTATATATTGTCAATACATTCTTGTTATTAATTCCCCTTCCTCCAAATACATGCCTACAGGTTTCACTTTCCTCCGTGACCTCAATAATTGATGGCTTGAAGAAACTCTACATCCAGAAGTTGAGGCCATTAGAAGCTACTTATCGTTTTAATGATTTTGTATCCCCATTACTGGTCAGTAATTTAGTGCTTTTGTACTTTGGAAGATTCTTGTCAACTTTTAGTTAGTCGCTTAAATACATTTTTTAGTTTGCGTTCTTTTCTATTATGTTAGTGTTTTTTAAGTAATACAAAATTGTTTAATTTATTGACTGGAATTTTTTTTCACACTCAGACAAATAGTGACTTTGAAGCAAAGCCAATGGTTATGCTTTTGGGTCAATACTCAACTGGTAAAACAACATTTATCAAACATCTACTTAAAAGTAGTTATCCAGGCAAGTGATTCTCTGCTTTGAGGGTTTGTGTGTCCTCGATATGTATGGAATGCTCATGATATCTGTTTCAAAAATTTATTTAATAATGTTTCTACGTTTCTCTTGTTTTTTCATGACTGCAGGAGCCCATATTGGACCGGAGCCTACAACTGATCGGTTTGTTGTTGTCATGGTACGAGCCAAATTGTCCAATTATTCTGTTACCATCAAGATTTTCTTAGTTTGAACTTTGAATTAACTAATCAATTTGATTTTACCAACAAGATTCAACTTATCTGAGTGCAATGCTTTACAGTGTACTTAGTACTTTGTATCGTAGAATAACTGCCAAGTTTCTGATTATTTGAATCATTGTTGTCTGTGAACATCTAATGATGTAACTATCTTGAAGTAATTGGGAAATAAATTAATACCGCTTTAATTTTAACTAGCAAATAGTACTATTGTACAGTCTGGACCTGACGAGAGAAGCATTCCTGGAAATACTGTTGCTGTCCAAGCAGACATGCCATTTAGTGGTCTTACAAGTTTTGGCACCGCATTTTTGTCAAAATTTGAGTGCTCTCAAATGCCTCATCCGGTAAGGTGCTCTAGAACCATTGAAAATGTTTAAGAGATTTTCCCTTGATAGTTGAACTTACCCTTTTTGCAATCATCCAAAGCTACTGGACCACATTACATTTGTGGACAGTCCTGGAGTTTTATCCGGAGAAAAGCAACGAACACAACGGGCATATGACTTTACAGGTGTAACATCTTGGTTTGCTGCCAAATGTGATTTGATACTCCTCCTGTTTGATCCTCACAAGCTTGATATTAGTGATGAATTCAAGCGTGTGATCTCATCCTTGCGTGGGCATGATGACAAAATTCGAGTAGTTTTGAACAAGGCAGACCAAGTTGATACTCAACAAGTAAGAGCATGTATAGTTAAACTGCCATCTGTTTACTCATTAAATCGACCCAACAAGTTAAGGGGAAACCTAACCACTATTTGCGCTTATTTGCAGCTAATGAGAGTTTATGGAGCATTGATGTGGTCACTTGGGAAGGTGCTGAATACACCTGAAGTCATGCGTGTGTATATCGGGTTGGTTACTCTATACGTGTATCTCTAAACAATTGCCATAACTTAAGTGTTTCACTTGTTGAGATAGAGACACTTTGTTTCTACAATCACATGGTTTTGGCTATGTTTGTTCTATTTGAGGAAGAGTTGTTTATCTTTCATTCTTTTTCCACCTTTTATCATGTACTATGCAATTTAGACTTGATCACTGAGTTATTTTTCTTGATCATGAGATTGCCATGTCCTGTTTGTGCTTAATTACTTCATTCTGTCAGCTCCTTCAACGATAAACCCATAAATGATGCTGTCAGTGGTCCAATCGGTAAGGAACTCTTTGAAAAAGAACAAGAGGACCTTCTTTCAGACCTAAAAGATATACCAAAGAAGGCCTGTGATCGAAGAGTGAGTTCATCCATCTAACTTTGCTTTTTCTTTATTATATTTTAGTATTTAACCAATGTTTTGTCAATTGCTGCTACTCTGGTAGGTGTGTTTTGTTTGTTGAAGTTGCTGCTTCCTATAAATAATAAAATATTGTTTGTGTTTATGTAGATCAACGAATTTGTAAAACGGGCACGAGCTGCCAAGATACATGCTTACATTATCAGTCATCTTAAAAAGGAGATGCCTGCTATGATGGGTAAAGCTAAAGCTCAGCAAAAGCTTATTGATAATCTGGCTGCAGCATTTGGAAAGGTAGGATTTCTGCATATGTCTCTTTCATAACAATAGTAATGTGCATCAGCACATAAGTGACTGTAAAATTTGAAACAGGTACAAAGGGAGTTTCATCTCCCTCCTGGAGACTTCCCAGATGTTGAACATTTCAGAGAGACTCTAAGTGGTTATAATTTTGACAAGTTTGAGAAATTGAAACCAAAAATGATACAGGCAGTAGATGACATGTTAGGTTATGACATTCCAAACCTCTTGAAAAGTTTTAGGAATCCATATGATTAGTTTTAAGAGCAATTGAGCCTGTTAAATAATCAGTAGTTTATTGGAGTTTAGGCATTTGTAGCAGACTCTGTATACCATGTATCATGCCATTTTTTATGTAATGTGCGTTTTTTTTTTTTTTTGGGTAGACTTTCTTACTGTATTCTTTATCATTTTGTTTTCGTGAATAAGTTCAAAAAGTCAGGAAAAAAGTTGAACAAAAAAAGCTGTCAATGCGACAGTTTTATTTTTTAATTTATATTTGTTGAATTTTTATTGTGAGGTATGGACTATGGAGAATACCTGAGACCTCAAAACTAAGTTTTATCTATACTCGAAGAATAAGGACTAGGTACATTTTTTCCGGGAAAAATTAACTATGGTAACTTTCATTTCTTATACTCATTATTTCAAACTACGAACTTTAAAATAAAGCAAATAACTGGATTTGGTCAAGAGAACAGGATAAGATAGGTTCTGAAAATAAGATACAAAAAACAAAAATACAAAAAATAATGTTTTTATATTTTGATTAGTGATAAATTAAATATAAAAAAATAAATTATAAATATTTAATTTACTATCATTTTTTCTATATAAAAATTTTAGGAAGAAAAATATAATAATAAAAAATTAATAAAAAAATGAAAGAAAAAATAAAAAGTAAGTTATATCTTTTATTAATATTTACACACTAATTCAATATTTTTGAACATAATATCAGTGTGATAGTGTCTATATTTTATTTGCTAAATATGATGTTATATCTCGATAATTTTGTCTCGTAAATAAATGCTTGACATAGTTTCACTGGCCAGCAATGCAACGAGCAACTGAAAGGCTCAATTGTGATTTGTGCAATGTCATTAATGGGAATAACATATCTTATCCATAGAAAAACTCAATAATTAAGCAATTGCCTCTCCATAATCTGCTTGACCTTATTGGCATGTGATGATATGAAGCTCTAAACACCTAATTAAACTTTGGAAAAGTATAGGGTACAAACTTTCTCGGGAAATGGATGAGTAAGCTAATCAATGTGGAGAATATATATATATATTGCTAGCATTAGTAATATTTAGTATCAGTATTTGGACAACTAGTTACAATGTAGTTTATGGTATCATTTGAATGCATGAGTAGTAAAATGGAAGTAAAAAGAATTAAGCACTATAGCAGTTGTCATCAGATACTTCTTGTTGGAGAGGGGGACTTCTCATTTGCACTTAGTTTGGCAACGGCATTTGGTTCAGCTTCAAACATCGTTGCCACTTCCCTTGACTCCAAAGGTACACAAACTACGCTTTTGTTAGCATATTCATTCATCAATTCCATCCTAAGATGTTTTTGTATTCGTTCCAACTCTTTTTCTTTAATTAGAGTCACTTTTGAGAAATTACTCTAGAGCTTCAACAAACTTGGATGAGTTGGAGAATCTTGGGTGTACTCTTGTGCATGAAGTAGATGGCCACACAATGAACCATCACCCACTTTTAGAGAACAAGTTATTTGACCGAATAGTCTTCAATTTTCCCCATGCTGGATTTCATGGAAGAGAGCATGAGTGGCTGCAAATTATGTAAGTTAGTTTAACAAGAAATAAAACATTTCATGACGGTGCTTGATTATTGAGTTAACAAAGTGTACTACTTTTATTTCAGGCTTCACCAGGAGGTTGTAAGTGGGTTCTTGAAGAGTGCTAGGAAGATGTTAAAGGAAGATGGAGAAGTTCATGTTACACACAAGACAGCACACCCTTTTTGTAACTGGGAAATAGTGAAGCTGGCAAAGGAAGCTGAGTATTCATTGATAGAAGAAGTACCTTTTGGAATATTTGATTATCCAGGTTACATTAACAAGAGAGGTCATGGAGTTAGATGCGACCAAAGCTTTCCTGTTGGTCGATGCAGCACATTCAAATTCAAGACATTATTGTACATGTTTTGTTAAAATACCTAGTATAGTATTTTGTTTTGTTTTGTGAAAATACCTAGTACGTGTTTTGTTTTGTGAAAATACCTAGTACTAGTAGAGAGTGTTTTGTTTTGGGACATTGTTGTACATGGTTGATGATATTATTAGCTATAATGATATAGTAATTAGAATTTTAATTTCACTCTTAAAATGTGTTGTTATTACGATTTTAAATAAGTTAACTAATTTTATAAGATTTTTACTTCGATTTAATTTACTCATCTGAATACTATACCACCATCCAAACATGTGAATGGATTCATCTTCTCATTGCACGTGAAACCTATCTCAAATAATCTTTAAATCTTGCATGTGTGCAAGCAATAAACACATGTTCTTTTTGTTGGATACTCTTTTATGATTAATGTAAAAATATTTTATTTTGATTATTATTAGATGATAAATTATAAGGCTTGATTTTTATATATTATAAAAGTGTTATTTTTATTTAAAGTGTGGCAATTATATTTTTTTAAAAATATATTTTGACGTTTTTATTGGAACAGTTACTTTTTTTTTTACAATTTTAATTAGACACATGAATTTTAGAATAGTAATTGAAAATATTTAAAATATTAGATAAATAAAGCAGAAATTATAAACTTAGACAGTATAATTATTTACTTAAACGCATTTTTTAACGACGTTAGTTTTTTTTGTTTAACCTAAAATTGTTATAATCAGTTGAAAACGATGTCGTTTGCATTTTGGTTTTGTTCCTCAACATTTTCCCTCACTTTCTCTGTGTTTCTGAGGTGAATACTTCAATGGACAACAAATATTCAATGCAGCAACATTGATCTCCATTACGAAGAATATTCTCCCTTTTTCCCATTCAGTTCCCTTCTTCTTCTTCTTCTTCGCCATCGCAGCAATGTTCGTGTACATGGTTTTATCCCGCCACGTGTCAAAAACCATTTCTCGAAGCTCAACGCTTTTCTCTGCTTCGCTGAGGTCCCAACACTTATCCACCTTCTCCGATCACTTCCAATCCCTACTTCCCCAATCGCAGAGCGAGGTAATAGTTCCACTTCCATCATAAATATTCGATTTTTCTGCCCCTTTTGTGTTGTAGGGTTTTAGCCGTTAGCTGAAAATTTGACGACTTTTAACGAAATTTAACATCTTTAGTATGTTTTGGTTTCGTATGTCTAATATTTTTAGGCAGGACTATTACTAATTTGATTTCTCACACTTGAAATGCGATTCTAATCTTTGTTTGCTCCTTTTAGACTAACAAATTTTGCATTTTTTGTCATGTATTTTTTCTAATCTAATATGTTGTTTTTTTATATTAATATTGTTACATGATTTGATTCCCATAATCTAATTGTACAGGTTTCACCTTCCTCTGTGACCTCAATAATTGATGGCTTGAAGAAACTCTACATCCAGAAGTTGAAGCCATTAGAAGTTACATATCGTTTTAATGATTTTGTATTCCCATTACTGGTCAGTAAGTTCCTCTTTTTTTTGTCCTTCGAAAAATTGACTTCCCAATCTAGATTCACTGTCAACTTTAGCTGATCACTATATTCATTTTTTATGTTTGTCTTTTTTCTATGCACAATTTATTGACTGGAAATTTTTACACACACTAGACAAATAGTGATTTTGAAGCCAAGCCAATGGTTATGCTTTTGGGTCAATACTCAACTGGTAAAACAACATTTATCAAACATCTCCTTAAAAGTAATTATCCAGGCAAGTGGTTTTGTGTATTCGTGTATACATATAAGATTGCTAATCTCTCTTATGGAAATTTATTTGATAACGTTTGGTTTCTCATTATTGCAGGAGCCCATATTGGACCTGAGCCTACAACTGATCGGTTTGTTGCTATCATGGTATGTGCCAAACTTCCCATGACTGTATTGACATCAAGATTTTCTGTGTTTCAAATTAGTAATCAATTTGATTTCTAGTTATTAACAAGATCCAACTTATCTGTATAAGGTACAAAACTTTATAGTGGAGTTAGTACTTTGCATTCTAGAATTAGTGATGACTTTTAATGATTTGAATTATTGGTATCTGTGATACATCCAATAATCTACCTATTTCGTAGTGAATAGGAAAAAGCTTACTAATGCATAAATTTTAAGACAGTCTGGGCCTGATGAGAGAACCATTCCTGGAAATACTGTTGCTGTCCAAGCAGACATGCCATTTAGTGGTCTAACAAGTTTTGGCACGGCTTTTTTGTCAAAATTTGAGTGTGCTCAGATGCCTCATCCGGTAGGTTGCGCTAGAGCCATTGAAGCAGTTTATCAGATTTTCCTATGGTATTTGGACTTACTCTTTTATGCAAACATCCAAAGCTACTAGACCAGATTACACTGGTGGATAGTCCTGGAGTTCTATCAGGAGAAAAGCAACGAACACAACGCTCATATGATTTTACCGGTGTAACATCTTGGTTTGCTGCCAAATGTGATTTGATACTTCTCCTGTTTGATCCTCACAAACTTGATATTAGTGACGAGTTCAAGCGTGTGATCTCATCCTTACGTGGGCATGATGATAAAGTTCGAGTCGTTTTGAACAAGGCAGACCAAGTTGATACTCAACAAGTAAGAGCATGTGTAGTTAAACTGCCATTTGTTTATTTATTAAATATACTGCAACATGGTAATTGGTAAGGTGCAACCTAACCCATTTTTGGTCTTATTTGCAGTTAATGAGGGTTTATGGAGCATTAATGTGGTCACTTGGGAAGGTGCTGAATACACCTGAAGTCACACGTGTGTATATTGGGTAGGTCACTTTATAAATGTATTTCTAAATGCTAATCAACTGTCATCACTTAATTGTTTTCTTTCACTTGCCATTATAGAGAGACACTTTATTTTTATTTTCAATTTTATCCCACCTTTTGTCTTTTGTATCATGTACTATACAATTTAGAAATGATATAACCGAGTTCTTTTCCTTGATCATTAGATTGCCATGTGCTGTTTTGTGCTTAAACATTTTATTCTGTCAGATCCTTCATTGATAAGCCTGTAAATGATGCTGTCGGTGGTCCAATCGGTAGGGAGCTCTTTGAAAACTCTCAGATAGTTTTGACATATATAAAAAGCGTTAGGGACAAAATTGAATGAATCGGAAATGTTAGGGATAAAATTGAATGAAATTAAACGTTAGGGACAAAAAGTATATTTTACGCTTTCTAAAATTATATGGTTTTGGCTACGTTTTTTTTATTGGAAGCAAACTTGTTTATTTTCATTTTTTCCACCTTTTGTTTTTTTGTATCATGTGCTGTATAATTTACACATGTTCCTTGATCGTTAGATTGCCATGTGCTGTTTTGTGCTGAAATACTTTATTCTGTCAGCTCCTTCATCGAAAAGCCTGTAAATGATGCTGCCGGTGGTCCAATCGGTAGGGAACTCTTTGAGAAAGAACAAGATGACCTTCTTTCAGACCTAAAAGATATACCAAAGATGGCCTGTGATCGAAGAGTGAGTTCCGTGTTATTATTTTGTTTATCTTATATTTTTCCATTAAAATCAGACCACTCATATGTTCATGCATAATTATATTCCCCAAATTGCTAGTTGTGTTCTAATAAATAACAATAACAACTTTGTTTATGTGTATTGACTAATTGTAGATCAATGAATTTGTAAAACGGGCACGAGCTGCCAAGATACATGCTTGCATTATCAGTCATCTTAAAAACGAGATGCCGGTTTTGCTGGGCAAAGCTAAAGCTCAGGAAAGGCTTATTGATAATTTGGCTTCAGAATTTGTAAAGGTAGGAATTCAGCATGTAATCTGATGTGTTTCACATGCATTTCACACACAAACTCATAATATGACTTTAAACTTTGAAAACAGGTACAAAGAGAATTCCATCTACCTCCTGGGGACTTCCCAGACATTGAGCATTTCAGAGAGATATTGAGTGGTTTCAATATTGGCAATTTTGAGAGATTGAAACCAAAAATGATACAAGCAGTAGATGATATGTTAGCTTATGACATTCCTAACCTCTTGAAGAATTTTAAGAGTACCTATGATTAGTTTAAGAGCAATTTTGCCAGTTAAATAATTATTGCATTGATTGGAGTTTAAGATATCTGCAGCATATTGTAGATGTTATCAGATATCTTTATTTTGTATTTTCTATTCTTTTTTGGGGATTTAGACTGTGTTCTGTATTATTAAATCAGTTTTGTAATAGCCAATAAGTTCCAAGTCAGAAAATAATGTAAGAGTTGATAACCTTCATTGTAGTCCTCTAAGAAATCATTAATTTAATCACTTAAAGCTTGGTTGGTTCTGTCTTAAATTTCTTAAAAGCACTTCTTCAAAGTTTGATCACTGAAGTCAAACAATTACCACTTGTGCCATGTCTCAAGTTTTTTTTTTTCTTCCGAAGGTATTTTCAATCCAGTAAGGTAATGATTAATTCGTTGCATATTTGAACTTAATTTAAAAATTTGTTAATACTGAGAAAAATAAGTGAATTGACTACTTAACTAACTTAAGTTGATTTATGTCTCGTAATTAATCTTATACTTTTTTTCTAAAGTTTGTATTATCACACATTCAGCAAAAAATAAATTTTTATTTAAAATTAATATATTTTTTTGTTTTTTATGATATTTTTTAATTCGACAAACCAAAAGTTTAATTTGCCAATGCTTATGGCTTTGTTAACATCAGCCCGCCAATGAGCCTTAGTTTACACGGCATTCTACCTCCTCCCCATCTCAAAAGTCTTGGGTTCAACTCTTACTAACTATAATCGAGAAGAAAAAATTGGTAAGCATATGAAAAGTGTATGGGTGTATATTATACCTAGAATTGAGATAGTTCAATCTATGAGGTACTTAGGATTGAGGTTGTCCAATCCACTTGTTAAAAAATAAAAAACATCAGCCCAAACCATTTTGTTGACCCAAAGAAGACAAACAAAATAGCTTAGAACGACGTCGTTTGAAAATTATTGAATTTATCTTTTTTTTTTCCTCCGCCGCTATCATTTTGCTCACGTTCTCTCTGTTTTCTTCTGGAAACAAGCAGCTTCCACAGAAACTCTCTACTACTTCCCTCTCATTGATCTCCGCTTCAAGCTTTCTCCTTTTCTCACTCAATTTTCTCGTCTCTTATTCTTCCTCTTATCAGCGATGTTCGTCTACAAGGTTCTATACCGTGTTTCCAGAACCATTTCTCGAAGCTCCACGCTTCTCTCTGCTTCGCAAAGGCACCCCCAACACTTTTCAACCTTCTCCAATCACTTCCATTCCCTCCTTCCCCAATCGCAAACCAAGGTAGGTTCCCGCCTCAATCATAAATATTCGATTTTTTTCCTTTTTTGTGTTGTAGGGTTTTGCTAGGGTTTTAGCTCTTAGCTGAAAATTTAATGACTTTAATAATTTTAACGAATATTCTGGTGTTCTTGTTCTCTATGCTCTTTCTCTTCTATAAGGATTGTTGATTTTTTTTTTTTGGGTGGGAATATCCAAATTCAGCACTTTGAAGCTCCTGTTAGATTTTTAATATTTTTTTTTTCGTGATTTGTAATTCCTATTTTAGTTCTAGCTTGTGATATAGCTTCTCCAATGTTAGAAGGTGCTTTAGTTAAAAAAAAAAAAGGATTTTAAAAAGTGTGATCATTTTCCTTTGGACAATTTTAGAAGAAAGAGTGTTGAATAAAAAAAAAATCAGTAATCTGATACATGCATATGAACATAGCTTTTTCTTTTTTAAAAAAAAAATTATGGAGAGCAGAACAATTTGCTTGAACTTATCTTTCTGTATTATGCCCTGTAAAACTATAAGTTTAAGATGATGCAATTATTTCTGTTGAAACTGTTTATTTGAGTAAATGAACCCATGCAGTGTAAAATATTCATGAAGTTTAACATTGCTTTCTAATATTTCAGCCTATTCAGGTTCAAGCCAATTTGTTATATCCACCAATAAATCCTTCTCTGGCTCCAATATTTGGATTTTCTTCATCAGCATCACCTGACGAAAAGGAAAAGGCAAATAATGTGGGAGATTCTACAAATGATGACCCTGCCAAAACAAGTGTGGATGAGAAGGAAATTGATCAGGGTGAACAAGCCAAAGGTGCTGATCAAAGAGAAGAATCAGGTTCTGCTTCTGATTCTCAATCTCAAACCCCCAAAAGGAGGAGAAAAAGTTCTAAACGAGTTGCATTTTCTGATTCAGATTCTGATATAGAGAGTGAAGATCTATCAAGGGATGATTTAATTAAGCTTGTTGCTGAGAAGGAAGAACTTTTGAATTTGAAGCACAAAGAGATTGAGAAAATGCAGGATAAAGTTCTGCGTACTTATGCAGAGATGGAGAATGTCATGGACAGAACTAGACGTGAATCAGAGAATTCAAAAAAATTTGCCATACAGGTCTAGAATTTTGAACTTTTTTGTCCTAAATAATGTGTTTTATTATTTTATTTTATTAACTGTAAGCTGAATGGTTTAAATTTGTTTCAGAATTTCGCAAAGAGCTTACTAGATGTTGCGGACAACTTGGGAAGAGCTTCCTCTGTTGTAAAGGAAAGCTTTTCAAAGATTGATGCATCAAATGAAACCTCCGAATCCGTAAAACTCTTGAAAACACTTTTGGAAGGTGTTGAAATGACAGACAAGCAACTTTCAGAGGTAGAATGTTCTACTTTATTCACATTTTCTATAATTGTAGTAGTCTAAGCTAATCTAGTTTTCTATCTTTTATTTGGAGTAATTTTCATAGATAAGGTTCCCTACTCCACAAGGGGACCCAAAAAAATAAAATAAAATCTTCGCACCTATTGCTGTTATATACTTATATTCATCATTAAAGGTGGGTTGAATATTTTGTGTGAATGTGAGTGCAAGTGTGATTTGTTGAGCACTAGGATACAGTGCTCTGGGCTCTAGGCTTTCACGTTGGTTGGTGGTGGCTGAGGCGCCTGCAAACAATACCTTTGAGACTTGGGGGCTCCATTTGTCTTTTAACTTCAAAAACTATTTTTTTTAACGATTTTCTCGTTAGTTTCTGTACAAGCTTCTCGTTGTAAATGCCTTCGTGGAGGTGGCATGATCAGTTTGGGGATGCACTTCAGTACCTTTCTGCATCATTGAACCTGCTAAATTTATTTCAAGTTTATAAGCTTATTGAAGTAACTGCTTCTGCTTACAGGTACTTAAAAAGTTTGGTGTTGAAAAGTTCGATCCTACAAATGAGCCCTTTGATCCGAATATGCACAATGCCATCTTCCAAGTTCCTGACAGCTCCAAGCCTCCAGGCACCGTTGCTGCTGTTCTCAAGGTAATTTACATAACTTTTGGTCCTATGAAGGGCTGCAATTCGGTTTTCCAACTATTGAATCCTTAACAATCTCATCTCATCACATGTTACTTTTCGTAATTCCCTTTCAATTTATATTTGACAATACTAAGGGACCAATCTCGCCATTTGTAACCCACTTCAATCATTATCAATCATGCCAATCATTCCCATAAAAGGGCTCGTTGATCAATAGTTTATTTAAGTGATTTGGAAATGATTCAAAATCATGTCTTTTGGATACGTTTGCAGGCAGGATATAAGCTTTATGATCGCGTTATTCGCCCGGCCGAAGTTGGTGTAACCCAAGGTGTGGAGGAGGATAAGAATGCAACTGAATGATAGACTAGGCATTAACATATGGTAACTAGTAAGAGCTCATAGGATAAAAAAAGAGAGATTCCTAAGTGAGTTCTTATTGGGAATCATCTAATTTTTCTTCCAAATATGTATCTTTTCAGAGCATCATGACCAGTTGTTTACCATTGAGCAATGGACTATTCTTTTCTTCTAAGCTTTTTAGAGTGACAATGATGCCATAAAGATGGGTTTGCTACCATCAGATTTTGGTTTGTAACAATGCTATTGCTGCTTACACTGATTCTTTATAGTAAAATTCTTGGTAGTGGGAGGATGCAACCCTTGTAGTTGTATGTTCATACCATAGTTTTCATATCTACCTCTAATTAAGCATACCATGACTTGGTTAACATATTTCAGATAAGACAAATTTCTATATAAACCATGGAGGAGGAAGAATAGTTTTTTCCTTCCCATTAATTGATTACTACAGAATACTACAAAATAATTGAAGAAAAATGAGAAGATATAATAAAAAAAGGGACATAAATGAGTTTTTGTAACAAAAAATGTAGAGTAAGAATTTTATAGGAAGATAATAAAATCTGTCTTTAGATAATCTAAGAATATAATTTTTGATAATATAATTTGTAATTTGAGAATAATTGCGAATTTAATTTCCTTCTACAAACATATTTAACTCCCCGGATCAAACTTAAGATGTGAGAGCAAACATCTAAAATTTCTAGTTGCCTTTCAACGATTTTATTTTATTATTTTCAATACTTTTTCAGATTTGAATATTATGGTAGACTTATTTTATTTACAAAAAAAAGAATAACTACTTTTTTTTTATAATAACTAAAATAGCAAAATCTTTTTATAAAGTAATGTTTATTGAACCATAAAAAAAGAGGTGTTCAAATTCAAACCGATCGAAAATCAATTAAAATCGCATTAATTCGGATTTGATTGGATTCTATTTTTTGCAAACTGTTAGAGCAGATCGAATTTTGAATCTACTTTTCATAACCGATTCAATCCAATCCAAACCGCACAATGTGCTATAATATTATTATTTTATTATTATATTTACAATTATACTTATAATATGTTCAATTTGTTATACATTTTTATATTATTTATGTATTATTATCATTTAATGAATATTTTCTGTTCAAAATGTTATTTATTTATTTATTTTAACTAACCTATAATTTTATTTCTATTGTTATTGTTATGTTTTGATTGGTTTTTTAAAATATTATTGAGATTGTTATGTTATTGTTGATTATTTAAAATTTGATGTTGAGACTTGTTATATGTATTTATTTTTTTTAATTTACAAAATTACAAATCAAATCCAATCCAAAGTCCAAACCGCTTGAAATTTGATCGGATTGGATTTTTTTTCTAAATCATCCAATCCAGAACTGCACTTCAAATAAAATTAGTGTTCAAATCAGATAAATTTTTTATTCAAAATCGATTCAAATCGCACCGTGAACACTTCTAAAAAAGAAGTAGGTAATTTATCGATGATGTATTTAGAATTTTCCCACTTTAAGTGATAATTTCTATTTTTTATTATTAACACATTGTTTAATATAGAAGAATGCTAGAGCCAGCAACTTTTATGATTTGTAGTCATCAAATAGTCATTAATGATGATTTTAATAGTGTAAAATTTTATCTAATTGTTCACTTTTCTTTGCTAGTTACATACTGGCCAAAATTTAACAAAGTTGCTGATCCTATACTTTTCCTTTAATATATTGGTTGTATGCAATAATATGAAATTAAAATAGATTTTAAGTATCTTATTAATAATTTATTCCCTTTAATATTTTTGCAACAAAATATCTTTGTTTCTAGTTATTATCCGAGCAAGGTGTGAAGTCTATCTGCTACTAACTAACTTGAAGAATGGAGCTCTGTTCTCGAACCTTAACAACTCTTCTTCATCGCACTTCTTCTTCTTCTTCTTCTTCTTCTTCTCACTCTCTTCTTCGTGCAACTACTTGTAACTATGCAACACCTTCCAAATCCAGCAACTACTTCAACCTCTCATCATCATCGTCATCTCATTATCATAATCATCATGTTCTTCACCACTTCCAACAACCACCCTTTCTCTTTCACCATCATCACGGTAGTTTTTCTTCCTTCATTGTTTCAGCTTCTTCTTCTTCTTCTTCTTCTTCTTCTTCTTCTTCTTCGGTGGCTGCTTCTTCCACAGAAGAGAAAATGGACCGTCTTCCGGCAGAGTTGAACGTCACCGAAACACAAGAACCCAATTCCAGAGTATGCGCTCTTCTTCTTCATCCGTTTTTTTTTTTTTTCTGTCAATGCTTTGATTTTAATAGCTCATTTACATAATTACATCGATGCTTTAAGTTTTGGTTTGCTTAGATTCTTGCTCAATAGAGTAGCTTCTGCAATCTATGTTAGTAAGGTGTTTGCACAATTAGGACTATTTTAGAAAGTGAGATTTTTTAAGGGTTTTGATTTATTTTTTAATTTCTATTGTTAATAATATGCTTTTATATATGATTACTTAAGGTTTAATTACACATAATTTCATCAAATTTTTAATTAAATGTCTAAAAGTTTATAATTGGGTCCTATACTAAATAAAATTTTGTAATTAGATCCTTGTTAGTTGTTATTTTTAAGAAGAAAAGTAACACAATAATCATAGAATATTTGCTTTTAGAATATTTCATTGGTATACAAAAACGTATATTCGAAAAAAAAAAGGATTTTTAAACAAAAAATAGTTATAGATAACCTAATTTAAAATTTTATATGAGTCTAAGTTTGTGGGACTATAAAGAAGGATTCAATTAGTTTATATGCACTTGTAGTTAGGCATTCAATAATATATTCAGTACCCTTAAAAAAAACTGACCTTTTATTTCAACATATTATCTCATTTCATTGCAGGTTAGACTTCAAGTGGAGGTGCCACCAGTTGTCTGTGAGGATTGTTACAAAAGGGTCATATCTGAGTTTACAAAGCAAGCAAAGGTACTATCAACACTTAATTTATGCTTTATACATGCAATTATTATCTATAATGCCTGCAGTTTATGATTCTTTTGTATCTACATTGATGAGTATAACATCCCTACCTTGTTTTTCTTATAAAAAATTTTAGCTGACTAATTTTTACAGTCCGAGGTTACTGCTTCACCATATATCTCAAAGAAGTTTGCTCAAGATTCATGTATCCAAAATTTTTGAAATAGTATGCTACTTTTATGGGCTAATTTACCGTTTCACATCAACAGGTCCCCGGATTCCGCCCCGGAAAGCCGGTTCCAGAAAGTATTCTTGTCGGTTACGTCGGGCGCAAAAATGTTCAGAAGGCCACAATCGAATCTATATTGAGGAGAACACTTCCACATGCTATGACTTCAGTATGTTGCATTATGGTTTACTTTCTTATCTTCTTATGTCTTAGTTTCTTCCTAATGTTTAGTCTATTATACAATTCAGCTCGTTGCGTTTATTTGAAATTACTGAAATCTCTCTTCATTCTTCAAAGTCATGCTTAAATAGTTATTGATCTTTCCTCATTGTCAACAACATGGCCTGAAATCTATATGCTGCTGAGATTGATACTGATCAAGGGATCTTTTTGTTTAATTATAATGTTTTCTACTATTTATCGTTTATCCGAAGTTAATACTGAAAAAACAAATGGATTATTAGATAAGATATACTACTTTGGTCTCATACTTAATACATAATGATCCATTCTATTTATTAGGTTACCAGAAAGGCTTTGCCGGACTCTGTGCGTATAGTGACTAAGTTTTCTGAGTTGGAGAAAACATATTCTTCTCAAGGGAGTCTTAGGTACAACATGTATTGGTTAAGCTAAATGTGTAATACTCGGTGGGAAGTTTTATTGATTATTGTTCTCGATTTCTGTTCTCCAGATATGATGTCCTTGCTGATATTGTACCTGAAATCAAATGGGTTCCTGATAATGGATACAAGAATCTGAAAATTGTTGTTGAAATAGACAGTGATATTGATGCTCAGAAAGCATCTGAACAAGAATTCAAAAGGCGTCACAAATCCATTGGTGCGCTGAAGGTTGTTGCTGACAGAGGACTACAGGTGGCTGAACTTGATTTATATCCATCAACTTGGTGTACATGCATTTTAATATGATTATTTGCTAACATTTAATCATTTTCCTGAAATTTTGAAGTTCTGATCATTTTCATATTTTTACTAATTACTAGCAAATAATTGGCAATCAAATAGTGTTTCATTTTCTTTGTATTTAGTATTATGCTGGTAATTATTTTTTGCACAAATTGACATCAACTTTATTTTGTTCGCAGGTTGGTGATGTTGTTGTCATTGACATCTCAGCAACAACCATTGACCAAGATGAATCAAAGATTAAAAATATTCCTTCTGCTGAAAGTAAAGGTCTGGTGATGTTCTTGAAGGATGATCATATACCGATATAGGGGTAGCATTCTTGTTCATGGTATATCATGAACTTTTTTTCCTCTAAACCTTATTCTATTGCGTGTGCAGGATTTAACTTCGATACAGAAGATGGTTACAGAATATTGCCCGGTTTCCTTGATTCTATAATTGGAATTCGTCCTGGTGAAACAAAGTCATTTCCTCTTGTGTTTCCTGAAACATGGAATCAAGAAAATCTCCGTGGTGTTCATGCTCAGTTTACTGTAAGTTTCTTATACATAATTCACATGCTCAATCCAAAAGTTTATTGTATTAGGGCCACAACCCACAAGCCAGCCTAGTGCTTTATGTAGCCGCATATTTTACAGGCTTCTATGGTGCTTTTAATCCTCCTTTTGTTAAAAACTTTGGACCTTTTAAATAGGATACATAGAGTGCTTCACTAGCTCTGAGAACATGAATTTTGTAGTTCGTGTATCCTCATTCGTCCCTAGATATTTATTTTCTTATTATTGGCTTAGCTGTTAGATCGGCCTCTGACTATATTGAGTCATGCTTATTAAACCTCTCTTCATTGATTATAGGTTGAATGCAAAGAACTATTTTACAGAGATTTGCCGGAACTGGATGATTCTATTGCTGATAAGCTTATCCCTGGATGCACCACAGTGCAACAGGTGAAGAATTATTTTCATTTTAGAGTGAAAATGAAGAATTATATCAAGTTGAATTCTGAGTCTTAACTTTTCGGTATGAATTTTCAGGTCAGAGACCTATTGTTGCAGAGATGTCAAGAGGTGGAGCAATCAGCTAGAGAACAAGCAACTGATAATGCTATATTAGATCAGATTTCCAAGGTAAAGTGACATTGTATTGATTGGTAGCAGTATTATTTTGAAGTTGTCTATTCTTGTAGGTTGCAATGCATGTTTCTCAATTTTGTTTGCAATTTGCATACTTCTCATTGACAAGGGATGAGATAATGATATGACCCTCTTTTTCGTATGGCCCGAATGGTCAAATAATCTATATCAAGTATGTTGGAAAATTTATACTTGGAAAACATCAGTTGTTGATATTTTTGCATTACCTGCTACAAGAAAATGCTGGTGTATGCATTGTTTATCACAACACATATTTATACTTGTCATTTTCAGATGGTAGAAGTTGATATACCTCAATCCTTGTTTGAGGAACAAGGTAGACAGCTATATGGAGCCAGCCTTTTAGAAATACAGGTACTTATTGCAACTGTTTCAAGCAAATCAAGTAAATTGGGTTCCAATATTTTGTAAAAACGAAAGGTCGTCTTGTTTCTCCGCGCTACACATGATTTACTATACTTGCTTGTCCTAATGTTATGCAGGCGAAAATGAATCTAAATGACCAGCAATTGGCTTCTCTGTCAAGTCAAAAGGCTGTGAATGAATATCTTGAGCATCAGAAGGACAATATAAGAAATTTGATAAAACAGAATCTGGCCGTCGGTGATATATATAGGCGCGAAAATCTGCAGGTATGCTTATCTGATTAAGACATTTATCCTTTATGTTTTGACCACTCAATTTGATGTGATTGAGAAATAACATTTGCTCCTGTTGGACCATTTTAGTATGTTTGTTGAATGCTTTGTGCTTATTAAAATGATTTCTGCATAATTCTTTTGCAGTTCTCCACTGAGGACCTTGTCAAGGAGGTTGAGAATTCCATCACCGAATTCAAACGTCAAAATCAAGAATATGACGAGGAAAGGGTAAAGGATCAGGTAATTTGCATGTTCTTTCAAGTTTGTTGACTTAAATTCTATACTCATTCTACTCATTGATTTAATATGATGCTTTTGAACTTCTATGAAGGTCCAAGAAATACTAGAAGGAGCTAAGGTGCTTGAATGGTTGAGAGAACATGCAGAGATTCAGTATGTAACCAGATGAGAGATAAGCAGTGGCAAAAGCAAAGCCAAGAAAGTGTAAGTTCTATATTTATTTGTATGAATTTCGTTTCGGCTGATGTATGTTATGAGAAAATAAACTATTATTGATTGAATTTTGAACAAATAATTTTAAGAACATAATTGCAACTTAGAAACATCTCTGTCTGTTAAACTTCATTGCAAAGTTTGACATGGCCTGCCTCAGGTTACGTCTTCAATAACCGACCCCACTTAATGAGATAATGCTTTGTTGTCACCGTTGTAATTTTGGATTACAAACAATATTTAAAGTTTCAGACACACAGGTAACAATAGTACCAAAAATTAAACTTTTCAATGTTAAAGGCCTAAAGAGAAATAAGTTATACCTACTTGAGCAGCTAGAATGAGAAGTCTGAGTCAAAAACCAATTTTTTTTTCTTTTTTTGATGATTACCCCCTTGTTCCAATAGGGGCATCATCTATGAATATTAACTAATCAAAGCATGGTTTATAAAAAAATGTACATTAAATCAATCTTGAATGAAACGCCTTTCTCTTAATACCTGCCCCAGCTTGTTGTAAAGAGCATGTTGCTCCTCCATATCAAGGTTCCTCAATACCTACATCATCAATAGATAATTGCATATAAGTTTTAGATTTATAAATAAAGTTAAGTGGTTATATTTGTATTCTCTGAGAACATCTAAATATAGTTAGAAGGAATTAGAGTTATCTAATTTCAACTTAATGGAAAATTACTAAATAAATTTCTTAGAGAAAAAGAATGCTGACCTGGCCTAAAACCATCTCAACTGAATAGTCATGGGGAGCAATGAATGATTGATAGTAGATGTAGACAAAAACAGCCATTACCATCTGAAAAGGGATGCATGCTAACACAGTGTAAAAACAATATAATTTTTTGGATTATAGCATATGAATATCTTGAACAGCAAGTTAATTACTGTAATACTATAGTGACACTATTCCCTGAATTAAATTATTGTCTGCTTAGATTACTGTAAACCTATTAATATTTATAGATTCATATATACCTGGCAATCCATTCTGTCAGTGACTCCACCATGTCCAGGTATACTGTCTCCAAAGTCCTATATTCATAGAAAGATATTAAGGGACACTGAGATAGTTTTTTACATCAGAATAAATATAGGGAATCAAATTTTAATTAACTAACAATTAATTTTTTTTATTGTAATTTTTTTTAATGCTCACTATTTTGAGAATTTAGGTTTTAGAGTTTAAAATTTAGAATAAAAGGAAAATTTTGAAAAGGTTGGCTGATATTGACTGAAAAATAATTGGTCATATGTAATATCATCTAATTTACTCTAAATTTAAATTAGAGAGCAAAGAAAGACCTTGATTTTGAAAGCCCTTTTGAAACCACTTGCAAAAAATCCTCCAAATGGTGCTATAATGGAGGCAAATAGTCCCATCCACAAGGCATGCCACTGTACTGGCAAAACTGCTATCTCTTTCCAAGGAAGCTAAAAACATGTTGCAAAATTATTTAAAAAGAAAAAGAGCCTAATTATAAGATTATGATTATTATAATAAAATTTCTAAAACTCGAGAATTATTATTATGAATTACCCATTGAGCAATTAATGTTGGTAAAGGAATGTACTCTGGCTTAAATATTGGATCAGGGTCACACTTAAGCCAACCAGTTGATAAGTCCTGAATTGATTGATTCCACCAAAAATGATACCATAGTTAGGAACATCACAAGTCTTTTGGTCAAATTCATATATTAATTAATTAGTTTAATCCAATGAAAGATTGTTACCTTCCTTGGACATGTTAGCCACTGGAAGCGACCCAAGAAGTTAGCAAACTGCAACAGATATTAACAGTTAAATCAGTTATGTCTTTTTGTCATTTTTTAACATGTTTTGTTCTTAGGAAAAAAAAAGTTGGCGACCACTCATGATATTGCAAACCGTTAGATGGTTCAGTCAAACATGTCAAACTATCTCATAGTCCATAATATCATCTTCACATGAAGATGTTTTCATGGAAGTAACTACTAAAAAAGTTACTTCTTTTTCTATTTTCGTATTCTTAGATTTTAGATGAATAGAAAAATAGACAAATTTTATATCAAAATAGATGTATTTTTATCTTTTTCAATATCTGTCTCTCTCGCCAAACAAGTGATTGATGGTTACCGCAAATGCAGCAATCATGGTGGCAACAGAAGCTCCAATGAAACCCTCCCATGTTTTCTTTGGAGAAAGCTTTATAAGAGGGGTCCTCCCAAAAAAGAAACCAAAGAAATATGCAGCAACATCATTCATAGCAATTAGCCCTGCAGGGAAAAGAAACCTTCATAACAAAATTTAACATGTTAGTTAGTTTCTTAATCTTAATCTTAATCATAATAATGATATAATATTTTTAAGGTAATGCATGAAAAAGTATTACATATTACCAGAATATGCCTTCAAATATATTGGCTACAGTGAATGCTGATTGGGCAAACACAACAATGAGTATCATATGAATCCATGCATATTGACCAAATTGATACTTGTAATATCTCTTCCTTAGTGAAAGAATAAACCATACAAAACCTGAGATTATATATAAATGAAACCAATCATTCAAATATAATTATAATTAAACTTTGTAATAATTAAGCAACTAAGTTAAATAACTAACCTGCAATATATAGGAAGTAACATATAACCATCTGATACTTGATGACGTTGCTGACAAGTCTATATAGGAATTTATCTGATGAAACTGTATTCACAAGTTGCTGACTCAGAATACGCCCATATACGTATAGCATTGCTGTGAAGAAAAAATGCCTACAACATATTCAAATCCAATTCTAAATTAATTTGAAATAAATCGAATTAAATTAAGTCAATTCGATACATAATTAGGATTTATAATTTTGTAAATTTTGTTTAACAAATGAACAAAATCATACCCTTTAAAAATTGAATTTAATAAATATTATGTAGCATATAGACAAAAATAAATTATTTCAAGTTATCAAAACCTAAGACACTATTTAGCATGAAAATTAATGAAAGTAGCATGTAGCTTACCAGTTCAAGAACTTAAACTTAGGGAGACGTTTATCTTGATTATTAGTATTAGCCTTTCTTAGTAGATTGAAGAGTTCATGTGCCATAAAGATTTGAATAACAACCACCATGGCCCACATGTAAAGATGACCCAAGTATATGAGAAGTAAGAGACTTAAAAGCATCCATAGTGATGAGTGTGCACGTATCCACATTGACTTGTACTTAGCTTTGTCATCGATAAGCAAATGGTTAGTCCCATTTAATTTGCTTATCTCTGCAGGAATCTGCACATAATTTAAGAAAAAAAAATCAGCATATTACTATATTCAAAATCACATATTTTTTAGTTATTCCCGTTATCTTTTAATCATGACAGATTAAAAACTAATCCATCACAAAATTGAGTTTCATTTAAAAGTCTATTGCTAACCAATAGATTACTACATGTACAAGATAAAATTTGAAATCCGAACACTTGCGTAAACTAACCACTTGACCAACCCAAAATAATTATTCAAAATAATATATTAGTTTGTACGAGGTACACTAATATTTATATGTTCAAATAAATAACTAAATTGGGTGGTCTAGTAGTTAGTTTACTAGTCCGGTTAAGTAATGAAATTTCGACCATCAACAAATTAATCTTTGTCCTTAATTGCGAATATAATTGAACAAATTACTAACCTCGTTTGAGTGTGAAGGCCTTCGTTGGCGAATAAAACCTGGAGTTCTTGGAGAATTACAGTTATGGAATTCATTATTGATATCTCTCATTGATGATGTAGAGATATTTCGGAGATGTTTTGGAGTGGAAGACATGAATGCATTTAGACCTTGATCCCCCTAACATCATACATCACAAAATTTAGGGCGTAATAATAATAGGCAAATCCATGATTATATATGATCTTCAAAAACAATAATAAAGTTAAAATCATGTGATGATGTGATCCGCAATTTAAAACCATATATACATACACTTAATATAAATTGATCTCAATGTATTATGTGTCATTATTTAACCTAATTCAACAATGAATATATGCATTGTTATTATTATTGGAATAGAATAGATCTTTGCCTATCTCAAACTCAAGAAAGAAATGGCATGCATGATCATTAGTATTGAGAATGAAATCATAGAAGTTATTATTATTGTAATACAAAAAGAGAGAATTTACTTACTTGGTGAAAGTTATGTTGTTGAAGAGGAAGAAAACGCAGGATGTGATGTGAATGTAATTTGTTGAATGTGGCTTGGCTATGTTTGAGGGAAAAGAGAGACACAACAAACTATATAGCGGTTTTCTTTGACCACCCAAATATTTCTAACTATTCAACTATATAATCGTCCCTCCCTATACACTCCAATTTCTTATGCCTAGTGATGATAAATATATGTATAACATGGTGGAAACTCAGGTGCATTCGACTTCATGTGAAGTTGATATTCTAGAGTCGTTAGATAAAGATTTAGTCAAATCAGTCAAATCATCTAACGGTTTTCAAGTATCAACTTCATATGAAGTTGACTGCACCTAAGTTTCCACAGTATAACATTAACAAATGGGGAATGCTAGGTAAACACTAACTATTTTAAACAAGATGAAGAAACTATCAATCAAATAAAAACACATTACATCTCTAAATTATCCATCTAAATTTTAATATTAAAATAACTATCCATACACCTAGTAAAATAAACATCCGATATATCTATTATTCACATTATTTAATATTTTTATTGTCTACCTATACTTTTCTTTAACAATAAAATCTTATCTCACTAGTTGAAATCAAATCAAATGGTATATGTATATATATAATATTTATTATTAAATTAATTATTCATATAAAATATATTTATATAAATAATTTAATGTATTTATCAACGTTTAACGTAAGAGGTAGATAAATCAAATTACATTAGTATATATAATTACATTAAAATATAAAATATACAGTAAAAATATATAAAATAATATATTTAAATATATATATATAAGTGAACAGTAATTTTTTTATATATATACTATTTTTTAATCTATATTATGTTATGCTTCTAGTTTATGTCATATTGTCATGCATTCTTTTTTTATTATTATTATTGTTTTTTTAAATACATACGCTTTGTAACATTGGGTGCTGTTGGATATATGAAGAAATTTTTTAACAATAATTAGCGTGTAATATAACACAATAATGAATTTATGGTATGGAAATAAGGATTTTTTTTTTATAAAAATTCATATGCAGTTGTTTTTATATAAAGTTGTTAATTAAAAATTGTTGAATGATTAAACATATTTGACTAAATTATAATCTAATAATTTTTAATTATTAACTTTACATAAAGATAATCGTATACATCGAGTGTTTTTCTTTTTGTTTTAGTAAGTTTGATTTATTATTTACCCTAATCTTTACTCCCATATCAAACTAACCCTTGATGTGAATGGAATTGATACTACACTGACTTAAAAAATACAAATGATGTATGTTTTAATTTTCGCCTAACTTCTAACTTTTTTTTACTAAAAAAATAGTGGGGCTTACAGAAAGAGGAATTTTCTTTTCCCTTTCATTTGATACAACATTATTAGAGGGACACTATGATTTGTAATATCGACATTTAGGTGTATATCTATTACTATTCTATGAACAAAAAATAAAAAAAAATGAAAATAAAAGTATAGAGGTTGTTGCCAAATTTGTTGATACTAAAACAGTCCCTCTCTCCAACTTTTTTCTACAACAGTTATAAAGAGTTATATGCTATTATTACTATTCGCTCAAATTTATATTTAAATAATAGGTTTTAAAATGAATTATTTTATTAAAGTAATAATACATAATTAATTAGTTGTATAATTTTTTTATGTTAACAATACATAATATTATATTCACTAACTAAACCTTCACCTTAAAAATATAACATATTCAAGTCGTGCATAGTAGTTATAATATAATATCATTTCTCAGTACAAATTAAATTTACCATTAAAATGGACATTAATTTGATTTGGTGGCGTAACAACTATGGCAAAAGTGGCAAACCCAATAATTGGGTTTACTAATACCAATTACTCATATTTAATCGTCAAGCTAAGGAAGTAGGTATACGTAGTTAACTTATAAGAGCTAAGAGAAATAAAAAATTAGTTTGAGTTGAATGAGTAGTTAATTCATTTGTTCGCTTTTAAATTCTGTATTATATATGCAATAAGGTAAAAATTTAGTTGAAGTGAATTTCACGTGAAGTTGATACTTAAAAGTCGTTAGATGATTTGATTTATTTGGCTAAATTTTCATCCAACAATTCTAAAATATCAACTTCACGTGAAGTCGACGTCATCTGAATTTTCACCATGCAATAATCACTATAAAAAAAGTTAGTAGAGATAGTGGCGGTTTTTTTGCGATGGTCAACTGAAATTGCTGTAAAAAAAACTAAGAGAGGTAAGTATAAATTCATTAAATCACCACTATTAGTTGATATATTTGAGATTAATCTATTAATTAACAATAAACTCTTAAATAAAATTTAGATCTGTAGTTGATTAATCTTTATTCTCAGACTAAGAGAAATAGGTACAATATGATGCAAATAGGGCTTAACTTACAAAGATTTTGTGCCTAATAATATACTAGAATCACATGTGAGGGTGGCAATCTTAACTCATGTTTATTTTAGGCTAAATGGGAAGTAATTATTTTAAAATACAAATGCATGTGATGGATACGTTATTAGAGATATTGTGCTTTCGGCTGGTCAATGTTACCTATAAAAAATTAATAATAATAATAATAATAAACAAAAATGTTAGCTATACAAAATTCTCAAGTTTCGAATGTATTCCCTGTCTGTTGTGTTAAGGCCACATGTGCATTCTATTGGTATCTTCCTTATCGATTTGCTGTTTTCCACACTTCACACTAATCCAATCTAAAATCCATATTTAATTTTATCATACTACTTTATTACTTTTTATTTTATCAGTTAAATTAATT
Source organism: Arachis hypogaea (assembly GCF_003086295.3). NCBI lineage: Eukaryota > Viridiplantae > Streptophyta > Magnoliopsida > Fabales > Fabaceae > Arachis > Arachis hypogaea. Next base: position 2,386,400 of record NC_092042.1, on the reverse strand, counting down.
TTACATTATATATATGTTTGAGTGTCATTATTTTGTTAAAAAAATATCTTTTTTTAAAGAAAAAAGATCTTTTTTTATTTTTTAACGTATTTGGCAAATTTCTAGTAGTAAAAGTAAAATTACTAGTAAAATAAAAAAAAGATATTTTTTGAAAAGCTGTAATTTACATCTTTTTTTAAAAGATCTTTTTTCTTTAAAAAAAGATATTTTTTATGTAATAAATAAACAAAAAAGTACTTTTATATTGTTATACCCAAACATAATTGATAGATAAAAAGATCTTTTTACATGAGATATCCAAACATAAAATTACTTTTACTTTTCTATAAGATCTTTTAAAAAAAGATAACTCAAAAAAAATCTTTTCTTAAAAACTCACCCAAACAAATCCTATATCTTTTTGTTGGTCAAACAACAATAAAATTTTAGATGAAATTTTAATTTGCAGTAAATTAATTTTTAATTTATCAAATCAAAAAATACCGTAAAATATTAGATAGATAATGTAAGTTATATATATTATATATATTTTCTTTCCTCATATTAGTCAAAATTTATTCAAACTAAACACATAACACATTCTTTATAATAATAATAGAAATCAATTTAAATTGATCGAATAGTTAAATGAATAAATACATAAAGAATTTGAATCATAATTTGTGTATATAATAATTTATTATTTAATAATAAATTCTTAAATAAAATTTAGATTCATCTGTAACAAGTAACTTTTTTACCAGATGAGTTAAAATATGCAATGCGAAAGTAGAAGGCAGAAACTCATGCCGGCAAGTAAGCCAACTCTTAATCACATACAGTAATATTATTAGGATAATTAATTAATTAAAGGGTGACACCTTTTTATCATGCCTTTTAAGCTCTATATTGAGGTTATTAGCTAACCAACCCAGCATGCTTTGCAGGTTGAATAATAAATAGATAGAGCTACCAATTTATTGCTCAAACTTTTCTAAAAAGTTGTAAGCAGCAAATAAATTTATGGGAAAGTCTAGGGGTCAGCAGATTTATTAAAATCTGGCCAGCACTTAGCCAGCAAAACAAAAATGAGTGATTTTTTTTATTTGATGAAATCTCACACCATTAAATATATTATTGATGGCTAATTGATGGCTACAATTCACCAAAACTGCTGGCCTCCTAGCACTCCTCTAAATTTATTTAAGTGGAAACTCAGGTGCAGTCGACTTCACGTGAAGTTAATGTCTGAAAACGGTTAGATGATTTAACTGATTTGACTAAATTTTCATCTAACGGCTCTCAAATATCAACTTCACGTGCAATCGACTTCACCTGAGTTTTCACAATTTATTTACTTGTTTGCATATATAATTGAGAGAATGCATGCTTAATAACAATTTTAAAATTCATAGTTGTTAGATAGGTAGAAATTTCATAATAAGCATATGATTAACAATAATGAAATGAGTAATTTGAGGGACAAAATAAAAAATATAAAATGATAATTATTATTTGTCTCGCGTGTAGAAATTAAATCATGAATGAATAATAAAAGGAAACTAATGATTGATGAAGTATTGTTTAAGTAAGAACGTGACTACTAAATATGTGCATTATAATATTATTATAATAATTTTGTAGAAAATATGGAAATTTATGGGGGGCCATATAGAACACTTGATGGGCACCAAGGCTGTTTATGGATTTATCAATAAAAATGGTGAAACGTAGGGCCATAGTCAATGCATGATTAATTATATTCTAATAATGGATACTTACGTAGAAAAGAGAACCAGGCTATGGTCCAAACAAAGTCACGAAAATAAAAAATATAAATGTAGTTCTTTGATTTGCACGCAGCATATATAGGTTTTTTTTTTTTATGAAGTAAAAATAGTGATGTTTTTTTTTATATTTTTTGAAAGTGTAAAAAGTATACAAATCGAAATAAATTGGAGGATTTAATTTTTGTTTTAAATTATTTAATTTTTTTAACAGAAATTTTTTAATTTGATTTTTGTATCTTTTATAAATCAGATAGTCTAATTTTTATACTTCTCATAAATTAAACCGTCTAATTTTTACTTCTCTAACTAAACGATTTTACATTTGAAAATAAAAACATCATTTGCGCATATATATACTACTTTTCGTTTTTTTTTAAATTTAATATTAAATAATAAATATTATTAAACATATATTATAGAAGCTTATATTATACACTAAACAGAAAAAATAGGTGTCTTCACATTGATGTTGTCATAAACTAATTTGGACAGAAACGTGTCTGTAGATTCGTTTTGACACCCAACCTCTGACCACAATTTTTGCCCTTTGCCTCATTTCTTGGTTTTCTCTTTTTTTTTTTTTGTTCCGTATATATAAATAATTAATCATCAATTAATTATATTCTGTATAAAAATATATATTTAATATTTTATAAATTTAATTATTTATTTATTATAGATTTAATTATTTTAGTGTCTGATTATTTATTTAAAAATATATAAATTAATATATATTTTGATGGTTGATTTTAGTGTAAATAATTTTTTTTAGTTTTATTTTAATGAAAAATTATTTTCCTTATTAATAATATTAATACATAGCTTTACTTAATTTTGAAATATGGAACATTTAACAAAAAGGCCATGCATGCCCGTTGGTGTTATTATGACAACATTGCCCTTTGTTAGGCTCTTTGGGACTATTCTTGGTCTTTAAATTATTATTTCATATTTGTTGCTAGCTACGTTATATATTTTTATTATATATTCTTACACAAGTCTATGATTGATGATTGATTTCAATACATAACTCATTTTCTAATTAAATTTCACAATATATAATTGAAATTGGTAGTAGCAAGAAAGTTAGTAAAAGATGAGCAACAAGGTATTGTAATATAAAATATGAAAACTAATCAGTGGCATAAATATTAATTAAATGTTAATATATGTATAAAATAAATCAATGGTATTGGTATATTAGTTAACCACCATATTAGCTGTGTATATTAAAATCAGTTGTTAAAATTAGTTATTTATGTAAATATATATTAAAATATAAAATATATATTAAAAATAAATTAAATTATACATATATTTATACATAAATATATAATAACTAATTTTAATAATTAATTTATTTTTAATTAACTAAATATTATTAAAAATAATTAATTTAAGTAGATTTAGTAGTTAATTTATTAATCTATTTAAATAAATATTAAAAATTTATTTTTTTTGTATATATAATAATTTATTAATCAATAATAAATTTTTAAATAAAATTTAAATTTATAATAAATTAATCTTTAATTTACTAAAATCTAAAATACCATAATAAACCAAAAATATTATTATTAAAAAATATAAATACACAAAACACCAAACATATCTTAAAAGAGCCTCCCATGTAGGCTAGAGAATAGAGATACAGAAGCTGAGGCATTATTCAAGTTTTCAATTAATCTTTTTGCAGCATTACTTTTACTCTTAATTATTATGAATTATTAGAAGGAAAAAAAAAAGTGGTTATCGATTTGAGTTTCTTGAACAGATGTATTTATTACTTGTGTTCCATTGGGTCCATTTCTTCTCTCCCGCCAATATTAAATTTGTGTGTTTTTTTTTTAGGTTCATCCTTAAAAAAAGATGTGTTCATTTTAAATAATATTTAAAAATGAAAATAATGTTTAAGTTATACTATTGCCAATAAAAATAATAATATGGAGATGATCTTATTCTATCGGAAACTAATTCTATTTAAATTAATTTTTTTGGTGACTACTATTGAAATTAATTTAATTCAAATATAATAAATTCTATATATTATTAATTAAAAAGTAATAATTATTATTTTAATAAATAAGACACCATTCAAAATCTTTACAATGAAGGAAAAAGAAGTATTTAGTAAAGATTGTATTCTTCTAAAGTGATAAAATAATATTTTAATTATTTTTAAATAGAGTTCATGTAAAATAAAATTATAATTTCAACAATAAAATTTTTATTTTTCATTTTATCGATGTTTTATTTTGGTGGGGGCATTTTGGTCATATTATTGTTTATAAAGAATTATAGTATGATTAATTAATAATGTGGGAGAAAGGGAAATGATTGAGGAACACAGATCACACATGGAGGCACTGACAAGCCCTCATGTTATTTCCAGAATACCAAAAAAAAAAAATCACGTTATTTTCACACTAAATTACTTATTGTTACACTAAATATATATATACAAGCTGAGTTATTTATAGAAAAATATCTGTATAAAAAAACAGTAATTAAAAGTTATTAAATAATTTAATTAATATATTTAATTAAACTACCTTTATTATTTGTAAATATATTTTTAGATGACTAGTATAATTAAGAGTTTTAAGAATGTGTATAGTAAGTATAGAATAATAAAAGAGATAAAAAAGACAAAATTATATTGACAATATAGATATATTATTTTAGTATATTAAATTAATATATTTTATGTTCTTGATAAAAAACACCAAAATTTTAATAAAAACTTAATTCTTTTTATTTTTTATAATTATA